>NC_043700.1:155073369-155246764 GCF_006229205.1 Suricata suricatta | reverse complement strand
ATGTGTATATATATATATATAAAATGTGTATGTGTTTGTATATATACATATATATATACAATGGAGTATTACATGGCAATGAGAAAGAATGAAATCTGGCCATTTGTAAAAGTGGATGGACCTCGAGGGTGTCATGCTAAGTGAAATAAGGCAGAGAAGGACAGATACCATATGTTTGCACTCATAGGTCTAACAGGAGAACAGGAGAAACCTAATGAAGGACCATGGAGAGGGGAAGAGGGAAAGAGTTGGGGAGAGAGGGATGCAAAACCTGAGAGACTATTGAATCCTGAAAATGAACTGAGGGTTGAAGGGGGAGGGGGAGGGGGGGAAAGAGGTGGTGGTGATGGAGGAGGGCACTTGTGGGGAAGAGCACTGGGTGTTATATGGAAACTAATTTGACAATAAACTACTTAAAAAAAAAAGATTGAGAGACAAGAAAAAAATAGCCCAGAATACTGTTTTCTCTGCATGTCAGTGATTCTAGTTCCCCCGGATTTTGTACATTTGCTAAGGGGCCAGTGGGTTCTTTTGAAGAATTTGTACAAATGCCATGAAGTACAACTATAATCATGTTGCTTCTAATATCCTGTTTCTTTTCATGGGGGATCTAATGGCACGGCGTATGAGCACTTCTCCTGGACCCAAATGAGGAAGGCTCACTCTGGCTTTGGTGAGTTTGTTCCAAGAGACTGAATGTTTATTTCCTAAATTTATGTTAAAAAAAGCCTTTGGGCTTTCTATTTTAGGAGCAGAATGAAGAAACTGCCTGATCTCTCTTCTTGGTATTTTACAAGCTTACTACTGAGAAAATGAACAACTTCGTGGGCAAAAGAAAAAGGTTTACAAGCACAAAGGACTTGATTGGAACTGCAGAAGGTACTTGATAAATTAAGCATTTGATACATTTTGTTAAAAGCAAACTTTGGGGATGCAGAGGAGCAAACTAGTATAGGTTTGTAGGGAAACGCAGATGCAAAAAGACCATCGCAGTGACTTTAGCTTTGCATCTTGCTTTCTGCAGGTATATTCGTCATATTACTTTATTAACAGATTTAGCTACATATACATGAAAAGGAAACCCCAAGTGTTCAAAGGTTCAGTTTGGGTAATTAGTCAACCTAATTTGTTCTCAACTTCATTTCCCCCTTTTAGGGAAAGTTTTCTTAAGAATGAGGATCATATTTGCAAAGTTTCTAAATGATGCCCACTGTGATCATTCATTCTTAAAATACAACACAAACCGATAGCTACAATGCTTTTTATTTTAACAAAAAGGATATAAGGAGGGTGAGAAAATGGGGGATGGTAAGATAGGATGTAAAGTGTGGGGGCGTGTCTGGACACCACCCCTCTCTTCCTGCCCCACACCCAAAAGTTATTAAATAATTTAAAGGACGCCATTTACAGTACCAGAACACCATCAAAATAATTTTTTTTATCAGGGTCAAAAAATACAGTGATTATGAATGTGCCGTGACCAGTTACGGAATTTTACAGGTAACATAACTACAGTCAGCAGTCCAACGGCATGCACAGTGCCTTCAATTAATGCACTTGAGCATAATTACATTTCTGGCAGGGTCCACACCCCCAAGAAAAGGCAAAGCTAAGCATTTCATTTCTACATTCTAAACTCTGCAATCACAGAGCCCAGTTTAAAAGAAAGTCACAGTGGATAAGAGATGCCTATAAAAAATACAAGGTGTTCCTTTCAAATCAGAGGCATTGTGGGACTACATTCATTTCTTTTACAAAATGCTATTTAAAAAAGGACACAGAATCCAGTTCGCGTTATGCTACAGACTTAGACAGTGGGTAAGTGTATTGCATGTTTTGGTAGTCGGTCTTCAGGCTTCCTTCCATTTCCCCCCAGAGCCCCAGGTTCCTTCTGGGTGAAACCCGTGAGTCCTGAATAAACACACAACTGGGTTTGCATCTCTCTCCTTGAATGCTGCAGACTCCGGAGCCCGCAAGTCCTGTACTCTACCATCAGTGACCACGATCTTTTCTTTAGCTTTGTACACCTGTTCTTGTACAACCGTGCATTGCACAAACGTACAATACTGGCTTTAATCTATACAGTTTCTATAATAATTATGGAGTAAAATAAGTTAACTTTTCTAATGAGAATAGCTGACGGGCAGCATACATCTTTATTTTACATTTTTAAAGTCTCTGCAGGCATCTACTTTGGTTAGTTATCAACAATCATAACGTAAGCACTGATCAGAGAACTGAGCAGCGTTCCAATAACATTAACAGATATATTATTTCTTTTCAAAATACCGGGAAAGCCCAGCTTTAAAATATTATTAAAATGTTCTAACATTTACACACTATGAAGAGTTAGATCTAATAAAATAAAAATTTCTTCAAAAATAATCTTGCAGTGCTCTTTTAGGCATGCGGACACGTTATCACCAAACACCCACACCTTGAAAATAGGGCTGTCACAGAGTCACACGCCCCAGCTCACACGCGCTCACACACACACACACACTCCCTGGTACAGACTAAAAAACAAGACACCCACACCCTCGTCCCATGTGTTGAAAAAAATCAATGGTTTTTGCAAAGAAGTCTCTCCATGTCTATCTGTCCGACTGAAGGTTCTTCATGTAGACGATGAAGGATCAGCTGTGGAGCGCGCCCCGGCCGCCGGCAATGCACCAGCCCTGCAGGCCTTCAGCTAAAACGAACGAGCCTGGCTTTTAGCCTCATGTCACCTGCTTTCCCACGTCTCCGTAGTAGGCCTAGAATTCTCCTCTTTCTCCCGAGAGTCCTGTATTTGTATGCATCACTTTTAGCCCTTTTCTTTTCACATAGGTTAATTAAAAAATTCCTTCTTCGTACGATTAGTGAGGGAGGTGTTGGCAGCCATTTAAGATCTTTTTCTTCTTCTTCAGATCTTTGATTCTGATACAGGTTTGACGTTAGTTGTGCCCGTGGTCGTGGAAGAGTTGTCCGGGAGCTGCAAGGGTTCGTAAAAGGTGCTCGCTAATATTCGTCATCATCTTCAGCTTCGGGTCTTCCCTAAATGGCTGAAGCTTCTCAGAATCCAGTGCTCACCAGATTTCCAATCGCGCTGGCCTGTGCTAGCAGCTGGTATGGCTGCACCGTGCGCAGAGACTCTCGGATCTCTAGATTCAGCTCCATCAGTTTGTGGCTGGCTTCCGACAGGTCCAGGTCAGAGCCTATGACCGCGAAGCTCCCCGTCTGGCCCAGCGTCTGGTGGTGGAAGTAGATGTGCAGCAGCGTCTGCACCGGGTCGTCCTCACAGCTGCCAAAGATGTCGTTCGGCCACAGAGATCTGAAATACACGATAGGTTTAAGGCCTGAGACGCCATCAGGCAACTATTAACATTCACTACGTTTTAAATTAACACCTAGAATGAAACTTCCTTGTGGATCATCACACTGAGGATCTGCTTTCATGTTAGAGCAAACGTATTACTCAAAGTATCCGGGAGGGTGAGCAAACTCTATAACTGGTGTCACTTCTGGGACAATGGTTGGGGAAAAAACCGAGACGCTTCCAGAGACGCACTCCTGGTGCATCAAAGGGAAAACCCAACCCAGTCGCTGTAAAACGTCAGTGCAGGTTTGGAGGCCTCACCCCTTGAAATCCCTTCACACTTTACCTGAAGGCTTTTACTTGTGCCACAGCTGAAATAAACTCCTTATTTTTCAAAGTTTCAATTAAAGAATGAATGGCAGTCTCTATGGTAGTTTGTGCAGCTTTGGAAATGTCAATTTCTTCACTTTCTGACACAGACTCTGCCTCTTTGAGGATATTTTCCAGTTGGGCAAGTTCCTCGGACATGTTGATGACCTAAAACAAATGAATATACCTTCAAAGAATCTATTTGTATATTCAGTCACAGAGAGCATTTAACTGGCTGTGAAGACAGATCTGACCGGAGGAGGAGGAGCTTCTCAAAGATCTGCAAATGATGAGCTTACTGGTTAAAGGCACTTAATAAATAGTTCAGATTCTCTATTCAGTGGGGATAAATATTTTCAGCCACCGAATAGTAGTCTTTAAACATTAAATAACAGGTTAGAGAGGCCCCTGGCTGGCTCAGTCAGTGGAGCCTGTGACTCCTGATCTCAGGGTTGTGAGTTTGAGCCCCACACTGGGCACAGAGATTACTTTAACAGGTTATGATAAATGTTTATGATAGTTGTAATAAAACAGGCTGTAACCAATGTCTGGTATTTTTTATTTTTCTAATGTTTGTATTGGTTAGTAAATATTTACTGCTGGGGGAGGGAGAGATTGAATTTTTTTGACAGCAAAGTCTATATTTTAAATGGTTATTTACCTTTTAAATATTATATATAAAAATCAGCATGTATTTTATATAAGCCAGTATGTATTTTTTAATTGATTTAACCATTTAACAAAAGCTAAAGCATTTCTGTTTCAGTACCAGAGTTGACAAAGGGGAAAAAAGACTAAAGTCACCACCTTTGAGCCTATTCATTACATGATTCCGGACGTTCAAAGTGTTTTTTACATGTCGATTCTTATGTGCATCACTAGAACTACAAATATATGGACAGGATGTTTGGGGGTGGGGGACGTTCATAATTCAACTTATGTCTTTATTGACTTGATGGGCTTTTTTTGACTTTTGGTTACAGATGATCTGTTGTGGCTGCTGTGACCTTTAACCTTTCAAGGCCAGTGGCTACCTGCTGTCTTATTTACTGAAAGGTCCCGAAATAGCCCATCGTTTGCTAAAAAGACGATTGTGGAAAAAAGGTTGCACTGTAAGTGACTCTTGACATAATCTCTCCTACAAAGAATATATGTATTATATTTTAATATTCTAGAATGAGTTAGTGATTCCTGCTACAACTGAATATTTACCTCTGCCTCATTTTTTATTGTGTTTACTTGGTTGATCAGTTTACAGTAGGCTTGGAACAGAAGCAGCAACTGAAAATGCAGTTTGTAGAGCCTTCGACAGAGCTCCAGTCCCTAGAAGTAAATAACACGGTGTTAAATTCAGATGCCATTTTCTGTGAGGTTTGATTAGACAGTATATTTCCAATAAAAATGTATAAGTAATTATGTTAAAATTATCTTGGCATTTATTTCTCTGCAGTAAGCAAGTTAATATAGTGTGAAGCTGATGAAAGATGCTTTGAAGATTGGGATTAAAATATAAATTAAAAAATTGTTGGTTACATAATTCACTTAGTGTGAAGCACATTTTCACATTAGACAAATTTTTTAGCAAGCAATATACAGAATGCTTTATAAAGGATTCACTTTGGGGCGCCTGGGTAGCTCAGTTGGTTAAGCGGCTGACTTCAGCTCAAGTCATGATCTCCCAGTTCATGGGTTCATGCCATGCGTCGGGCTCTGTGTCTCCCTCTCTCTCTGCCCCTCCCCCGCTCACACTCTGTGTTTCTCTCAAAAATAAACATTAAAATTCATAATGGAAAAAATGTACAAATGCAATACTTTTGCCCCATCGAGATGTTCATCTCCCTGCATTTATCAACAAAAGCTTGATAAAGCAAAGTAAAACTGGACTACCTCTTAGAAATGAAGCCATTTTTCTCAAAAAACAAAAACAAAACCTTGTAATCTCATTGAAATGAAACAATGAAATTAACAGATGCACTTTGACTATAGATGTACAAAAAGGCGACTGCAAGTCGTACACACTAAGGATATAATCCTCATCTTTCTAGGGCCGACACGTCATGGATTGGACGCAGCAGAACCGGGGCACACACTACTCTGAGTCGTGCAGGACACCATGCTGCGAGGTCACAGATGGCAGATGAAAGTCACTTTTGTCTGACATGGGTGAGTCTATAAATTAAGACAGGTCACTTACTGCTAGAATTTCCATTTGCTAAGCAAGAAGGAGATCGGGTCACAAAAAATACAAAGGAAGAAAAAGACCGAGAATTAGTGTAAGAAATAATTTTAACCAGGGTCACAGATGTCCCAGGCTAACTGAAGGACATTTCATTGCACGCGAAAGAAAAATTTGATATTTCCAGAACGAAACTTTTTATACACTTACTGTAACAATCCACAGTGTTTTTCAACTCTTTGCCAAATAACTAAATTACATTGAGGCTATAATTTATTTCTCATGTGAAAACTATAGAGGAGAAAATTGAACTGACGTGATCTCAGGAAAACTTGTGAAAGAAGCCAAATGTCATAAAATTTCCATTAGTAAAGTGGAAAATTTCTGATTAGAAAATAAGAAATGAATTACTGTTTCCAGAAAAGAATTGGCTGGGGTCTTAGAAATATCTAGAAGATTATCTTTGGTGTGGGTCTTCCGACCCTTACTAATTAGGTCCTATGTTGCTGTAACTGGTGCTGAGTCAGAACATAAAATATCAACAGCAGATGTGGGTTTTGAATTGCATTCCAAAATGCAACTTAGTGAGTGTCAGAAGTTCAACCCAACTAGGTTTGAGTCAAATGAGATGATGTATATAAAATACATAGTGAAACATCTAGTTTATGGTCTATTTAAAAATTTACTACAATCAAATATCTATAGCAATTTGGACCTAGTCTCGTTAGAGAAGAATGATTTCTAATTAAAATAGCAATGGCCATAACATAAATACTGCTTCTAAGAGGCCCTTTTGAAGTTTGCTTTTCTAAATAGTGTCCTCTGAAGGACTGTTTATATAACATTTATTCGTATCAATTTAGAAGGGATTTGCTAAGCAAAGGTGAACTTTAGCGCCCTACTGCTTATCATAAATTACGCGAATAGTCATTCAGTGAACACAGGTGCGGCATAATCCAATGTCAAACATATTAGCATATCTGAATTTGAGGTTCTATTTTATACAGGTTTATATGAAAAGTAACAACGATTTGAGTTTCAAATACTTTTTCTCATTTCTATTAGCATAAAAAACTGGTTCTCTATGCATACAGCCATAGTATCTACTTTTGGATGTAATGGGAAAGAAATCATGATAAAGTCTATGATCACTACAACTGGAGGAGATAACACAAATGTAACTAATACTGTAGCTCCCAATGACCAGAAATTACTCTAAATATGCAGATTTGCAGATTAAAAATGACTGACTTTTAAGTATATTGAACTTTGCAGGTATATTCTTTTTTCATTTATTTTAAAATAAATACTGATTATGCAAAAGACTGTTCTGTACAAAGTGTCCCCAGTCTCAAGGAGCTGAATGTATAAGGAGAGATGAGATATAAATGAAAGTCCTAACTGTACAGTTTTCACTTAGTAGAAAGCCTTGAGCTAGAACTGACTTACTTGGAGATGGACCTTCTTCCAGACAGATGGATGTAAGAAATCACTTAGTCTAATCACTAATTTATAGAGGAAAAAAGGAGTTTATCTTACTTGCTCAAGCCATGCAGTTACAGAGTGGCAAAGACAAAACCAAAGACTCCAAGTCTAATTAAGGGTTAATTCCTTATTTCCTCTGGTTTCTTTCTCTACCTGGGTGATTAGAGAGTTTCCTTGTGACACAGTGCAGGATTCGGAGTCAGCGTGCCTAGATTGGAATCTTAGTTCTAACTCTCTTCTTACTGATTTTAGATACATTGGATTCTCTTAGCCTCAGGTTCCTCATCTGCAAAATGGGGATAATGATAGCATCTACAAGACATACTTGGAGGACAGAGACAATGTGAAATGCATTTAGTGAGGGTACACTATTATTTTCTCAGTGTTTCATTTTTTAAAAAACTTTACATTTTCATTAATAGTACAGTAACTTTTACAGTGACAAGAAATCTTTAACAGTGTAACCAATGTTGAAAAGGATTCGAATTCAAATGTCAATGCAGAGGCCGTTAATTTATTTTTGAGGTCATCAGTTTTAATTGATCAATGGGTCTTCCCCATATGAAGCTACATTCTTATTAGAATAATTTGTAGGCTTAATTTATCCTCAATTTTTAATGTAATGTGTTACATATGTGCACTTTCCTCTAAGAAAATGTTACTCTTTTCACTGACTTTTATACTATAAAAAACTTACGATTTATCCAATCAGAATGTCACCCTTAGAAAGGCTAATAGGAATGTACACAACATTATTCCTAGGTTTGCTTTGCTAACCAGACAATTTATCTACAGAATACTAATGCAAAACACACACTTTTCAAGAGGCAGATGTAAGTGCAGTCTGACTGGGGCCGCCCAGACACCCATCACGCTTATCTGCTGACTGTTATTAAGCCTCAGTCACAAGCTGGTCATTCATTTTTATTAAAGTGAATTTTTCATTACTAAGCCAATATTTCGTTGAACCTACCTTTGACAAAGATCATTCTGATAACAAAAATGAAGAGTGTTACAAATTTTATTTCTAGGATGATCAAATAGGGACCTTGGAACATACCTGACATAGAAATATAGCAAACCTAAGAGGTCGAGACTTACCTGTGCATCTGTGTTTATCCTATACACGTCGTCCTTGGCACCAAATGTCCTCTTACAGTTGTCTAACCACTAAAGAAATAAGTAACCGTAAGTTTTAACAACCCAGTTGTACAAGGCATAATGACATTGGTAATAGAACAGCTTGTGCATAAAAATAACTTTAAAAGTTAACTTGAAATTCTGGAATTGGTTACACGCACAGCCTTCAACCTCCACTGAGCCTAATTATTTATATGCAACAAACCAGAGCAGGCTGAGAGTGTAAATAGGACCAGACGCACACACCAAGATGCTTTACTCACAGAAACACAATAAAGAGTCTGCTTTTCTAGGGACTGCCGGTGCTCCATTTCAGTACAGAGGAGTCTTCATTTTGCAGATTTTATTGGAAATCTTCACAACCTATAGCTGACCTTTGTCTAATGTAAGTTGGGGAAATGAAAGATGTGCTTCTCCTTTGGAAGCACAATTTAATAAAGCCAACCTAGAATTAACCAGGACTGTTTGCTTATCAGAAGTGTAATTCTCAGAACACTGGTGTCAGTTTTAATTAGTGAAACAGAAACCGAAACCCATTTTAAATCTTGTTTTTCCTTTTCCTTTTTCTTCCTTTTGGACAGTAATGAATGATAAACATGTTATCTCCCAAGAATATTGAATATAGAAGCCAAATGTGGTTTTTCCATATCCAGGGGCTATTCCTGAAGTTGGGTATTTATTTAAGGGAACTTTTCTTTGGTCAAATAAAAATAAAATAATAGCATTGTAATTTAGTGGGAAAAATGTTGGGAGTCCTGGAATGTCCAAGCTCCAGTGAAAGTTAAGAGCCTTCGAGTTAAACTGCTGGGTTTGGACAGTTTGGTATTGTTAATATCTGTTCTTTTTACTTCCTAGTTCTTTATGTGTGTGACAGATTAAACAGAAAACTGCTACATATAAAACAATCATCAGGAGTTTGAGAAAAACTACTAGCTACATTAAGTATTCTCTTTGAAAATATCTCAGGACCAGGCATTTAAAATGCTCAACCGTACCTTAACATTCTGCATGCAAAGAATGAAAATTAGACATCTCAGTGATTTCAAAACAATTCTTTGACCTTATGTTGCTTTTATCCCGGTCCCTCAGACTGTACAAGGCCCTCAGGCTTTTTGCTTGACAGCACCTCTGAAGAAAACATGGTAAGCTTTCCTAGGGAGATACAGCTGCTGACGGCCATTGTCAAAAGGTACCCAGCAGATTTCTATCAGCAAAATCCAGTGCAGTCTATTGTAGAATGTGCACATGAGTCTTCATACAAAATATTTAAATGTTTATACACCTAATCATCCTCGCTAATCCAGTCCAGTTTGTCCAAGTACCCTAATAAATTAGAAAAAAATAATTTCAGCAGACTATTCACTAGCTTTTTCTTACTAAACATAAGCTTTTCTCTTCTATGCCTAGTGATAGAGCATTTTAGAAGCCTTATTCAACAAGCTATGATTTTTTTTACTCTGTTAGAGGACAAGCCCCCAGCCTGTAGTCTCGTGGCTGCACACTGGCTGAACAGTGAGATCCACACGTTTCCGGCCAGCGTATGCAAGCCACAGAGGTTTGTGTATAGAATGTCCTCCAGTTTACATCCAATCAGTCTTCCTATCATAACTGTTTCTTTACTCAGGGCTCAAATGAAGGTTAAAATTGAACTGGAGAGGTTCGGCTTCTGGGCATGATGGGGTTGCCTGTATAAGGCCAATCCTCCAAGGACAACTATAGAAGCAGAACACCATTCACCAGGATTGAGGGGTGAGACAAAGCCCTGAAAGGGACTCTGCAAAGACCCCAGTGTTTAATCCAGGGGATTTGCTTATTCAAAGCTTTGCTTGAATCTAAGGCAGATAGGCTGAACAGAAAGTGGTGACCTAGGGTGTATGGGAAAATGGGGTTACCAAAGGTAGGGGGGTATCGAGGTCCAGGAGTGGAGGAAAGGGGACTGCAGACTAGAGAGCCAACCATCTGGGTGCTGCTCCCTCGGGGATTGGCCATGCCAACATTTAGCATGTGCAGGAGAGGCTAGCGCACCACCAAGCTGCATCTGGGAGGCCAAAGATGGAAGCAGAGGTTTCTGGTCTCCTGGCATTGAAAAGAACAACTTCTCGTTTCCTGCCAATATGGTCCTGATGAATATGCCCTAGGCTTTCACTTGTGACCCTCAGGAGATGCCAGGAATAATGGCAGAATGTGTTAACTATAATATTATAACAGTAACAACTATTAGGAGGGGAAACTGAGTAACAAGAAATACTTGGTTGATACAAGAAAGGAGGAAAAAAAAGGTAACAAAGAATAGATGGGCCAAGAAATGGTGAGATGGTCTCTCTGAAGGAATCATTTTTCTCCTGTATACAAATACTTGATTCAACAAATTTATTGAAAAGATTCTTTTCCCACTACATTGCAATAGCACCTTTGCTATGAATTATATATAATAGTATATATATTTTATTGGATTTTCTATTATATTCTATTGGTCTATTTGTTTATTCTTATGCCAATGATACACTCTTGAAATTTTTAATAAGTCTTTCAGATTGGAAGTTTAACTCTGCTTAGACTTTGTTGTTGTTATTCTTCATGGACAAGGTTTGGAAGACTATTTTTGTGAAGGGCAGAGAGTGAGGATTTTAGGCACTGCAAACCATTTGTTCTCTGTTGCAACTATTATAACTATGTTGCAGTGCAAAAGTAGCCATAGACAATATGTAAACAAATATGATGCCTATGTTCCAAAACAACTTACTTTATAAAAACGTGCAGTGGGCTAGATATGACCTACAGGCTATAGTTTGCAGACCTGCGTTCAAGAAGGTGGTCTGCCCTATAATTAGCTGTTTGTATTTTCATATAAATTGTAGAATTAGACTGTCAATTTCCATTCACTGACAGTTTGAGATTTTGAATGAGGTTGCATTAAATCCCCAGATCATTTTTGGGGAAAAATGACCTCTTTACACATTTGAGTCTTCTGATTCATGAACGTGGTATAGTCTCTCATTTATTGAGGTGGGCTAGAATTTCAGTAACATTTGAAGTTTTCTGTGTGGAGAGATAGCATGTCTTTGACTAGATTCATTTGTAGGTGTTTGAAGTCTTCCTTTGGAAACGGTATCTGTGGCTATGTTGCCAACCTTTCTAAAACTTAATGGCTTAAAACAACAAGACAGATCTGTGCTGGCTGGGAGCTTCTGGTCTTGCCTAGGGTCACTCACGAGTCCACAGTCTGATGGCTCGACAGGGGCTGCAAGTTCTACGCTGGCCTCACGGAAATACCTAACATTAGCTGTCAGCAGGGATGCGTCCTTTCTCCTCCACATGGCCTCTCATCCTCCAGGAGACTAAGGGTCAAATTAGTTTTCCAGAGTTTATCCGAATTGACACTTAAGACTGGCATTGACGGCAAACGCAGAAGCTGCAAGAGCCCTGAGTGCTAGTCTCAGAACTGTCCAGCATCGTTTCTGTGTCTGATTGGTCAGAAAAAGACAAGGACCTCTCAGACTTAAGAAGGGGGGGGAAACAGACTCCATCTCTTGATGGAAGGAACAGCAAAGCCATGTTGTAAAAGGGTGTGGATGCAGAGAGGCATGATTTATAGGGGCCATTAATTGTAGAAATCTACAATCTGAAGACACAAAAGCACTAACCATAATGGAAGAGACTGAGAACCTGGACTTAAAATATTAAAACTTTTGTTCATTAAAGTAAAATACCACACACCCACTAGAATGACTAAAATTTTTAAAGTTGGAAATAACAAGTGGTGGCAAAGATATGAAGCAACAGTAACTCTTATAGACACTTCTTCGGGGGTTGTAAACTGAAACAACATCTTTTCCAAAACTGGACGGCAGGACCAACTGAAGTTGAACACGTGTATACCCCGTGACCCAGGAACTCTACTCCTACGTTCTCAACAGATAATGGACCTAAGTATACAAAAAACATGTACAAGAACGTACAAGGTGGTGTTACAGCTCTCCACCCTTCTCTGTGGTTTCAGTTATCCAAAGTCAAGGGCAGATCAGAAGCAGACGGTCCTCTGACCTGTTGCCAGCAGGTCAATAGTAGTCTAACACTACGTCACAATGTGTGCGTCTTCCGTCTCTCCATCTCATCGGGAATGCATTTTATCATTTCACATCACAACAGCAAGGGTGAGTACAGTACAATAAGATATTTTGAGAGAAAAAGAGACCACATTCACACAACGTCTCTTATAGTCTACTGTTATAACTGTTCTATTTTATAATTATTGTTAATCTTTTACTCTGCCTACTTTATAAACAGGAAAAAGCATAGTCTATATAGGGTCCTGGGACTATCTACGGTTTTAGGCATTCAGTGGGGATCTTAGAATGTGTCCCCTGTGGAGAAGGGGGGAATTACTATACTTGTAAGATGACCAGATCTTGCCCCATACTGTCCTCATGTTGAAAACGCTCCTCTCTTTACTAATATGTCATTCTTTCAGTCCAGATGCAAGATTCCTTCCTTCCTCCCTTATAAAGGGAGAAAGCCTCAAAATAAGTATTTTCCTACAGCATGTTCTTGCCCTGAAAAAATTCCCCAATCTAAAACTACCATCTTGTTAAGGCCTAAGGTCACATCTCTATTTCATGGAGTTTTACTAATACAGTCCAAAGTGACCTCTCTTTGGACATCACAGTACATGGCCTGGTCTGTTAGCCTGGCACAATTCTGGAAAGTCTCTTTCACTGCCAATACTTTTATTTATAGCTATAAATTGACATTTTAATTTTGTTGCTAATTATTCATATACAGTATTTGTGCCTTATATTCTTATCTAGTATATTAAGGAAATAAGAGACAGGTTTTATACTTCCTAGACCTTTACATGTGATATTTTTTGCTGCTTTAAAAAATTTTTAAATTAGTTTCAGATGTAGAATTTAGTGATTTATCACTTCTATACAGCAACCGGTGCTTCTGACAAGTGCCCTCCCTAATCCCCATCACCCATTTAGCCCAACCCCCCACCCGCCTCCCTTCCAGCAACCCTCAGCGTGTCCTCTACTGTTAAGAGTCTGTTTCTGGGTTTGCCTATTTTGACCCCTGAAGTTCATTTGTTTTGTTTCTTAAATTCCACATATGAATGAAATCATATGGTATTTGTCTTTCTGACGGACTCATTTCACTTAGCATAATACTCTCTAGCTCACGTCACTGCAGGTGACAAGATTTCATTCTTTTTAATGACTGAATAATATTCCCAAAACGATGGAACGCTTCATGGATTTGCACGGCCTCCTGGCGCAGGGGCTGTGCTAATCCTGCAAATCTTCTCCGGATCGTTCCAATTTAGTATACGCGCTCCCGAAGCGAGCACTGCGTGTGAGGTTTAATACTAATTAACGGAAGATCCATCCATTCCAGGGGAAAAAATGTCTACTATATACAGTCTGTGTGAAAAAGAGAAAAACTTTTAAAGTTTTTCTGCCCCTGCTAATTGGAAACATTTACGCTGAGGGAACAACTGCTGTGGTTCTGCCGGGCGCGACAGGAGCCGAGGAAGCACTGCTCTGCAGCTAGTATCCAGAATCTACTATATGCTCGTTCCACCCTCTGCTCACCCACAGCCACCGCGCTGGAAGAAAAACCTCGGCTTTGACACAGGTTACGGATTTTCCGGATCACGATACCACAGTGTGTTCTTAGAAGGACAGCCCCTTTCCCCACTTGCAATGCTGACAGCAGCTATGTGGTCTCCACACTGTGCTTTCTAAAACGCTGTCGTCTTCCATTGTGTTCTTAGGTTCTTAGAGGGCTGATTTCTAAAAGCTAAGGACAGGAACTCACCGGACAGAGTTCCAGAGGACCCATAATCCTCAGTAAAACCCTGAGGCAAGTGCTGAGAGAGCGTCTTCTATCTTGGCTATTCAGCTGCCATGTTCATGTTCACATTCTGGCATCAAAAGCAAACTCGTTTTTCACGGGTTTGAAAAGAGACTGACCTGCTCAGCTGCCTCTCTTTTGGCATTGTACGTGTCCAGATGCTCCTGCAGCTCCAAGACACTGAACTTGAGTGTTTCCAGCAAACCGCATGATGTCAGCTGTCAAATCAGAAACATTGGTCCAGGTGATCTTTTTTTATTTTTTTTGATGTTTTATTTTATTTTTTGAGGGAGAGAGAGACAGAGTGGAAGCTGGGGAAGGGCAGAGAGAGAGGGAGACACAGAATCTGAAGCAGGCTCCAGGCTCTGAGCTGTCAGCACAGAGCCCAACGCAGGGCTCAAACCCACGAACCCCGAGATCATGACCTGAGCCAAAGCCAGATGCTTAGCTGACTGAGCCACCCAGGTGCCCCCAGGCTATTGTTTCCAATCACAGTGATAAGACTGACAACTTTTGGGTCATGGAATTTCTGTTTGTTGGTTTTTGGCCTCACTTCACTTGGTCCCACACTGAGGGCTGACCTCTCACTGAAACAGGGTGGGAACACAGCGGGCTTTCAGGGGTGCCACCAAAGATACCACACCTTCAAATGCTTTCAAAAACTGCCTGAGCTGAGAAATGGCATGTCAGACTGGTATATACCTGAAAGGCATACTCTTGAAGCTTCTTAAACCTTAATTCTCTAAAGATCTTAATACGTAATGTATGAGTGTATTTGAAAACAAAATGGGAAGATCAAGGAGCCCTGGTCTCCCCACGGGGGTGGGCCTACCCATCTCCCACCACAGCTACTCAAGAATCAGGGGGAAAGGTCCTATCTCTAGACCGTGACTTTCTAGCTTCCCGTCTAGGACTCTGAAGGGTGAGGACAGGCAGCAGTCAGAATCAGAGTCACAAGTCACTGCATATAATACACTGGAATTATATTTTGCTGCGTATTTCTAGTCAAAATGAAAATATAAGCCTTTACACTTCATTCTTAATTTTGGCTCAGGTCTTTTATGGTTTGTGGGATCGAGCCCTGCGTTGGGCTCTGGGCTGACAGCGTGGGGCTGCTTGGGATCCTCTCTCTCCTGCTCTCTCTTTGCCCCTCCCCCCCTCACAGATGCACACTTCCTCTCAAAATAAATAAGCAAACTTAAAAAAAATCTTACCGTTTCAGCATCCACAAAGACTGTTGGGCATTCTGAACACATCATCATCACTTCCAGTGAACTTTTAAATTTGGTACCAATGCGTTGCAGACTCTGACCAAGAAAGCTGATTGCTTTGTTAGTTATGTCTCCAAACTTTCTTTGAATTGTCTATGGAGAAAAGCGTAAAAAAAATTTAGTATTTCTTAAGAAGGCCTTTTTCATCTTTAAGAAGCATCATTTGTAATTAAGGCAAACTTTTATCTGAAAATCATTATTGTAGTGGGGTGCGCCTGGGTGACTCAGTTGGTTAGGCCTCGTGGTTCATGAGTTTGAGCCCTCTGCCAGGCTCTGCGCTGACAGTGAGGAGCCTGCTGCGGATTCCCTATCTCTGCCTCTCCTCTGCTCCTGCTCTCTCCCTTTCTCTCAAAAGGAGTAAACTTAAACAAATAAATAAATAAAATGATTACTATAGTGAAATACAGCGTTCTAAAAACCAGTCGTAAATCCATGTTTTTAGGCTTTTCTTTGGAAATGTTAATTTCACCAAAAGATCAAAGATTTACAAAATAGCACTACTGAGAAAAAGAAACTAATGATACATGCCATTCATCTCCCCACTCCTGAGATTTCTTTCATTGGGAGAGACAGCAGAATAGATGCTGCACATCACGGGAAGTAAAGTCCTTACATGTCTGAAGAAGTAGCTCTTCTAACGCTCTACCTGAAAGAAACTTGCAGTAAATGTGGTTTACTGTCCTGGGCGGTGGGCTGCCGTCTGATTTCATTAAAGTCAGGCAAATGCATTCGGGGGAATATCTTCTCAAAACTCAAGAATACTCATGAACATAAAATAATCAGATCATGCCTTTCCCACAACGAGCACTCAGTGAAGGAGCCGATGTTACCAACGGCGTGGTTCTAGGACTAGTTAACACGTATCTACATGTGCACGTGTGACACTGTTAGGTGGCGTTAGGATTCAATAGTAATAATAGCATAAGCTACAATCTCAGGCATCGGGAAACAGAATATCACTGGAAAGAAAAAAATACTAAATAGGAAACAAGGAATAGTGCAAACATTCAGAATGAATGAAATAAACACTCTAGCTAATGAACGGAAAGAACTTCCAGGAGGGAGAGACTGGCAGTCCCCGTAGTTGGGAAGCTTTGGGGAGACTATGCCCTTAGCTGGGTCCAAGGCAGACAGCATTTGCTCAGGTCCGGAGGAAAAGCAGGACATAGCTCAGAGGATAATGACTTAAACAGCATTTCTTTGTTCCTTAATTTCCCCAGCTACAGAATGCTACAAACACATCCACATTTCATAGGTCTGCTACAAGAATTAAATGAGGTAAGGCATCTAGCACCAAGTGTAGCATGAGCTAATTGAAATGTTAGCTCATAATATTATTTTTACAGTTCAGAGTAACCTTAGCTAAAATTTTTAAGGTGTGTCGAGACACAAAAATACAAGTACTTAATGATAAACGTGCATGATATTGACTGTAAGCTCTTTGAAGGCAGGGACTCTGTTTTGGGTGTTTACCCTATGGCAGCGGATTCATCAGATGTTGCTGTCAAGTTCTTGTTGCCTGGAGGGAGGTAGGTGTACTAGTCATTGTCTAAGTTACCAGCAGTTACTACATGCCACAATATAAATTTAAGTAATATCACTATCTTTGGGGAAAAGCTTTTCTAAGGAAAATCAGCGGGAATATGAAACTCTGAGATGCTAAAAGAAATAAAAATAGAAAACAGAATGTGAAATACAGACTTTAGGTCAAAACCCCAAAACTTTATCAAGTATTTGTAAATAGAAATTCAGAAAGCCTTAAGCCTCACGGACCTGAAACAGCCTTGAAAACACATGGAAAGTAAACACTGCACAGGACCCGTCGGTGTCAGACAGCATCTGATTGACATGGCAACGCCAGGCTTCCTCTTCGTCCTCATAGGCGACTGGCTGAAAGGCAGCTATTATGGCGGAAAGAAACGGTGACGGTAGAGGGGATGTCTGGGCTTCTGGAAAGCTGTCTTGCTCTTCTTCATCCTGACTGTTAATATAAACATCACAGTAACCATGATACTGTTGTAAAATAGTTTCAGTCACCCAACATGGACTATTTTTATTCAAATTTATGCATTGATTTAGAAAATGCACAACAACCTAAACCTGATAAGAGAGAGTACAATAAGCAAATCTCTGTGTCCTTTCTCTGGAATTAAGAAATTTAATTTCACATCACCACCTTAAAACAAGCCAAGTCCTATAATATGCCAGTGGTATGGATTAATTTCAGTAACTTCTGTGAGTAATTCAGATTAGAATGCTTTCATTTTAGGGGTGCCTGCGTGGTTAAGTCAAGCATCTGACTCTCAATCTTGGCTCAGGTCATGATTTCAAAGTTCAAGGTTTGGGCTCTGCATTGGGCTCACACTCACTGTGAATGTGGAGCCTGCTTGGGATCCCCCCTGCACATGCTCGCTCGCTCGCTCTCTCTCTCTTTCAAATAATCTTGAAATGAATGCTTTTGTTTTATTTTTATTATTTTTAATGTTTATTTTTTGAGAGAGAGAGGGAGAGGGAGGCAGACATAGAATCTTAAGCAGGCTCCAGTCTCTGAGCTGTCAGCACAGAGTCCAACGTGGGGCTTGAACTCATGGACCAGAACATCATGACCTGAGTCAAGGCCAGATGGTTAACTGACTGAGCCACCCAGGCGCCCCAGAATGCTCTCATTTGAAATGGTCAATTTTGGAGGTTTTTTAATTGAACAGTTCCAGACTGAATGTGGTAACATGTAAAAGGTTTTGGCTATTTGGTCAAGGGCTAGCTTAGGTGCTTAGTCCATGTTCATAGCAACTCTGGAAGTTAGGTTAATATTAGCTCAGTTTTACTATGAGGATACAAAAAGTTCAGTGAAATTAAATACTGTGCCTAGGTTATTGGGTAGAAAATGCCGCCGTCAGAATTTGAACCCAGGACTACGGGTATAAACACAATGTTATAAGCCTTGTTGCATACTAGCAGCTCAGCTATTTCACAAATACACACTATGTGCCCGGCAGTGTGTCGGGAACAGATTGGACTAGAAAAATAAGAGCTGGCCATTTCTTTTGAGGAATTTACAATCTGAACAAGTCAGGTAATACAAACAAAAATTGAACAACGAAAAGAGATGAAGGTATGTTTGGGACGGCCAGTCTACAAAGACATGTGTACCGCTGGGTCTTGAAGAGGTGTTCGAGTCAGACACTCCATAAAGAGAAGTGTTACTCAGGGTGTTAGAGTTGAGCGTGTCACATTGCAAAGCAGCTCTGTAAGACTTCACGGAATTTACAGAGCAATTCATAGGGAAGCAAGGGATCTGAGCAAAGATGGGCAAAAGATAGAAAAAAAAAAAAGCAGGCATTTGAAGTGAAAACTTAAGCGATACCTCAAAGCAGTGTATTTTTACAATGTCACTGGGGTGACTGAATTTAACAAAATGTGTCTTGGCAAGCTTAGGTCGTCACCCTTCTCTCTCTAGTAGGGATGCACTACTGTTTCAGCTTCAATGTGTGGCCAAGGTCAGTTATTTGGCTTCAACCTTTTAGAAAGCCCAATAGTTGAAGCTCTACCTCCACATCATTTCTGGCATCACGGAACTTGTGTATGATGGACGAACGAGTGATTGTACGCCATCCAAATCGGTGCGTCACCAACATTGTTAACATCTGACTGTACACTTCAAATATGGGAGAACATTCTGGATCTACTGAGAGTGAGAATCTCCTTCTGTGTTGTAGATGTTAAAACTCTATTATCACTTGAGGGGGTGCCTGGCTGGCTCAGTCAGAGCAGCATACAACTCTTGATCCCGGGGTGAGGAGTTCAAGCCCCACATTGGGTGTGGAGCTACTTAAGAAAAAAAACAAAACCTCTTTTGCCACTTGAAATATTTGATTACTAAATATTAATTTTTGTATAAAAATAATTAATCAAGGAGCCTGAAAGGATTGAATGGGAAGATAGATGCACTGATAGAGACTGCACTAAACTAGGTACCTTTATAATGAACAATATTTTGAGCAACAAATATTTATAAAATCTAAATAATGAAAGAAAAACAGATTGGGGTGCCTGGGTGGCTCAGTCAGTTAAGTGTCTGGCTTCGGCTCAGGTCATGATCTCGTGATTTGTGGGTTCAAGCCCCGTGTCGGGCTCTGTGCTGACAGCTAGCTCAGATCCTGGAGCCTGTCTTCAGATTCTGTGACTCCCTCTCTCTCTGACCCTCCCCTGCTCATGCTGTCTCTCCAAAATA
Source organism: Suricata suricatta (assembly GCF_006229205.1). NCBI lineage: Eukaryota > Metazoa > Chordata > Mammalia > Carnivora > Herpestidae > Suricata > Suricata suricatta. The sequence goes on along the minus strand of NC_043700.1, from coordinate 155,226,941 downwards.
AATTGAAAAGTTAAAAAAAAACAGATTATATCATAATTCTAATCATTATAGAACTATTTGGTTTACATGTTTCATAGCAGCCACCAAGATTTCTTTTAAGACTATATGTAATAGTTGATGATTCCATTTTGTGAGCCCATGAGTGAAGAAAATGCCCTTTGGGAATTCTTGAGACTCTGTGATAATATGTTTGGAATACATGGAACATGAATTAAAAAGGGGCAATCTAACATCTGACGGTACTAAGAAGCTGTCACTTCTGCCCATTATGTAAATCCAGCTTTACAAGTCTGATCGCTGACAACGAAAATGTAAAATACTGTTTTGCATGTATTTCTGACTTAGGATAGCATTACAGAAGTCATACTATGATCGTGATACTTGGCCCTGGCCATGGCCCAATATCAACTTAACAACTGACCATTGGCATTTTGCCACAATAAGGGTCGGGTCCATGCCTAAATGCACAATGCTGTGCTTTAAGAATTGTCCACTCGTTTTCTTCAAGTGAACTGAAGGTCAATACAAAAAATAAACCCATCACCGTCATTTCAGCTTTTAACATGAAGGCAGCAGGATTCTAGGCTAAGACACAGAAGTGAAAGCAAGCACGCTGGGGTCGAGGGTCCTATTTGGGAGCGGCCGAGAGAGCTAATGCCACCCCTTTCCAGTGACCGCGTGACCATCTTCTCACCTAGACAGTCCCGAGAAATCCGCCTCTTCTTCTTCGCATCGTTCGTCTAGTTCTTTCAGAGCTAAGGTGACATCTTCTTCGCAGATGGACTCAGGAGAGCTTTCAGGAGCCAGGGGCTCTGGCATGTCGCTGTCCTCCAAGTCAAGAATCCCTTGACACACCAGTGAATCCTGATGTTCTTGAATTATATAGGACCCTTCATCTTCAAAGGCGGTCATAACCTGGTCCTCCTTTAATGCTGAGCCTGTATCCTGCAAAACAATCACATTGTTAAAATCAAGTCTAAAACCATTTTTGAAAAAAGTTTTATCAACACAGAATAAATGACTATTGCCACCAATATACACTTCTCTGTATTACGTGGTATTCATTTACACTGGTTAATTTTTGGAGTTTTTGAACTCAGATGATATAAAACAGTTTAAAAAACATGGTCCCAGGTCCAAAAAAAATTTGAAGTTAGGTATCACCTGTTGCCACATAGAAACATCAAGGAGATCACTTTTCTCTTAACATGATTTAGGTGTTTACTTAGAAATATGTTCTTGGGTAAAAGATCTTCACATACATATTCTCATTCTACATAAGTAGAACTTTATTTGGTTACTATAAATCTCTCTTTTTGAAATGTAATTTCTTCATTGGGTGAATTCTGGATGGAAGGTGGGGGAAGCCGGGAGGTAATTCAGAATGGTTTACACCCCCGGGTCCCGTGGGGCTGTCCATGAATCAGGAACAGGTGTGATCAGTCAGGAGGATGCGGAACTGACACGAGAGCATGCTTACTGGTTTCTAAATGAGCTGAGCATTTGTGATGAAAGAGTTGCTTCCTAGTAATAGGAATACCTTACTTCCGGTTTGAGTACTAAGAACGCTTCATCACAGAGTTAGATTTCAGAAAACAACGGGAAAATTTTAGGCTGTTGTACTTTGAAAATTAAATGGATTACAAGCTCATTCATCAAAAAGAATGACTGCACGCTCCTCACTCGAGTGATAATACACTTGTATGTTAGACTCCAGTGGGCTTCCCTCCCTCCTCACTGCAACGTTACTGAAACAATGTTGCATATAGCCCTGCATGCACGGGAAGCCAACAGACACTGACTGACTAACCCAACTACCACTTTCCCTGAAAAAGAAAAATACTTCTAGGGTGTATACCATGATGGTGTGTCACCACTAATTTTAAGGTGCATGGACATCAGTTTACTCAGTTTCAATATAAGCACTGATGGTCTCCATTGAAGGAATAAAGGTCAGCTCCTTTATGCGCTGGGTCCTAAGTTACGCCTTAGCTGTGTGGTAGAGTTTCTTTTCTTCATGGGTCAAAGGAGAATTTTTCTTCCAAAGTATGAAAAGTAAGTGAAAAAGCCCCTGACCATAGACTAGTTTGGACCTCAGTCTACACATCTGGAAAATTCATCTATAACATTGAACAAATGAAGGATTTTGACCAGAGTCTGGGCTGGGTGCTCTGGGATGAATTAATAGCTATCTACTACAATTAATTTACAATTTAATAATGGGGTTCAGCTAATATGTGAATCAAGGTAATAGAGAGTCTGTTCAGTGTAAGGTAAATATTATGTGCACCATACAAAGGGCGCTGTTATTCAAAGAAGGGAATGGTCTCATCTGCTTGAGGTAATGGAGACTGACTAGCCCTTATGATGGGCTTTGACAAAGACGGGTTAGTGATGGTGTCATGGACTGAGTGCTTTTATCCCCTCAAAATTGTTGAAACCCCAACCCCGGAGATATCTAGGCGGTATCCGGAGATGGGGCCTTTGGGCAGTGATTAGGTCATGAAGGGGCCTCATGAATGGGATGCGTGTCTTTACGAGAAGAGGCCAGGGAGCCAGCTAGTTCTTCTTCCTTTTTTTTTTTTAACCATGTGAAGACACAGCAAGAAGAGCTACCAGGAGGAGAGGTCTCACCTCTCAGTGCATTAGCTGACACCTTTATCCTGGCCTCCCTGCCTCTGGAAATGAGAAGCAGATTTCTACTGTTAAGAAGCCTCCCAGCGTCTGGTATTTTGTTATAGCAGCCCAAGTTGACCAAGACAGCATTTCGGGGAAAAGGACATAGAAGACAGGAAAGGCGCAGAAATGTGGCAGGAGAACACAAAGTACATCAAAAGGGAACACTGGCCTGGAGTTAGTTAAGCAGAGAGGGCCGCAAACTCGGAGTCTGCACAGAACAGCGCTTTTTAAATAATACGGTACAGCCATTCCTTAATCATTCCAAAAGCTTATATTCCATACACTCTGTTTGCATCGGAAGGGTTTTTTAAAAAATATTTTTTAATGTTTATTTACTTTTGAGAGACAGAGTGTGAGTGGAGGAGGGGCAGAGAGAGAGAGAGAGAGAGAGATGCAGAATCTGAAGCAGGCTCCAGGCTCTGAGCTGTCAGCACAGAACCCACGCAGGGCTTGAACCTACTAACTGTGAGATCATGACCTGAGCCAAAGATGGAGGCTTAACCAACTGAGCCACCCAGGGTACCCCAGCATCTGAAGGTTTTAAAAAAGATTTGCCCATTAAAGTGGTAAGCATTAGTTATTTAGAATGATAATTTATGTGAGTGTTAGAGACATTTCTATACCTAGAATTTTATTAGCATTTACTTTTCCTTCTACATCAACTAGAATATACCATGCTGAAATAACCCACCACACTTCTAGTTTAATGCTCTTGCTTTTCATTAGTTTATACCTGTATTTGGCTGTCATTTGTTATTGAATAATTATTGTAAAATAGACATTTTACCTATAATTATTAACATATACTGCATGCTGAAATTTTCTAATAGCACCTAGATTTCGTGAAGAGAGTGCTTTTGGGCTAATGGGATGGACTCCACTGCTATATGACATTACAAGAATCAAATCTGCTTGAGCTTTATCTTATCACACAGCGATGCACGTGTGTACACACACAATTACATTCAAAGATTCATTCCCTATAAGGAATCGTTTCTGTCATCCATGAACCGATATCTAAACTTTTATGAATACTAGAAGAAACTCCTCTGTGAAGATTTCTCTAATAAATACAAGTGAAGAACATAATCCCTTAATGGCTCAGAGTGTAATTTGCGCACATTACAGAGAAGAAAGGAGCCAAGTGAGCTCTGGAAGCTTCTGTCATGACATGAAACGCATCAGCCTGCTCTGTTTTATCTTCCTGATATTAACATCACTGAAAGGGGAAAAAAATCCTCAAACAACTCTAGGAATGGATTCTCCTTCTAATTCAGAAAGTATTTCACCATTAAAATTAATTTCTCATCTTAAACTGCTTGAAAAAACAGAATTATAGTTTTATTTCATTACCTTGGTGTTTTCTTATGCTTTTTTTAAAAGGGCAATTTGAGGGCATACCAGGTGGGACAAACAGATCAGGCTAACACACCTAACAGAAACAGACGTGCGCTATTCTCCTCGGACAGCCATTCTTTTGGGGATAATTTTAATGTCAATGGAACTGTTTCTAAATAAAATACTATGGTTTATGAATGTTTCCTTGATCCCCATTCACTTGTGTCAAAGCTTACAGTGAAATGAAACCCATGACTGGAAAAGGAAACAAACTTAGTAAAGTGAAGTGTTTTTCCTTTAGGGAAAAAAAACAACAACCCGTCATCAGGAACTTTACAGCGTCTTGGAAACAAGCCATCAAATACAGTGCTTTTACATGAATGACTGTACCATCTGATAACAAGGTTTCCAGTATATATGGAAATATATGGGAATTTCCAATTGATTTCTAATGATTTCTATCAGTAGTTTAATATGGTTATAGTTTTAATAACCAAAAATAAAAGACTTCCTGTTTGTCAAGTACACAGAATTACAACACAACAACCATTAACCTCACTGCTTTTGTTAAGATGGTTATTTCTAGTATAGGGCTGTTTTCCATGGTTTCTAATGAGACCTTTTCACATGCTATGATCCAAAGCAGACACAGTCGGCAGGTTATTAACTAGGAAGGAATTAAAGGCTCTCTAATAAGCCTCCCCGCGGCCGAAAGGAATACAGGCTACTTAAGGTGCATCTGTACATCGGTCCTGTCTCTCCTGGAAACATTTATCGTTCGTGCCCTCTTCCTTCAGGCCCCCTTGTCTTACCTAAGATTCTTCTAGTTTATCCGCCCCCCCCTCCAGCGTCCTCCCTCCCACCCTCCACACCTCGGTCACAGAGACCTCACTAGAACCCGAACCAGACTGTACCCTCTCCTCACGACAGGCGCCCTAGACTGCAAGCATCCTGTGGCAGGTACTAAGAGCTACTGTCCTTTTCTCACACACACACACACACACACACACACGGACGAAATTTTAAAAAATAAAATCAGATCGTGCCCCTCTTCTGCTCAGATCCTCCTGCGATGGCTGCCTGCTCTGTGGCTCCGGGATCTGCCGGCCCCTCTAACTGCTCCTGCATCCTCCCGCTCCGACCACTGTGCTCCGGCCCCACCAGCCAGCTCGCTCTTCACACATGCCACGGCCCCTTCCCCTGCCGCTTCCTCAGCCTGGGACATCTTCCCTCCACGTCTCCTTGTCACTGAGGCTTCACCTCAAACGCCACCCTCTCTTCCTCACCAATTCCACATTTCCGTTAGTCTTTCTGACTATGACTAATCGGGTGATCAGTTTCTGATAGATTTGTTTGGTCTTACCTGTTTATCATATCTTTAACTAGAATTAAGCTCCATAAGACCAGGGGGCTTTCCCACACAGTGCCATATGCCCAGTGCCTAGAACGGTGACCAGCATGCAGCTGGGGCTCCGTGCGGATGGGTGACGTCACCGAACGCCTGCATGACCTGTATCCTCGTCTGGTACAGTGCTTGTCACGTAACAGCTCTCTCTTCAAACAGTGACCATCCATGGCTGCGATCAGCCCAAGATACAGTCTGCGCCTTCAGTACGGCCTGTAGGGCCCTTCTCATCTCTGACCCTACCCATCCCTCCTCCTCCCGTCTTACTCTCCGGAAGTACCCAGTGCCCTGCGCTCACCTGAACATACCGTGTTATGTCACGTTGCCCTGTCTTCCCACGTGGTGCCCCGATGCCGGCGATGTCCCCATTGCCAGGAAGCCTGACCTTTACCACCATCTCCCTGGTGTACAGCTGATCAGTCTCTCCTGAGTTTTCACAAAGCCCCGAACGTGGCTGTTACTAAGTTTCTCATACTGAAATGTAAGCCTTTTTTTTTTTTTAAACCTTCTCTCTTTCCTTTAATGGACAATGCACTCTCTGAGAGTGGGGGTCACCATGCCTTATCATCTTTCTAATGCCTAACTCAGTGCGTGGCATATAAGAGGATCTCAGTGTTTGTTGAAGTATCTAAACTTAAGCCATACTAGGCATACATTTATGCCAAAGAGAGGACGCCAGGGTGTCCCAGTGGTTAAGCATCTGACTTTGACTCATGATCTCATGGCTTGTGGGTTTGGGCCCTGTGTTGGGCCCTGTGTCAGGCACTGTGCTGACGGCTCAGAGCCTGGCGCCTGCTTCGGATTCTGGGTCTCCCTCTCTCTCTGCCCGCCCCCCGCTCATACTACTCTCTCTTTGAAAAACTTTTTTAAATGCCAAAGGCCTTCATTTCAAACTATACTTACTGTTAAAAATGTAAAATACACTGTCAGCTTAATAAGAACACAGGAATTCAACCATGATAATGAGTTCTAGTAACTACATTAATTTGGTTAACACTGAAAAAAAAATGCAGCATTTCCCTAATACTTACCAAAGCATAAAAGCACATATGACAGAACTATAGCAATTAGAGTTAAAAAAAAGAAGAATATCTATAATAAACTTAAGGGAATAAAACCACTAAGAAAACTAATACTTACTTATTTCTGGTCAGTCATTAGCTTGGGATCTGGCTTACTTCTCACAGGCCTTTCCAAAAATCATAATACTAGTGGTTCCAATGTCTTTTTTAAAAGGTTTCATTTAACCAACTGCTAACACAGCTGGCCTGAGGTTTTAATCCCAATCACAGCACCAATCACATAAACCCCAACACAAAGCAAAAAGAGAAGAAAAAATGAAAGCTGTCCTTCCAAGGAGATACTGCGCCAAAGAAGCTGCTCACCGGCCCCAGAGAAGCATCTGTACATTGACCTCAATCACACTCTGCAACGCAAAATGCTCATTAAAAACACTCGAGATTTATAACCTGTGGGTCATTTCCTTAATCCATCAACCTTTCTTTGTTTAATCATTAGATTTGACTATTTCACTGAAAACAACCCAACAGGTTAGAAATACTGGAAACAAATCAAATAATTAGTGTGTCAGATGAAAACGCTTTTGAAAGAAAAGCAAGGGATGTAACAGAGTGCTAAAAGGAGCCCTGATTGGCCATGCACCAGCCCCCATTTCTCCCCACCTCAGGCAGCTGGCTGTTAGCATTATCGAGAGAAGCCTCCAAACTGGGGGTCTCATCTCTGATTTGAAGGACTTCGTCTGTTGAGACGCTGCCGGTGGAATCTTGAGACTGAAGAAGGAGATCAGGATGGTCTGGTAGTGTTTCGTCGGCAGCAGAATCATTGTTTAACTACAAGGAGAAAGAAGGAATTCATTCAGGAGTCAGTGATGGTCACAGAGGCCACAAAAAACAGCCTCACTAGCAGAGTTTGGGGGCCTAATTAGAAAGAGCTTCTTGACTTCCTACAATGACCTCCCCCCACCAATCCCAGGACAACATCAGTGCTGCTGATGCGAGGAGACCCCCCCCCCCCCCCGCCGGTGACCGCGCACCCTTCTGTGCATAAGCTTCCCTAACAAAAACCACCGAAGTGGAAGCGCTCCACATCACTATGTTCATCGTGAACTAAAATTCTTTTGATGGCAACGTTTTGTGTTGTCAGCAGGCGTTTGTGAGGACGAGGCTCTCTCCCTCCCTGTGGCTTTAAGGCCTGGAAGGCAGTGCTTTCACAAGACGCAGTGTTAACTGGAAGGCAGGCACGGAAGTCTGAACAGGCTGTTCACTTTTTTAAGCCAAAATGCGACAAGACTTCAGTCAGACAAGAAGAATTAGGACAATAAAGTTGTTGTAATGGCACTCTGTCACTGGTGGGTTTATATTCTTCACAGTCAGCGTTTAACATAAATATTAAGTTTCTGATTCAGAGTAGGTAAAGGCAAAAGGCATTATTTCCCATGTAAGGAAGAAGCAACTTTGAATTCTTATTTTATTATCACTATGACTAGGGTTGGCCTCCTAAGGAAATAGGTTTTCCTTTCTTTTTTAGTTTTCAGTTTTTATTTAAATTCTATTTAGTTAACATATAGTGCAGTATTGGTTTCAGGAGTAGAATTTGTGATTCATCACTTACATATAACACCCAGTGCTCATCCAAGTGTCCTCCTTAATGCCCATCACTCACTCAGCCCATCCCCCCTCCACCTCCTCACCATCAACCCTGTTTGTCTTCTGTCCTGGAGAGTCTCTTGTGACTTGTTTCCCTCTCTTCTCTTTCCCCCCCACTTTTCCTATGTTCATCTGTTTTGTTTCTTAAATTTCATATGAGTGAAATCTTACGGTGTTTGTCTTTCTCTTATTTCACTTAGCATAAGAAACTATGTAAATAGCAAGATTTCATTTTTTCTTGATGTCTGAGTAATACTCCAGTGTATGTGTGCATATGTGCATGTTTATATTTATATATATATATATACGTATATACATCTTTTTTATCCATTCATCAGTCCAAGGACATTTTGACTCTTTCTATAGTTTGGCTACTGTAGACAGTGCTGCTATAAACATCAGAGTGCATGTACCCTTTCGAATCTGTATTTTTGATCCCTTAGATAAATACCTAGTAGTGAAATTACTGGATCATAGGGTATTTTTATTTTTAAATTCTGAGGAACCTCCACACCGGTCTCCAGAGTGGCTGCGCCAGTTTGCCTTCCCACCAACAGTGTAAGAGGATCCCCTTTCGCCACATCTCCACTGTCTGTTGTCGCCGGAGTGGTTAATTTTAGCCATTCTGACAGGTGTGAGGTGGTATCTCATGTGGTTTTGATTTGTATTTCATGTATCTGTTAGCCATCAGGAGGCCTTCTTTGGAAAAGTGTCTATTCGTGTCTTCTGCCCATTTCTTCATTGGATTATTTATATTTTGGGTGTGGAGATTGATAAGTTCTTGATAGGTTTTGGATACTAATCCTTTATCAGCTGTGTCCTTTGCAAGTATTTTCTCTTATTCCATAGGTGGCCTTTTAGTTTTGTGGATTGTTTCCTTCACTGTGAAGAAACTTCATTTTGAAGAAATCCCAGTAGTTCATGTTTGCCTTTGTTTCCCTTGCCTCTGGAGACGTGTCTAGTAAGAAGCTGTTCTGGCCGCGGTCAGAGAGGCGGCTGCCTTGTTCTCCTTCCGGATTTTGCGGAGACACGTAGTTCTGTCCCATGGCTCTCATGGGAGCTAAGCTTTGTTAAGCATTTAATATAGGTTGGGTGGCTTTCCTCCTCAAGAAATTTCCATGAGGCAGACACTATCCAGAGCTCTGATTTTAAAGGGGAAGTTGGGTAGGTTGACCATAGTTACACAGAAGGGTGGTAGCACAATGCCACAGTCTGGGTCCACGGAGGGCCGTGCCTCCTCCAGTCATTTTTGGCAGTAATTCGATCATTGCTTTAAATGAAAACAGTCCCAAGGAGGACGAAGCGTTAGGTGGCATGGATTTGGAGGCAGACTGCTTGGTTCAAGCCTACCTACTGGCCGTGTGGCCTGGGAAACTCTACTTCGTGTGGTTGGCGCGGGCGCGCTCTACACACTAACAGATGCAAATCACCCTTCACAGAGGCTGGTGCGTGACCAACGTCCAGAGAGTGGTAACTGTTGCCGTTATTATCAGCAACCATTCATCAGTTAACACGTCAATGGGGGGTTAATTGAAAGACACAGTGGGACAACAATAAATTGCCAAAATAAGAGAGGTGACAGGAAGCCAAGTGCAAACTGGCAACTTCCCATTTTGTTTACAACCAGAGCAGCCTTCGCCATTCAACACTGCTGCCAGCCGTGTTTACCAGCCGACTGAACACGGAGCAAACGGGCAAAACAGACAGCACAGTTGGGCGCCGAATGAAGAGGGCATCCCTCGGGAGCTCTGTGAGTGCCGCCTATTGGCACCACTGATTTCTATTCACGGGCACCATGGGGCCCTTCCACATGCCTGCTTTCGCTCCCGCATTTCTGAACACACAGACTAGTCTTGCGGCCTTCCTTTTCTCACGTTTCCCTCACTTTTTAATCTCCGCCATCTAGCCTCTGGGCTGCCAAGTCGGAACCCCTACATATAAAACCGACTTGATCTTGAAAGAGACCAAAGTTGTGCTCTCTCCTTCTGCGCCAACTAGGAAAGAAAAGCGGGTGGCAAATAAAGCAGTGTTGGTGTCCACACGGATACCAAAAATACATGTCATTCAAGATGAGGACCTCTCGAAGTGTCCAGAATGACTCACCATCACCAGGTGAGAAGGTAACCTCATCTTAGTGGCTAAGGGGTGTGTGATATCAATGTAAATGTCTAGCTCGGTCATGAACAGCACACTCCATTAGCAATGCAGTTTTGTATTTTCATTTCAGGGTGTGCATTTTATCCAAAGGGAAATGAAAATCAGAAAATCAAAGAGATAGTACTTGTAATTACTAAGTTGGACGTTAAGAGGAAAGTGAGACCACGCGTCGCCATATAAGAAGGTAACTGTGTACCATCTGCGTGCGTGACAGGATCTGGCTGGCCGTGAGCGCCGCCTCTTCTTCCGAGGACTCGTCCGTATCCTCCTGGTTGGTCAGGTTCAGGCTGGGGGTGCTGCTGGAGCACTGGTACTCCTGGAGGGAGGGGGTGTCCCCTTTGTCAATACTGTCCAGGGAGCGCCTGCGGACGCCCCAGTTGAAATTGTCCATACTTTCACCCTGGAAAAGAAAGACAAGATCTCTCAGGCTGCAGATCCATGTGTACAAATACAGTAAACACAACACACCAGGAAAACATGTACTGAGATGAAAAATACTTAATGCGTCATCATAAGCAGAGTTTCAATCAGCCCTTCAATTTCTCGAAACTTTTAAAGCATCATTCAATATTCATATTTAAAGAGATCATGATATTTGGTTGAGCCTGTTTTAACTAAATAATTTTCTTGACTTTCTATATTGTGTGGCTGGGGACCAAGTAAACCTACTGTCTAGGTCATTTCTGATCTAACGCCCCAACACAAATGAGACCACAAAGATAACAGATACATCACAGACAACAATACATGAACAGTCTACACCACCAGGCTGCAACTTACCTGCAGTTCCTGGTTAGCAAAAAGGAAAACACACAGAATTAGAAAGAACAAAGACACACATTTAAATATACGCTACACTTTTGGGTGAAAACTCTGTGATTTCTCAAACCCAAAGACTGATTCAAGCTCTGGATTAAGCTCTGAGTAGAAAGCCAACATGTGATTCAAATTACTTTCTTATGCAAAATATATTATGAAGAAGTCAGAGACAGACACTTAAAACAACATTTCTGTGATACACTTTGGCAACACGAACTTTAAGAAAATCTCCAAGTTTTACATAGATTTAATGCTTGATACGATGCAAAACTGACTTAAAATACCCACATTCAGTTGACAACATAGAGGGTCACAAGTATTTCAGTCTGGAGGATGGTTCTGGCTAAACCCAGTGGCCATTTTTTTTTTAACTATAGTCTAAAATCAAGATCAAAGCTATCAAAACATAACTTCTGACAAGTTCCAAAGGTCAAGAGGAAATAGGGCAGATTTCAATTTCACCCCACTTATGGATTTATAGAAGCTATGTTTCTGTTATTCTAAGCTGATCCTCCTTGTGCAAGGATATAATTCTTATTCGCTCTCTTAAGCCCTGATATGACAAATTACAATGAGTTAGTTGGCTAGCAACATAGAATTTATTTGTGTTCCTTTACTCAAGAGGCACTGCCTAGGATAGAGGTTTTCAAATCCTTTTTTTTTTTAATAAGCAAAGGAATATTTATTTTGAATGAAATCTAAAATGGAAGTCAACCGTGCAAAGCTGATGAACTAAATGCAAGCTGCTCTGGTTGAAAAAGGTAACATGGAGCTCTTGGTTCTTAGCCTGTCACTCGGGGTACATCCCAGAAATCTTGGTTCTTAGCCTGTCACTCGGGGTACATCCCAGAAATCTTGGTTCTTAGCCTGTCACTCGGGGTACATCCCAGAAATCTTGGTTCTTAGCCTGTCACTCGGGGTACATCCCAGAAATCTTGGATCTTAGCCTGTCACTCGGGGTACATCCCAGAAATCTTGGGAGCAGGTCAAAGTTTGAAAAGCCACCTTCCTACCAGGTATTTCAAACATTGTTATATAGCACAGTACATAGGAATGGCAACAGCCCTCAATATTTATTTGGTGAATGAATGACTACACACAGGGGAGCCTTCAAGGTTGGCGGTATTTGGGGGGGATTTTAGAAGTTTAATTAACAGTTCCATTTGTTTTGTAGCAAAGTATTACCTATTACCATGCTTTAAGCAAGACTATATTTAGGTTTAAAAAAAATCTCTACTATGTGATTTGCCTAATTACGAGACATAAACGAACACCACCCACCCAAGTCAATGTGACTTCAATTGAAAACTACATGAAGCGTCTTTAATTCAATTTGACTAAGGTTCTGTTCAAAAGCCATCTTTCCTAGTACCCATGTATTAAGCTATGGGATAAACTTGGAAGCATTTACAGAGTTCTTAAAAAAAAAAAAAAGACAAAAAAGCGAACAAAATACATCACCTTACCATTACAAACATGTCAAGAGCCTGCCTGCCTTTCGAAGCTATAAACTCTCAACTGAAAAAAGCAAACAACTGCAGGAGAGTTTAGAAGCTGCTCACGCCCTTGAAGTTGGGCAGCAGACCTCTTCAATCTATCATACTTTCTTGCCTGATTATTCAAGTTGGTCTTACTTCTTACAACACGGTTTTGAAATCAGGGATGTGAAATCAATTTTAGAGGGTGGTGATCTGCTGTTGTGGGGAAAAAAATGAAAGGCTAGGAAATATCAGTGCACATTACAGCATAGGGTGAGGCTGCATATTCTTTTTATTATTTTTTTAAAGTAATCTCTACACCCAATGCCAAGCCTGAACTCCCAATCCCAAGACCACGAGTGGCACACTGCACTGACTGAGCCAGCAAGGTGCCACGGGGCTGCGTATTCTTGAAACTTTCATTTTAAAGGTGTGTGTATCTACTTGGATGTGATATAAAATGTATTAACTGTGGATCAGAGTAAAAAAAAAAGTTTAAAAGCCACTGCCCCGCGAGGCTGAATAATACTTATTTGGGGGTTCCTGTGACCCTGTACCTGTGTCTTTGGGGACATGTAAATGCCGAGTACAAAGGCATTTGGCTTGACCCTGAGCCCCCGGGGCCGTGCCCTCCTGTATGCAGGGAGGATGAAGCACACAGGAGGACCTCCTGAGACTTGTGTCCTATCCACAACTGACGGTGTGACACGGCGTAGGCCGTTATGTCCCACCCCCCTCACCTATCACAGCCCAAGCAAATAGCCCTTCATGCAGGTTAATGAATGCATCGAGTTCTATGAGTGACTTTAAATTCTTTGGAGAAAGACATGTCAACAACATGGGATGGATCGATACCAGATGACGAGGCATTTTGGGCTTCTCAAATATAGGTATTTGTAAAACTTTTAGAATGAACGCTTTTTAAACCTCTGTGACAAACGTTTTAGCTTTTGGATTCGCCAAGTTTCAGGGGCTGAGCTATAGGAATTGGTCCTAACGAGCCTAACGCACTCAGGGCAACCTGTTCTCTTTGCCACAATGATTGTTTCAGAAATTGGCACATGTCCCAGCTTGACCGAGTAGTATGACAGGAAGTGTGCTGAAGACGTTTAGGAGAGCAACTTCTGAAGTGGCCCTCGCTTGCTTGGAACACTGCTGCGTGTGGACATAACCACGTGACAGAGACTTGCACAGAAGGCGGAGCCTAGCCAACTGCAGGGAAATGATCAGAGACCTCCCTGAGCAGTATCTAAATAAGCTCTACCGCTCGGAACTACCTCCGCTTTGTAAGCTCCTACATCTGCCTTTTGAGTTCTATTTTCCATTTCGAAACTGTCTAAACTGACATATACCTATCAATTTCATCTAGACTGAATCAATTTAGAGGAGAGAGCCCCTTGGTGCTAAGTTAAGTGAGTCATTTGAGGGAGCTGGCGACATCACGAAGAAATTGAGGATGCCGCAGGTGGCATCTCGGTTAGTTGTCACAGGAGAGAGTTCGAGAGAGCCAAAGCCTTCATAATCATGTGAGTTCATTTAATTTAACTTAATTTAGTGTTAAGTGTTTGTACTTATACTTTAAAATAGTGTTTGATAAATTTTAATATATTTTTTTTTACCATTTTGCTGCATACTAGTCTCATTTGAAACATAAGCATACCCTATATTAAAGACATAACTTTGGAAGAAACCCATTTTTCGATTTTTAGTTCTGGGGGCAAAGAGTAAAAATTAGATGTTCCTCTATTGTTTTCGACTACTTCCGCTACTGACCAATTGTACTAGTCACGTTTACTTCCCAACTTAGATTTTTGCCTTTAAAAATTTTTGTTTAATAAATTTATTTGTAGTTTCAAGTTTTTGTTTAATTTCTAGTTAGTTCGCATACAGGGTAGTATTCGTTTCAGGAGTAGAATTTAAGTGATTCGTCGCTTACGTGCAACACACAGTGCTCATCACAAGTGCCCTCCTTAATGCCCATCCCCCATCTAGCCCGATTTTTACCTTCCTGACCTTACACTGACCTTAATAAGGAAAGGTACTATGGTCAAATCCTTAATTCTCAGGTTCGTGCAACTGTAAGCCTCTAACTGTGGTAACGGAGGGCCCCCATCCTTACCTCTGCATCTTCCAATTCAACATCTAAAAAGTCAAAATCCTTAAAAACGCCAAATTGTTGTTCACTGCTGTTGTCTTCCACAGCGACTTCTTCCTCTTGAATCATGTCTTCTGTTGCAGAAATCAGGCTGGTCTGTTGGTCACCAACTTCCAAATCCTCATTAGAAGAGAATACAACCTGAGCCCCGGCCAGAAAAAAGAAAAAAAAAATACCACCTGTCAGCTTTGTGACTCTGCAGGAGACCCTGGTGCCCGAAGAGCCGCTGCACACCTCATCTGCTGATTAATTCAGAGCTTGAATGTGGTTTCATGCAAAAGCCTCCCCGGTTGAATACTTTCTGTAACTGCCAAGTCCCAGGGGGATCGTATCTTTCTCATTCTTAGTTAATGGCATAAAATAAGGGAGGATAGAAAAGGCAAGCAAGGAGACAGAATAATTTCCATTTTTTTAATGGAGTAACAGGATTTTTACAGCCTTTATGCATGCAATCATGATTACTCACTGATGGATTCTTTGGAAGGCCAGATTCTGGACCACAGAGAGAAAGCACATTCATTAGCTTTTCTCTTGTTCTTCGCTAAGGGGGAAAAATGCAAACGTTAGGATTACTGATGTATGAGATTCTCAAGCTGACATACATATAACAAAATTGATTCTTCTATAGATGTTCAGTTTTGATTTTTTTTTTAATGTACCTGTGATAACTGTGGTCTTTTCCAGCTAACAGGAACCAAGGCATTAGAATTAGACCCAGAAGAGGTGGAAGAAGTACTCCTAGTAACTGCAATAACTTTGGGTTTCCCATTTCTTCCAGCTGCGCTAGGCTGATCGCCATACTTATTTCCAATAATTGGTGTCTGCACAGAAACAAAAAGAACATGTTTGACTCGGATATTTCAATATAAAAGGATTAGTAGTGGATCTATGAAAACATTATTTTTTTACACACAACCAAAAAAAAAAAAAAGCAAAAGAAGAAAGATTACTTAGCGTGAAGTAGATGTTACAAAAATTAAACGTAATAATCTTTTGCTAAATTTATTTATTTATTTATTTATTTTTGTTTTTTTTCCCTAAATTTATTTATTTACTTATTTAAGTAATCTCTACATCCAATGTGAGGCTTGAACTCATGGCCCCAAAATCAAGAGTTGCATGCTTTGGGGCACCTGGGTGGCTCAGTTGGTTAAGTGTCTGACTGGCTCAGGTCATGATCTCGCAGTTTGTGGGTTTGAGCCCCACATCGGGCTCTGTGCTGTTGGCTCAGATCCTAGAACGTATTTTGGGTTCTGTGTCTCCCTTTCTCTCTGACCCTCCCCCACTCATGCTTTCTCTCTCAAAAATAAACAAACTTAAAAAATATTTTTTTAAAGTTGCATGCTTCAACTGGGCCAGTCAGGCATCCCATAATGTCTTTTTTTAAATCAAGAGACTTCATTTCATCGAAAATGACTCTGAGAAGAATAGCAGAGAGATCACTGCTATTTTATTATTTTTTAAAGTTTATTTATTTATTTATATTTCAAGCTTTATTTATTTAGAAAGAAAGCACAGGCAGGGGAAGAGCACAGAGGAGGAGAGACAGAACCTGAAGCAGGCTCAGCACCATCAGTGCAGAGTCCGACACGGGGCTTGAACTCACAAACCCGGAGATCATTACCTGAGCTGAGATCAAGTCAGATACTTAACCGACTGCACCATCCAGGTGCCCCTTAAGATTATTTATTTAGAGAGCATGAGTGGGGTGGGGGCAGAGAGAGAGAGTGAGTTAGAATTCCAAGCAGGCTCTACGCTGTCAGCACAGAGGCCGATGAGGGACTTGAACTCATGAACCATGAGATCATGATCTGAACCAAGATCAAGAGTCAGATGCTTAACTGACTGAGCCACCCAGGTGCCCCTATTTATTCCTATTTTAAATAGGGATCTGCTTTCTTTAAAAACCACCATCTTCATGCCCCTCCTTCAGGAAAGTAGCAACTCGGAATAAAATCTGGCATGCCTTAGGTTGTTGGCGGAGAGGGGATGTTTGTTTCCTTTGCCTTCCTTTGGCTGCCTAGCACATACACTTCAGTCTCTTCTGAATAGACTGTGTGCTCTTCTCATTTCTGTGCTGATGTTGTCCTCTCCCTTGACCTAGGCCGGAGGCACTGATGTGCAACAGGTTTCTCTAGTCACCAACTATGACCTTCCCACCAGCAGGGAAAACTACATCCACAGACTCGGTCGTGGTGAATGATTTGGCCGTAAGGCTGTGGTTGTCAACACGGTGACAGAAGATGAGAGGACTCTTTGACACACCAAGACCTTCTACAGCACCTCACTGAGGAGACGCCCCTCAGTGTTGCTGACCTCATCTGAGGGGCTGTCCTGCGACCTAACCCTACCCAGGGTTCAGTCCTTAGGGAGCCGGAGGAGCAGGGGGGGGAGGGAAGGAAGCCAAAAGATGGACTTCCTGTCATTTCTCCCCCTTTGAATAAATGTCACTTTTTGAGGGAAAAAACCAAAAATCCACCACCTCCATACACACCCCCATAATTATGAAATATATCCTCTTTGTTGAAAGCTCAGAGAATATTAAAGTGATTTTTAAAAACCCACCTGTAATCTTACCATTTAGATTTAATCTATTCACATTTTGGTGCTTTTTCAGTGCATACTGTTATATGTGCTTCAGTAATGTGCTTTGGCAAATATTCAAGCTAAGTAACAACTCCAAAGAGGAAGGGATCTATGTAGCTTCTTACTACAAATCTGATATGTAACATTTCCAAATTTATTTCAGTAAAAATTCTATGATTGTCCAAAATTCATCTGTATTTATTTTGGCTTTGTGGAGCGTCCTGAAGTTACATTTGAAAATACTATTTGCGCTAATCTGCATGTCATACAGCCCTTTATGGTGGGTCCTGCTAATCTTCCCACCCTCAACTTTCGCCACCCCCGCCTGAATGTCACACTCCAGCCAATCTGAGCTCGCTATTGTTCTCCAAACATGCCTTGCTTTTACGGACCTATGTTTTGGGACATGCTGCCCCGTTGCATGAAATATTCACCAACCAAACCCATGATCATCTTTTAGTGGGGACTCCAGACTTCCATGGAGGCCTTCTCTGATACCACTCAACTGGGTAATTATACTTGGACATTGGCCGTGTGTCCGTGATTTATGTGGCTGTCTTTCTTAGAGCACATGAGTCCTGGACCTTGTATGACTCCTCTCTGCTCCTCTACTCAATGCCTATACATGGCAGGTACTTAGTAATCTTTGAAGGAACAGATTGAAATTACGTATATCAAGTGTTTTTGAGAATTCTTATCACTGCTTTAGACAGGATAATTAAGTTATAATTTCTGACTCAGAAGAAACAGGAAAGCCCCATTGCTCTATCATATTCCTATGCTATCGACTTCATGACAGAAATTCTAATACTAACTAAAACAGTTTCTAGCTAAAAAACATAACCCATAAAGCCTTGGATAAATTCTAATTAATACCAAGACTAAACAGCAAAAAACAAACAGAAAAACTTTTAATCTATATGATTCTAACCAATAATATTAAAGAAATTAGGTCTTCCATTTTTATCTTTCTCAACTTCCCTGCAATAGTTGTTCAGTAAACTCCTTGAAAAATCCCTTCTTTGGCTTTTAACAGCCTATTTTAATGGCTCCCAGGCCAGTAAGAATGGGCTCAGGTGCTGGAAAAACAATAAAACTGGGGGTTCCCAGCAGGGGTCGAACATTTTAATGAAATTTGTGTTAACATGTGACATAGTCAAGGGCCCGGGTTCCCTTCTGCACTGGTCAGCCCCACCTCTCCCTTTAAGATACTGGGCTTCTAGCTTTATTTTTCCTTTTGCAATTTTAAGTGCCCATTTATAAAACACTGAAGACCTTAAACTGTTACTTCCACGCAAGTCTTCCTCTAAAACATAAACCCTAATTGCCTATTAGGCAGCCCCACTGGTCTGTTCTTAGTTCAGAACTGGTCTATACCAGGCTGAACTCCTCACTCTCCCCTTCCTGCAAAGATCGGTCCTCTGCCTTTTCCTTCTCTCTCAACGGTACCAACATTCAGCCAGTTGGCAAAGCAACTATCCTTGATGCCTCTTCCTCAATGCTTCTTCCCATCAAATCCTGTTTATGACTTCCTCAGTCATCGTGAAAACCATCCCTTCGCTTTGCATTCTCTCTGCAATTGCCTAGAGACATGCCAACGTTATCTTTTAGTTACTTGAACGGATTCCTTATTGACTTCCCTCCTTTCCACCCTAGTCTATTTTCCATCCTGTTGCCAGAGTAAACTTCCCAACATGCAAATTCTACAATTTCCACTCCAGTTAAAAATCCTTTAAGAGTTCCCACTGCTTCAAGATAAAACAAACCATCCTGCTACGGTGCAGGCAAGATCCCCAATGATCTTGCCCCTTCCTCTGCCTTCAGTTTCATCTCCCTTCATACTCTACACCTGCATTCTCTATAGTCAAGGTATGGTATAAACCAGAAATTTCCAGAACACCATGCTTTCTCACATTAGGCTTCATTCACACATGCCGCTCTTTCTGGCATTAATTTCCTCTCCTCACGCTTCCTTATGTGCTTGCCTAGCGTTATTTATCTTTCCACACCCGATGAGGTGAGGGATGCCTGCTGTATTTTCCCACAGTCCTTCTAACTTGCTTCCAGATAAAGTACTTATCACAACGTTTCTTTAGCCGTTTCCCCAAGAGGCTGTATGCTTCCCAAGGGTAGGCCTTTCCACCGTCCTCACCCCAATTTCATAGCACCTATCACAACGTTTCCTACTGGGTGTGAACTTAATCAATGCTTGTCGAATGAGAGAATAAATAAATGAACACATCAAAATTTCCAGCAGAGCACCTTACCTCCGATATATCAAAATGAAAATCTAAGGTCTTCCCAGGCAACTCCTTGGAGACATTATTAAAAATCTTGGTGAAGGAGATTTCAGGAGAACCTGTATCTGCTCCGTAGGTCTTGGGGATATCGCTGGGCACAACAAGACTTGCGGAGCGAGACACCACCAGTTTTAGTATGTTAAGGGCTTCCTTCCAGTAAGGACTCTGTTTAAAAAAAAAACAAAACAATACACATATAAAATTTATAGATATGTATTTAAGTAAGAACAAAAAGTTAGTGTATACTGTAAAGAGTGAAAACATTGTTTCTGCAAAAACTTTTGAAAATCATTCATTTTTACTTTAAGGTCCCTAACAGAGGGTCTGAGTTACAAAAGTTAAGAAAACTATTATTTCTACTGTCAGATTTCTGAGACCTCATATACATTACAATGCTGGAATACCTTGCATTTCTCCTAATTGGTGCTTCATAAATATTAATTTAGGGAGTTTAATACAGTAATCTGGCAGTAGTAGTAAACAAAGGGATTGTATATATGTGACTTTCTAGATAAATGAAGTTTATGGCTTGAAGACTGTAAACTTTAAATATTTTAAATCTTGGAGGCAAACAATTTTTAATGCATACCTTCTTTCTCAGACATAAAAATATTTTAAAAACTAAAAAAATTTTAGATTTTTCTGGATGACCCAAGCACAAATCTGAAGGGTCGGACTGTTATGATTCCTAATTTTGATTAATCATTACATCTAACCTGATGTTCTCAGGGGTTATTGAATTGTACAGGGTAACTTTTTCCCTCCTATATATATGATGGCTATGTTCTTTGAGCTATTTTTCTGCTTTTAGTTTTTGTGTATTTCCACCAACATAATTTAAAATGATTCACGTGGCAAATGTACTTGTAGATATTAAAGAATAAATGAGTATCCTGTTAAGGGTGGTAATGTTAATACAGTTATACTATTTTAAAAGTTCTTATCTTTTAGAGTAACTTAAAAATTATGTCTGAATAAAATGGTATGATGTCTGGGATTTGCTTCAACATAATCTAGAGAGGTAAAAGGAGTGATGAGAATAGAAATGAAATAGAATAATGAGTTGAATGTTGAGCTGGATGATGGGTACAGAAGGAAGCATTCATTACACTATTCTATTTTTATATTTGAAATTTTCTATAATAAAACATTTTTTTAAAAAGCTATAAGAAAAAGATGTACTTGTGGAGAAGAATCAATTTATGTTTCTTTAAATTTTTTCTTTTTAATGTTTTATTTACTTTAGAGAGAGAGAGAGAGAGAGAGAGAGACAGACAGACAGTATGAGCAGACAGTATGAGATAGTATGACAGTATGAGACAGAGAGGGAGTCACAGAATCCGAAGACAGGCTCCAGGCTCTGAGCTGTCAGCACAGAGCCCGACACAGGGCTCAAACCCACAAACCATGAGATCATGACCTGAGTTTGAAGTTGGACGCTTAACTGACTGAGCCATCCAGGCACCCTGAGAAGAATCAATTTCTAATAAAGAGTTTACAGTATTTTTTTTAACCATCTGAAAAGCATACATGCAAAAACTTTTTTTTCTGACTGATGGTAACATAATCACATCTCAACTTGTGCTGTATGTATTGTTTCACAGCTGACCATTCTGTCAACAACAAAAAGGAAGTGAAAAATCTTTGGCGGAACTGAGTTATCCCATTATGTTTAATAACCTCTTGATATGAAAACACCTAAAGTACAGAACATTTAATAGTTATAAAAATGTCCACATAGATAATGTGACATTTTAAACACATCATTGTTAAAAAAAAAAAAGTAGTTTGTATTTAACAAAATTATGACTAAGTAAATATCGTTATTTTTTTTCTGACAGAAATAATTAGAAGCTCTGGGCATTGTAAAAAACTAAAACTTTTTCAGGGATGTTTCTATAAATTATACTGGTAGTTGTGCCTGAAATACAAAAGATTATCAGGAGGTGTTCCGTTCTGTGAAATGTTTAACTCTGAATAGAGCAGATGTTACTTGACTGTGATGACCCATCAGCTAAATAGGACTTTGGTTCATACAAGATTTAAAAAGAAATTTGAGTTAACATTTTGAAATTAGGAGATTTTACAGAAAAACCAACATTTCCAGCTTCTCTTTAAAAGTTAGAAGTTCTGCAACGTGGATGGACCTCAAGGGTGTCATGCTAAGTGAAATAAGTCAGGCAGAGAAGGACAGATACCGTATGTTGTCACTCACAAGTGGAACAGGAGAAACTTAACAGAGGACCATGGGGAGTGGAAGGGGGGAAAATAGTTGGGGAGAAGGAGGGAGGCAAACCATGAGAGACTCTTGAATACTGAGAACAAACTGAGGGCTGATGGGGGTGGGGGAAGGGGGGTGATGGGCATGGAGGAGGGCACTTGTCGGGGTGAGCACTGGGTGTTATATAAAAACCAACTTGACAATAAAGTATAAAATAAAAAAAAATTAAAAAATAAAACAAAAGCTAGAAGTTCTGGTTGCACTGGGTTCTGTATTCCAACATGGCAGCCATGAGGGGAATCTAAATGTTGTTCCTTTTAGATGGGGAATGTGCCATTCACTTAGTCAGAAATCTATGCCTTCTTACGGTTACTTGCTTGCCCTGTGGACATGTGAGCTTGTGGTTCTGAATATAAAAGAAGGCGTCTGTATTTTATAAGTTAGTAATTCAATGTGGTGTGTGTATCTGTGGGAGATCTAGCAAATATTTGATGAGTTCACTTCTTACACCTTGAGAAGAAAAGAAAAATGTGCTTTAGAAAAAAAATATATAATTGTTAACTGGTGAAGCCTTACTCATTCAGAGGGAAGATAGAGAAGATAAACAGGGTCACCAAAGAATCCTCTGTTTTTTGAATATTTGCATTCACTGATTTTCAAGGGAATATAAAAGGAAACTGAATGGAATAATGGGAACCAATTGAGTTTTATTACTTTTAGATACAGGCTAAGACACAAGCTCATTGTTAGTCAAGTCTTTCCACTTGTGAGTTTTGCTTTCTTGAATGCAAATATAACTGGGGCAGAAACAAAACATTAATCTGGTAAGGCTCTAAAAGAGTTTGCTCTCCTTGATAAGTTGTATCCACAATACTGATCTGCTCAGCCAGACCTTTCTTAACAGATAATTCAATGGTGAAATTCATACAGAGCAAACTGACTTATCATCACTTACAGGGTTTAAACCAGTCTGATTTCCTACTTCCTAAATATCTGGGCTCCTTCTATCAAACACAGAAAGCACCTCTAAAATACACATTCTACAAAGAGCTCTTCTGCTTCTAAAAGTAGTGTCTGTTCATTATTAGAATCTGGTGAGTGGCAGGTACAAAAGAGTCACAAGTGTACTGTTCAGAGGTGGTGACAGCTACCACTCAGGTACATTCTTTCCAGTCGTTATGGCGTGCATATTCAGAGGCGTAAGGATTAATCAAAATTAAAAATACTCAACCTACCATTCAGATTTTGCTTTTTGTCACTTACATTAAGAACATTTTTTCCACGTCATAAATATTCCTGGAAACGTGACTACTTCCCTATTCTTGGACCTTTCAAGGTGTTTTTTTTTTTTTTTTTAATGATTATAGATTGTTTTTACAAGGAATAATTCTATGCATAAATTTTGTAGTCACTCACCTGTACATATTTGCCAATAATCTTTATGATCTCCAGATTAAACTGCTTGACTGGGGCAGCAGAGAGGTCAATGTGACTCAAAAGACTATAGATAATCTGTAGTAATGACTGTTGCATGCTGGACAACCCTTTCTCTAACAGCTGAAAGTGATAGAAAAAGTATAATTTCATTAGGTTAAGGAAAATTCAGTATTTACATTTATGATGTTGAAAAACAGAATACATTTAATCCATGAATTTATGGTTAGATGATCAGAAATCCAGAGACTAATAAAGGTAAAAGATAATGTATATTCCTATTATCTTGTCCTTGGTTCAGAAGGGATCAATAGGTAATTATTTTTCAGATATCTTAATCTTAGTGTTTTCTTTCATTTCCTTGGTTAATGTAAGTTGAACACCACTTATTGTAGGTTAAGAAAAACACCATCCTACCACCATCGCCAAAGAATAGCTATCCTCCAAAAATTCACACAAGCCACCTATGAGCTATGTGATCTTAGACATGTTTCTTAACCTCTGAGCCATGATTTTTTTAAAATAATAAAGTAATCACATGATCTATATTGTTTGCAGGACAATTAAATTAAATATATAAAGTTCTAAATATACATAACTAGTTTCAGTACCATTGTTAGTAATAATTTCAGAATTAACAATAATAATAAAACAAGGAGAGTAACATTAGGTAAGCATTCTCTCTATAGAGTGATAAAAATGTCATCACACAAGGTACACACAGGCTGTCCTGTACCAGTTCCAGACTTCATGACCCCATGATTGGGGACACAGTGCTGTCTCAGTGGTGAGCTTGATGGTGGCACCACTGTGGAGCTGGTCAAGGAGCATAAATTCAAAGCCAGTAAGAATAGGCATAGGAAGTTACCCTGGGTTTTATTTTGGCTCTTATCCTAAAGGTATAAGATACCCAAGAGACTTGCACTTATTCAGGTTAAGAAGCTGTCACACAGTTTACATTGTCGGCTCACTCTTTTTTTAATTTTAAAGATTAAAAAAAATTTTTTTAAGTAATCTCTACACCCAAAGTGGGAGTCGCACTCACAAACCCATATCAAGAGTCACATGCTCCACTGACTGAGCCAGCCAGGCAGTGCCCCCTGCCATCTGCTCTCTTAAATCTAAGGTCGATGGGAGCAAACCTGTCAAAACCAACACCTTAAAAATGCACACTAGTCCTAAACTGTTTTTTATGATAGTTCTAAAGCATTCTATGAGAGTCAGCATCAGTGATGTAGCTAAGTTAGTGTTTTGAGCAATATTTAAAATACCTATTGAGTTATAAATAATTTATTAAGTTTATACAGTGTTTTAGGTTTAATTTTTAGAGGTCAGTTTTGTAAAAGGAAGGTATCCCTTTATTATAAGATGACAAAAATTTTTACTGAGTAGGAATTTCTTCATTTTGAGATTCTTTGTGTATATCTACTCAATGATTTACTTCTTTAGGTATGAAGTTATTTTCTGAACAAATATTAATTTTTTTCAAAAAAATGTTCATCTCTTTTGAGAGAGAGAGTGTATCAGAGTGGGGGATAGAAAGAGAGGGAGAAAGAGAATCCCAAGGAGGCTCCCTGCTTAGCCTGGAGCCCGATGCAGGCCTTGATCCCACGACCCGGAGATATGATGTGAACCAATACCAAGAGTTGGACATTTAACCAACTGAGACACCCAGGCACCCTGATATTAACTTTTTATAATACTGTAGGGCTAGTGTTTTTGTAATTCCATCTTTAGCCACCCAAATCATATTTCAGATTAGGAAGCAAACATATTATCAAAATAAGAACTTACCCAGCAAAAATGCTTTGGCATGCCATTTTATTCTAGAAAGGATTTCACAGTTAAGAACTAATTTTTAGAAACCAAAAATTATAACCATTCTCTAGGATCAAGACCACTGAAAATCCATTTGTTAGTTGAAATAAAGGTGTAGTTCATATTATTTTGAGTTTTATGTCACTTAAGGACAGTGAATGTGAAAATATATTTAAATATACCTAATATATTTAAATGTAAACATGTTTATTTAGTAATTTAAACAAAAGTTAATCTTATTTTGAGTTTATACCACTTAAGGACAGTGAATGAGGAAATGAACACTGAAAATGAAAAAAAACGCTTTATACTTGAAAGTCTGCTTTATACTTTCTTTATCCTTGAAAGGAATGACCCATATTTTCCTTTAAAAGAGATGTTATCTATAGTCACTTTCAAACACAATTTGAAGATTAGTATCAGTACTGTTTCTAGAAATAAATTCACTTGAAAATTTTGCCACAGAACAGTTAGAAAAATACATTGCTTTTGGTAAACTTACCTCTGCAAGATAAGTCACAAGATTAAATGTGGTATCTGAGAAGGAGTCATGCAGATACCGACATACGACGTTGATCCAGTTAGAACAGTCTCTGGAGTACGTGTGTGTACTGTACAAACTCATCATGTGAGCCAGATTGACCAGCGCCGGGCACTTCTCTTCCGCACACACCTAAACAACAAAGAAAAGAGTTTCATTCACCCAAAACAAAGACCATTTAAAGTTTAAACTTCGTTTTATACTAAATGTATTTAGTCATTTAGAGGTACATGTTGAAGCTTTAATGAATGCATTTTATTTCAATCCGGGAGAACTGTTAAATAAGAAAGGACAAGAAAGGGGGCGGGGAGCACAAGGTATTCCTAAGAGAAGAACTGAATGGGTAACACAGACTGATGTAACAGTTTGAGTGCTTTCACGGGGTTAAACAGGAGGACTCTGGTCAGCCTGATGCTCTGTAAAAACTGCCTTTGGTAAAACCGAGCCACAGTTTTGTAAATGCTATGTATCATTTTATAACTTCTGTAAAATCCCTACACGGTTCAGTGCACAATAACTAAGCAGGCAGCCTCTACTGGCGAGTCTGCAGCCAGGTTCAGAGATGTTGTGCCAGAAAAGAAATATAGTCTCAAGCCCCCCACTTCCCCATGTCCCCCCTGCGCTGGGAGCAGTCACCTGCAGAGATGCTCACATGGCTGACCTATTGGAAAGACTTCACTGGAGCTCTGATAAAGCTGAGTCCTGCACCTGCAGTGAATCATAGCCTGTAGGATGGACCCCAAACTGCTCTTCAGGAAATAAGCTCCTAAGGTCCTTGGCCAGTAATAAAAGGCTACTTCAAAATGTACTGACCTCCTAGTATTTGTTTGATACAATATTATGGAATCTGAATCAATAAATGTTTGTGGAGGACGCCTGCGTGGCTTAGTAGGTTGAACGTCCAACTTCGGCTTAGGTCGTGGTCTCACGGTTCATGGGATGTAGCCCCTTATCAGGCTTTGTGCTGACAGCGTGGAGCCTGTTTGGGAGTCTCTGTCTCCCTCTTTCTCTGCCCCTCCTCTGCTTATGCTTGTTCTCTCTCTCTCAAAAATAAACATTAAAATAAATAAATAAATGTTTGGGAGGATCTTACTGATCACACACACCTTGTTTGCTTATTCCCTGAGTTACTGGTGAGGATGTTCCTTAGTCTGCTTTGCGGGCACCTGAACAATGCAGAACTGGGAAAGGGCCACACTAGTCTTTTATTCCGAGACGTCTCTGAAATATCATCTACTTTTCCTTTTTTTCCTTTTCCTCATTTATTCTACCACTTAATTGATGTTTTGTATGTATTTTCACAACCCTGGAGCATTTATTAAAGTATGGTTGACCCTTCAACAACACGGGATTCAACGTGTGGGTCCACTTATATGTAGATTCTTTTCGATAAATATAGTACAGTACTTAACCATATTTTCTCTTCTTTATGATTTTCTTACTAACATTTTCTTTGCTCTAGCTTTATTGTAAGAATACAGTATATAGTATACAATATGTGTATTAATTGACCTGTTTGTGTTATTGGTAGGGCTTACAGTTGACAGTAGGATATTAGTAACTAGGTTTTGGGGGCATAGAAAGTCATATGCGATTTTCAACTGTGCAGGGGGTTGGTGCCCCTGACCCCTGTTGTTGTTCAAGGTCAACTGTAGAAAATTACCTTTTACAATATATATATTTTTCAACTTTCAGATAAATATAACTATTACTTTTATTCATCATGTGGACATTATCATTGAATAGACCTGAAATACGAAGATATGTAAGGCTGTGGAGTCTATTAATAGTACCTAAGAAGTTATTTTATAAAATTACTTAAAGTAGATAGTTTCATGTATTACCCTTTTACCTATAAAACATACACTAGTAAGAAAATTTGTTATGTTTCTTACTTGAATTTCAAGATATAATAATTAATCATACTATTTTTCTTTAAAAATTGCCTAATTTTACCATTTCACAATTTGTTATCTTTTAGGAATAATTTTTATACTTTAAAACAAGTTCTTTTTGATTTTTTTTTTTTTAGAGAAAGAGAGCGTGAGCAGGGGAGAGGGGCAGAGGGAGAGACAGAGAAACTTAAGCAGGCTCCTTGCCCAGCCCAGCTTCGGGCTCCATCCCATGACCCAGGGATGCTGACCTGAGCCAAAGTCAAGAGTTGGATGCTCAACCGACTCAGGCACCCAGGCACCCCAGTAAAGTAAGTTCTTTCAAACAAAAATTTTAAAGTATATATTTTTCTGAAAAATAAAACATTCTTGTAGAATGCTTATGTTCTTAAAAAAAAGGTTGTTAATGCATGATCTTTTTATTTGTTTAATCTCTACTCTCAAGGTGGGGGGGGTGGGGCTTGAACTCACTATGCCAAGATAAAGAGTTGCACTAAAGCATAATTTTTAAAAACCTACTATTGAAAAGGAAGAAAATTCCTAGGAATATATGCTGTGTAATTTTTTAAAAAATGGCTAAATCTGGATTTAACTTTGGAAATTTTGAATTGCAAGGTTAAAATATGACTCCAAAAGACTGTCTTCTAAGCAAACATTCTTAGCACACCATTTTTGCCATAATGAATAGCTTAAAAGGACAACATTTGTCCTAAGTGTTGCCTCGGTTTGAAATTCTGTGCTCTCCGAGGGCACAAACAGAACTAGGGATATTTGCATAATGAGGAAGCACATAATGGCATAAAATTGCTCTCAACAGTTTAAGTGAGAGAATAATTAAGGAATCCATTTAATTCACATCCTGCGGGTTGCTGAAAGCAGAGGGAAGGAACCTTTGTGTGCTGCTCAACAGGAAGAAAACAGATTTAACAACAATTTATGACGCACAGAAAGCCATGTTTGATTTCTTAAAAACAAAGAGGTATCTGGAAGTTTCCTGTGCTTTGCCTTGGTCAAGAAAGCAGAGGCCTGACCCTCTGAAGGGCGTCCACACCCGCGGGGCTGGGCTGGGCTCTACTGCATTCAGCAGGAAGTTCTCAGAAGGGAAGTTTCACCTGCCATTCTAAACGCTCCCACTTCTCTTATTACTGGATTCATGCTTTTTATTTTTTGAAATTCCAAAATAAGCCAATATACTTTTTCCCCTTTATATGTTCTTTCTTATCTCTCATAAAAAAAAATACTTCTTTTACAATATATTTCTAATGATGTCTCATTAGAATATTAAAATGAAAGCCATTTTTAATAAATTATTTTGTATGACTTTTAATCCTCATTAACGCAAATATGTGTTGGTGTTTAGAGCAATCATTTTCAAAATTAAGATATGGTAAAGTCATTAACTATAATAATGGCTCTTCTTTATAAATACATGCTTTTAAAATGATTATGTCAAAAATATCTCCCTATCTAATTTAGAAATTTACTTAGGGATGGATACAACCGCGTATTTTATTTTTTTTTATTATTTTTTTAATGTTTTATTTATTTTTGATACAGAGAGACACAGAGCATGAGAGGGGGAGGGGCAGAGAGAGAAGGAGACACAGAACTGGAAGCAGGCTCCAGGCTCTGAGCTAGCTGTCAGCACAGAGCCCGACGCGGGGCTCAAACCCACGAACATGAGATCTGACCTGAGCTGAAGCCGGAGGCTTAATTGACTGAGCCACCCAGGTGCCCCTCAACCGCATATTTTATTACACATGATCTTGCCGCTTATTAAATATCATCTATCAAGGTAACAAAAGGTTTCTACTTTTGTGACTCTTAATGTTGATTAGTTGGGCTGGGACAACCCCGAGGAGAAATGTGACCTTACCAATTGTGGGATGTGGACACTGGAGAAGTGGGTGTTTTACTTGGCTCTCTGCATGCTTGCTCTTTCCCGTCACTATTGTGTTACTTGTTAAGTGACCCTCGGCTTGTAAATGGTTGCTTATAGCTCCTTCCGGAGAACTTTACTTGCTCATTCCCTTCTGTTGCAGATTTCTCTGCTTTAGCTAGGTCATCTTTTGTCATCTTCACTCATCTCCCCAAGCTCACCTAATTTCCTGCTATATGGGCAGATCTCGTAAATTTAGAGAACTCCTTCTTATAACTGTTTATATTTTCGGTTGGTAAAGCCTTTTTTTCTAAGACTCATTAACTGACCAAAAAAAAAAAAAAAAAAAAAGAAAGAAAGAAAGAAAATTAAGAATTAAGTTTAAGCAGAAGTCAAAATATTTGGGTTATTTTTCTTGAGAGGAAATTATTTTAAAATGATTTTTTAAAATTTATTTTTATTTTTATTTTTGAGAGAGAAAGACACAGGGTGAGCAGGGGAGGGTCAGAGAGAGAGGGAGACACAAAATATGAAGCAGGGTCCAGGCTCTGAGCTGTCAGCACAGAGCCCGACGCAGCGCTCGAACCCACGAACCATGAGATCATGACCTGAGCTGAAGTCGGTTGATTAACTGACTGAGCCACTCAGGCGCCTCCAGAGGAAATTATTTTAAAAGATCATTCTTTTTTAAAAGTATGATCAAGAGCTCTAACACTTTCAAGCAACGGTTAACAGATGACTTAAAAATAGCTACATTCCTGTTTCAGAAACAATGGGAGGGAAAGAGCCAAATAAGGAAGGGAAAAGAACGAAGCCAGCAAAGAGAGATGAAGAGAATGTTAAAGGGGAAAAAAAAGGCAAAAATAAAAAGAGAGAGAATTTTTGTAGCCACAAAATGTGTTTTGCACTCTTCTCAGGGCCTTTGCACATGCAACTTCTCGTGCCTGGACAACTTCTACCCTCAGCCCTCTCGTTCCTTGTTTCTCAACCAGGGACCTTATTTTGGTTATTCCTATTCGGCTTGCGGTGTCTGCTTCGAGAGCCAGACTTGCTCTCTGTGGCCCCAGCATACTGTCCTTTTGCTGCGCTTTCCAGACTGTATGGTAACTGTCTACTACAATACCCCTACGGTCAGGCCCACAGGCGCAAGTATTCTACGGACTTGATTATCACTGCGTTTCCTGCACCTAACCCAGTGCTCAGCAAATATTTGGTAGTAAACAAGTGAATGAATTGGAAACTGACCGAGGAGAAGTAGAAGATAAAAGTAGAGAAAGGGAGAGCAGAAGAAGACAGACTCAGAGGATCTTGACTCTAAACAATTTTATTCACTGTGATCTGAACAGTGGTAGCTTACATCATGACTGTAAAACTCCTTTATATGCAGGAAAAGAATAAAAATTTAGATGTGAAACTCACAGAGGAAGTGACGGTAGATTTTTAAGATACCCCCCCTTTAAGATAAACTCCGGAAAAGGTTCCCTCTAGTGTTTATCTTTCAGCATAACATTTGCTTACCTTTGCTATTCGACTAGCTGTGTCTTTGCAAAACTGAGTTGGGCTGTCAAAATGCTGGATTAAGTGAGGCAATAAGCAAAGGATGTTAAGAGGAAAGCCTATCAAAAAAAAAGCAAACAATAACCAATTTTATTGCACATTATTTTTAAAAATCACGGTATTTTTTTTTTTTTAATGGTTCAAGGAAACCATTTTCTTTTTATATCCTGGAGTGCCTGATCTTCAAAATTCTTTTTTCTTTTTTTGCTTTTACCAAAAAATTTAAGCTAGCTCACATATTAAAACAACCAACCAAGCCATGACTGTTTGTGGAAAAGCAGAGAGTAGAGTTCAAAACGAATGATCAGCGCACATTTCACTACATGACAAAGCAGAGAGCTGCTGCAGGTCTAAGAACATCACCTGACAACTGGGAAGGATCCACCAGCGTGTGTTTGGAGACGGCGATGAGTTTACTGAGGAGATGCACCGTCATCTCCTGGGTAGATACTGAGGTAAAACCCTTGAGGAAGAGCTGCTGAAGGCCCGGAAAGTTGTTCCATTTCAACTTGCTCTGTACACTTTCAATCTTCTCTCGACTCTCTGATTTATCCAAAGGCAAATGGATAAGCAGTTTGTTGAGAAGCCTGAGAGCCAGGAGGTATTCATATTCATAATCAGATTCTAATAACGATGCTGCTATCCAAAAAATGGTGGCCATCAGGTTGGCAGGCTCAGTAGTGGGCTGCACATCATATGCCCCTTTCTCTCTCAGAGAGGAGAGGCTTCTAGTCCTTGCTAAACTATTGCTATGGTTTATCCGTCCATCCATTATATCCAGTGTGTTACTCCGCCGCCGGTCACCTCTTCGGTCACCAATTAAACTTAATCTCAAAGAGTTACTTCTTGCATTACTGTTATATCCCAAATAACTGCTACTATTAATGGGACTTGTGCTTAGATTGAGTTGTCCAGTGCTTTTCCTGTTAGCTGCATACTTGTTTCCCATTATAGGATCATGGTATGAGGTTCTTTGCAGAAAAAAAGAAAGAAAGACAGAAAAGATAAGTGCATGTACAATCACTTCTTTGGCTGTTAATTTTACTCTTGAAGACACTGACAAAGTCACTGTTACCAGGAAAAATTATGTTTCAGTATCTGACTTCATTTAATCAAATTTCAGTTCTTTCCTCCATAATAAAACAAAACGTACAACAGCCTCTTTCCTACTGTGGCCAACTTTCCTGTGAGTTGGATGACATGTGATTTGAAAAGAAAATCCTGCTACATTTGTCACTGACCACTTTCAGTTCTGGGATTTAGTGAACATTACATCCAAAGCAGACTTCATCTGTCTTCTCCCTAAACTGGATGGTCCCCATGTCCTTATTTCTGCTAATGCATACTCTTTACCTCCCCCACCATCAAGGTCAAAATTGTATGTTTGATTTCTCCTCCCTCACATCCAATTATCACTGATTTAAAAACAATGACACTGTATGTGCCAGCAGTATGCAAAACCTAAGAATACTGAAGTCTGTTGGGGGAGACGGATCCGTGAAAATTTATAGCTTATTAATGGCTTCGTTCAATTATAAAGAAAACACTGTGGGAGCCCCCCACATGGAGTAGGTAGCGCTGCCCTCAGGGAGTTAGGCACATTTGAGATGGGTCTTGAAGGATAATCAACCTGGGATGGGCAAGGAGGAGAAAGGAGGAGGAGAGGAAGGCGTGAGTCAGGAGGGGCCGGCCTGCTGTGGGGCAACGGGATGTCCGAGGGCAGCCGGAATGGAGCAGGGCAGGGTCTCTCTGATCTGGCGGTTACAGGACCACCACGGCCACACAGAGCCCTGGGACCTCTCGCGTGGCCTCACCGTCCGAGGCTCCTTTGCCCACAGCTGATCCGTCTGAATGTTTTGGTATCATTTCCACCAGCAATATTGGCATAGCTTAATGTTATACTTATGCGTATTCAGCTATGGGAGTTCTACATACAAGTCTACAGTTGGTCTGTCTTAAATTCTTACTGAGAAAGGGCAGAAAGAAGATCATAATGCTTCATGGTTTCGGCCAAAGTGTCGATCGCAGACTCCAATGTGAGCAGGAGTTCAATCACAAACCCCTAGGAGAAAAGGCAGATCTTAATTCATTATGCTCTGGGAGAAAAAGGAAATTAGAATGGACTTCCTGAGGAGACTTACAATCAGAACAAACTCTACATTAACATTACAAAATGATTAAACTCTTGAACAACATAACCTTGTGGGTTGATGAAAACTCATCAAACTAATGGCTATAATGGCACCATGGCTCACCCGAAGTTGCTTAGGTCAAAAGTCTATGAGTCATTTTTGTTTCTTTCTCTCACATCCAAATTAAACCCATTGGCAGGTCTTGAAAATACTACTTTTAAAATATAACTGAAATCTGAACGCCTGTCTATACTTCCATAGCTTCCCTTAATCTAAACTAATACCATTTCAGCGTGGACTTTTACAATAACCTCTTACATGACTCCCACGGCCCTCCTAAGGACTCTACCTAGCCTCCAGAGTGAATTTTTTAAATAGCAAATTATATCCATCACCCTCCTCTCAAAGTTTATGAGTACTGCTTGCCATCACTTGTAGTAAAATCCCAATTCTCACTAGACTTCACATACTCTAGACCTGCCCCCATCAATATGCACACGCTAGACACCCCCATCTAATACACTAGCCATACTGGTTTGCTTCATGTTCCTCAAAAAAGGCCTACTGCTTCTGCCACAGGGACTTTGCACTTTTGGTCCTATTTCTCTGCCTGAAATGTTCTTCCGTATTATCATAGGACTCACTTTCTTTATGTACATGTTTAAAACTCACTGTCTCAGATGATCACATATAAAACAACTCCCTCTCCCATACCACTCTTTAACCCCTTACTCTACCTTATTACTTTCATAGCATTAATCACTAAATAAAATTGTGTTACATATTACTGGTGGATTAGAGCCTTATTTCTCCAATAGAATGTGAGCTTCAGAATGCCAGGAAATTGTCTTGGTTGCTACCAGATCCCCAGTGTCTAGAACAGTGTTAATAAAATCACTAGTCTGCATAGACTGAAGTTCTCTATTGCATTATTTCACTTAATTTACCTTAACAATTCAGCACCCTACTTTACGTTTAAATTTAACTCCCAGGATAATATGCAAGCATGGGCCATATGTGTGGGTATAAATGTAAAGCTTTCTCTGATACGCACTGAAGTATTTGATTCAATTAGTACGTTATTAAGTATCATTTATAAAACTTTGTTTCTTAATTCTTTGCCTGCTTGTTAGCATTTGACATGAATTCTATGTGACCATTATCTTGCTTGGCCTGCAGTGCTCTGTACTTGGCAAATGAGACCTTGACAATGAGAAGCCGCTCAATGGCTGCTGAAGGAATTAACGCAATACCTGTGCATCTTCCCCCGGATCCCCTACGGTTTCTACAAGTCTGGAGAGAACATCAGAAAGCGTAGTTGCAGAAAGAGGCTGCTTTAGGGCCCTGAAAATCTGGAAGGATCTCCCAGCATAGTGTCGTGAAGAACAAGAAAGTGCTGTTTGTAGAGCAACTTCACTAAGATGATGTTCCAAATGCACGCCTTCTGTGAGAACAAAGGACACAAGTCAGTGCTTCTTGTTGCTTGGAAGGCAGGGTTATCACCAGAGGCTAAGCATTTTAAACCCAGTGCCCAGCACAGTGCCTGGCAAACCAGCAGGCACTCAGGCTTTATGGCAACGTTTTTTTCTTTTCATTAAACTCCATTAGCATTTTATTTATTTATTTAAAAAAATGTTTAATGTTTTATTTATTTTTGAGAGAGAGAGGCAACATGAGAAGGGGAGGGTCAGTGAGAGAGGGAGACATAGAATCAGAAGACAGGCTCTAGGCTCTGAGCTGCCAGCACAGAGCCTGATGCAGGGCTGGAACCCACAAACCACGGGATCATGACATGAGCTGAAGCTGGATGCTCAACTGACTGAGCCACCCAGGCACCCCTATTTATTTATTTTTTAATTTTAAAAAATTATTTTTATTTGAGACGGGGAGAGGACAGAGGGAGAGAGAATCTGAAGCAGGCTCCACACACTTGGTGCAAAGCCCGACGTGGGACTCAATCCCACGACCCTGGGTTCATGACCAGAGCCGAAGCCAAGAGTTGGCTGGTCGAATGACTGAGCCACCCAGAGGCCCCTCCATTCACATTTTTGATGACTCTTCACACTAATCTCCAGGGAAGTGATCTCTGAGCACAGGGTTTCCCAACTCCGGCACTACCGCCATTTTGGCCAGAGAATTCCGTATTGTAAAGGCTGTCCTGTGCGGCGTACTTGGTTAGCAGCATCCTGGCCTCTACCCAGCTGGAACCAGTAGTCACCTGTTGTCCCTTGCCTCCCAGTTGTGACAAAAATATCTCTGGACACTGCCAACCGTCCTGAGGGGCAAAATTACCCCTAGTTTAGAACCACTGCTTTAGACAGATACATTTTTTTACAGTAACTTTCAGAAAGTGTTAATTTTAGATCACAGAAGTCTCCTACTGTATGAAAAAAGAACTCAAGTTTGTCGCCTCCATCTATGTTCCTTGAGTGTAATCATTTCAGAACACACAACCGCACTGTAGCTTTATTAGGTCGTCATACACGACATGAAGAACTCCGGAATGTCACAAGTGGCTTAATGTTTAAAGGAGTAACTTAATTTTTCTTTAACCCAAACCTACCCGTCATCACTACTAAGTTAAAAAAGACCTCTCTAAAACTTTTTAATTTAGACATCTCAACTGTCAACTCGTTGCTATACATTACCAGACGTTTTCACATCACATGAAAATATCTCATTGAAAGTATTATCTGAAATATTTAATAAAAGATACCTGAGCTTGACTGCTTAAAAACAGAAACCACATGTTTCAAAAATGTAGTTAACTGCTCGGCACTCTTGATGTTAGGATTCTTGGCAGAAACATCCTCATGGTTCCAAAGGGGCCCTCTTTTTCTGAAAACAGAGAACAGACATAATGCCCTTGGTTTTACTCACAGTTACCTCCGATGGGCCTTTGCCATTAGAAAGGACAGTAGTGGGATAAACCAAATAGCACGTCAGATGGTCTATTCCTATATGTACTTGGAGTATGTGATGGTCTATGGCCAGGAGAGGAAGATCCAGATTACATGTGATTTCAGTCTTCTATCATTACAGTTAAGCCCTCTCAGAGGTCGAAGGAAAGGATGACAGATATTACAAAAAAGAGAAGAGCGCTGGGGACTGCTTCTGTGTCATCGTCACAGCATTATAATTTAGAGAGGCTGGCCTGTATTTAGATTGTAATGTGAAGGAAATAATTTACTAGCTGAAGATACAGCGTAAGTTTAAGACAGAACAGTTTCCTGTTGATTCTTCCGTTAAAATACCTTCGCATTCTCAAGGCCGCCACCTTGGTTAGTAAGGGTTAAATCCCTTACTACCTCAGGCCCAGAGTGCCCTGAAAACCTCCTTTGTGGTCACATCACCACCAATCTCCGACAGCTCTAATTCATCCTGTTCATCGCCCCGAGACTGATGTCCTCAACCTATTTATTTAATTGTGCCTCCCACCCTCCCCATCCAGCTCCAGGATTTTCAATAATGCCTGCTTTCCTTTCTATAGCCTATGGCTGAGGCCTCAGAGCCCTCCAGTTTGAATTCTCCCTTGACTACAAAGTTTTCTTGCCTAGAAACTTTTCCTCAGCATTAGTCAGACTGGGTTACTGGCCATTTCCAATACTTTGTTTCTCACGCGCCTGGTGATTTTGCTCTCTTGCTGTGTGACACTGGCCCCTTTTCCCCATCTGTTTCTACACTTGTGGTCCCTTGCAAAGAGTAGGCAATCATAAATAAACGTTTGACGACTGACTGACAATGTAGGTAATGAATGTGGAATATGTATTCGGGTAAGACTGTATTCTCTTGGGCACTTGGTATGCAGACATAATCGAGGCCCTCCTCCAGTAGAACTGTGTGGGCACAACAGAACGAAGTCTTTGGAGGCATCCAATTTTCTAAGCATCACGCAGTACAAACCTGTGTATTCCAAATCAACGGCACACCAGAAATCAAAGACAGGGTTCACCACAGCTTACAAATGAAAGAATGACGTAACACACGTATGTCGCCAGAATGGTGAGAGCGGTAATGTTACCTTGAGGTAATGAATTCCATGAGGGTTTTGACTTTTCCATCCTGCTCTACGGAGATGTCGACCTCATTGAGGAGAGTGGTGTGCAGATGGGAGATGGCAGCGCTGTTATTTCCTAAGCTGATACTAGAAGAGGTAGAACTTGAGCTAAGCCCTGAGTCAGTCATAGGGGAGGGCTGGTAATCAGGTATAAAATCACTAACGCCCGCTGTAAGAGAAAGACGGCTGTCAATACCCAGACACGGAAGGATCTTGCACACTGCTGAGCTGTTAAACTACCCTTCCCTACAGGTTTTGCGGGACACGTGAGGGAATCCGTCGGGGCCAGTGGGCACAAATCAGCACTCCTGCAGGAGCCTCATAAGCACCAAATTTCACCAAATGCGTTTGGGGGCAAACATGGTCTCCCACAACCTATTATTAAAACGTAGCTATTTGGAATTACTGTGAAGTCTCTTGCTGCCATCTGCTGGAGAAAGTTGACAGTGGCACTTTCCTAATACTGTGGCCCATCGCCTCATCACGTACAAAGTCGGTCTTTTCCACAATGTGAACTGATTTTTCTGATGGGAAGGACTCTATACTTTTCAATTCATTTTACTTAAAGAA
The DNA here is from genome assembly GCF_006229205.1 of Suricata suricatta. NCBI lineage: Eukaryota > Metazoa > Chordata > Mammalia > Carnivora > Herpestidae > Suricata > Suricata suricatta. The sequence continues at coordinate 155,189,257 of NC_043700.1, read as the reverse complement.
AGACAATTTTAAAGTCTTTGTAGTGTTTATAGTATGTCAATTATGAAATTCTTTTTATTGCTAATGCTTATTATTCACAAAACGGTAAAAGGAGCCTTCTGAACAAATAACAAAAACTGACCATGGAATTTTTAAAAAGATGCCTTAACACAAAAGAGGCGATACACTGAATTCATCTTTTAGCCACAGTTTAAACGGTGGAATGTTTCCTAATTATTGTTTTCTTACTAACTACAGGGTTTTAACCAAGGAACTTTAACCCTCCTGTAGCTTGCATTATATGACTGGTAAAAAATGTAATTTTATTTCATATTTTTAAAAACAATTATTTCCTAGGTCATTTATTATTAATGATGATACAGACAAATGGCATAAATCAATTAGAGCTATTAGGAAAGAAGAAAATAGAACTTGCAAAGTAAATTAAAAAAAAAAATCACACCAAAGTGAAATAACTTTTATATTAAAGTCTCATTAATTTGGACTGCAGTACTTCAAAATGTATAATTTGGAACTTATTAGACTTAACAATGTATAACATTTTAAAGACAGTAAATATAATCGAATGAATAAAAAACACGTTAAAGTCTTCCTCGGGTCATTTTTCAGATCTCAGGAGCACGTGGGGTCTAACAGAGGTTCAACACCTCCATAACTGTGCTCTTCCCTGGATCCTCAACCTGCATGCTGAGATCTTACACTTCTTAGGGCAAAGACCCTTACAGGTGACCCGGACTCAAATACTCCAAGTTCAATTCTTTTACCAGCTGATGATGTAAATGGTACTTAAAATAATAAAACTACACGTAAAGCATGGCGACTTTTGTGTAGTTGACTTTGGTGCAGTTGCCAAGTGGATGAAGCACGATTTCATGGTCACACCGGACGTTGAGAGCAAATACCTGTGCAAGTGTAGTCTAAGTGCGAGGCCTGCTTGACTGTGAGCGCCCTGGGCTCGTTAAACTCCCTGTTCCTGAGCAGGACGGCGGCGACGGCGCGGATGTTACTGCTGGGCCCCGTGACGATCAGCAGGTGCAGGAGCAGGCGCTTACAGTGCTCATACACCTCGGGGTGGCAGTGGTCAGACCCTGCAAATGGCAGTTGGAAATCATCATCAACGAAGAGAAATCACGAGCACCCTTACTCCTAAATGCATATATTATTTTATTTTCTAAAATGTATTATTTATATTTGAGAAAGAGAAAGAGAGACAGAGACAGAGACACAGCATGAACAGGGGAGGGGCAGAGAGAGAGGGAGACACAGAATCTGAAGCAGGCTCCAGGCTCCGAGCTGTCATCCTAGAGCCCAGCGGTGGGCTTGAACTCATGAGCCATGAGATCATGACCTGAGCCAAAGTCAGAAGCTTAACTGACTGAGCCACCAGGCACTCCCAAATGCATATTTTTAAGAAAAGCAGAGATTATAGAAAATATTTTATACAAGGTGATATACCATATGATCATTTTTATTGGCCTGGAGTTCTTTTACCCTTTTACAATAACCTATTGTCTTATAGGAGTAGGGGAATCAAGACAAGTTTTCAATGTGTCCTGTGTCTAAAACTTAGTAATCTACTAGAAATTATTACTCCGGCAGTTACAGAACACTCAATGTAAATGAATTTTTTTTAAAGGCGAGCATTTTTTGTGACTAGCGCACAATGAAAAGTCAGTAGATGTTTGATTACTGAAATATCCAAGTAATAAACGTGCCCATCAGAAAAACCTCAGATAAGATGACTACCTTGACTTTCTACTGGAAGCCAATCCTACAAGCAAGAAGAGTACTGCTGGTCTGATGGGTCCCACGTGTCCAAACCCAAGGGCACATCGGACTTTCCGCTGTAATAATTAGACGGTCCACAATCCCATTCTTTTGAGAAACACTTAGAACTCATTTTAATTTTCCATTTACTCTGAAAATTTCCAGTCCTAGAGGTAAGTTAACTTGACTCTTGCTATAGCTACTGAATTTTTCCTGCTAGCCGGTAACTGCATTTATGAGCAGCGGAGGGAGTGCAGGATGGGAACGGGATGCGAAGGGGCCCGGCTGTGATGACAAGAGAGGCGGGGACTAACTCCCTCCAAGGCCGTGAGAATCACCGTAAAAGGTGTCAGGGAAATAACATACCAAAAAACGGTTAACAGAAATACCAAAAAACCAGACTGCCTGGAAACTGTCACAGAAATATAATGCGACGGTGAGTTAGAAGCGGTGTTAATTACCTATAAAAATTGCATGAAGAAGAAGATGGAGGTAGCTTCCCCATTCCACCTTCACACTGTGATCGATGATCAGGTCAGTCAAAAGGATCACAGCTATGTTACACCTGTGACAAACGAGAAGACCATTAATGTCGAGCAGAGTACACCTGGAGAAAATCTTATGCCACTTACTTGAAGCCTTTAATATTGTATTTTATGGAAACATACAACTTCTCAAGAAAAAAAGAGGAAAAGAAATATAGCTGAAGAAACTGTTAAGTGCTGGTTCTAGAAAAAAACATTACCTGCCAAGGGCTCCTCAAAGCAAGGGCCACATTTTCTTCATCTTCAACCCTGACACCTAGCACACTGCTTGCCACTTAGTAGGCGTTCGGTACGTGTTGGATACATTAATGAGTTTTGAAAGAATGCCGTAACTATTCTATCGTGAGTCTGCTACGTAGAATCCAGTTTAACCCAACTCCGAACATTAGTGCCTAGTACCACACAATATTTTTCAGAGGAAGTAACTGGGTCCCAGAAAGGTCAAGTAACTATGCCAGACACCCAGAAAAGCAGAAGTAGCTTAAATAATATTCACTGTAAACAGATTTCTGAGATTTTAGATTTCTCAAAATCTAAACACATGGATCTAATTTGTCTCAGTATCTCAAGAAAGGAATGGCTTTTAGTCTCTGCTGTCAGATAGCACAAAGAAAGCTGAAAGTATTAAGCAGCGGTGTGGCTGATATGAAACAGGAATGACGCTGTAGTCCACCTGTGAAGAGGTAATCCAGGTGATGACGTTTCAGGCAAGTAATCCACCAGTGGCGACCAGCAGCCTCCAGCTGGTGGGAAGGGTAGTGGCTCTCCTTGATTATGCTCCATCACTTTCAGGCGCCAATTAGAATAAAGTGGCATTGAATCACCTATCAAAATAAAATGATCTCATTTTCTACACCATCTCTTTTCTGCCAACATACGCAAACTCTAGTAAGACACCAACTGTTTACAGCATTGGAAAGTGATAAAAAATAACTTCCCACTCTTTTGACATAGGTTTGCTAGGAGGACCTGCCCACAAGTATTATCAAACTAAGCAAATCAGAGAGAGAAAGAGATATCCATCCAGGTTCTATCCTTTCTAGCAAAGCAAAACTACACTAGCACTTCGTGAGTTTTCAGAGTTCATGTCTAAGCTAGGAAACCGTATTATGGGTACAGCTGCCTTGTCACAGGAGCCTTCGGGTGAGTTACTCCATTCTAAATCTCCTGAGACAGGGCCAACACAAACCCATCTTAAAAGGAAATCTGCTCTACTGCAGTGGGGCTGCAGGGTGCAGGAAAAAATGACATCGGGAAATGTGAATTCTGTGTGACATGGGTAAGTCACTTAACCTCTCTGGACCTCAGTTCCACCATGTGCAAAACGAGATTGGACCAGCTCATCTTCAGGGCCCCTTCCCAGTCTGAAGGCTTGTGCCCTTCTAATTCACTCTATCTCAGTGGTCTAGTGAGAGACTTGGGAAGATATTCACTTTACAATTAATTGCAAGGGAGAACTTTTTAGTAAAACATGAATCCATAGAAAAAGAGCCAACTATTAAAAAAAAAAAAAAGCCGGCTGTTGCCAGGATCTATGATGCTTCTGGAGAAATTCATAAGAATTTATAATCCTTATGATTCATCTATAGGGAACCTGTGCTTTTAAAACAAATTTCCCCCATTCATGCTTCTCCTCAAAATCAGGACATTTGAGGTTATGCAGGAACACCACCAGTGGCCGTTAAACACTTCTTAAAAACAGTTTGCCAGAAAATATATATCTACTATCATTAATATGTTAATAAACACCTTGCCATTGTAATTATAAAAAACATTTAGAACTTACTACTTTTTTCTTCTTCATAAGATCCTCCAGAGCTGCTACTGTATCGAGATTCTAGTCTGTGATGCTGACGATTTAAGTGACTGTTTAGCCCACTGTAGATGTCGAGGTGCACATAGCTATGGGAATGATCGTGTAGTTAGTCAGAGTTCATGGAAAAACGGTATTTGCACTTGCGGTTTCACTTTCTATGTCTAAAAAAGAACACAGTACGTCATCTACCACAAAGTTTACTATGACGTATATATGTATATTCATTTCCATCTTAGAGTTCAAAAGCTTAAGATTTTAAGTCAATTAATTCTACCTGAAGATTTTTCTTACATTGCGGTAATAATGTTCTGATAAAGCCTATTTTATAAAAAAATAGGTTGAGTAAATAGTCATTTAGGAAAGTCAAAAACTGTAAACAACACAGAAAGAGACAGAACATACTCTACCTATTCATCCATTAGAGAGCATAAAAGAATCTAGCATGTCAGCATTTTAATGATGAAACACTCGATGTGGAAAATTTCCAAAATGGAAATGTATTGCTTCACTAGAATTTTGAAATGTACATTCTATGAAATATATACATTGCAACGTAGAAATTATCATTTATCCCGATAATCAGTACCTGTCAAACTGAAAGGCTAATGAAGAACCAAGAGGTACTTACCTCTCTTCAATATTCTCTTTTATGGGCTTATTATCAGGATTGCTGTCTATGGGAGCTACCATTGTATTGCTACTGGAAGTAGTTCCTGCAATCAGAAATAAAGTAGGATCTGTGAACTTAAAGCCTGGGATAACTCAGTAAGAAAAAAAGATTTCAAAATTACAGATGTTAAAATTCACTAACATGAGAGCAAGGTGACTGTTAAAAAAAGGAATGTACTCGGGGCACTTGGGTGGCTCAGTCAGTTCAGCATCCAACTTTGCTCAGGTCATGATCTCACGGTTTGTGGGTTGGAGCCCCCTGTCAGGCTCTGTACTGACAGCTCGGAGCCTGGAGCCTGCTTCAGATTCTGTGTCTCCCTCTCTCTCTGGCCCTCCCCCACTCTCACTGTGTTTCTCCTTCTCTCTCAAAAAATAAACAAACATTAAAAAGATTTTTAAAAATAAAAATAAGAAGAAACATACTCATAACAACCAAGAGGGAAAAAAGACAAGAGCAACAAAATTTTGGATATTTGAAAACTAATGGATAAGCAGTAATTAAGCTTTAAGAAGGCTGAAACCTAAGCTGGTAGTTGGGGAAACCAAGAAGCTTCCATATCTATGCTGTTGAACCTCTAAAATGCTCAGGAATTCATAGCTTTGAGTATCTTTTTCTAAAGGTGCTGCTAAAACGGCAGGCTTGGCTGAAAATCTACTTCAGAGGTAATTGGTCCCCCAAATCTATATCCCTCCCTCTTGTAATGGGTGGCTGTTTCTCTCCACTTCCAGAAATCTTTTCTGATAAAAGTAAATCAAAGATTTCTGGATGAGCACACAAAATTACAGCTGAAAGAGGAAGAACTTTACTGAAAATAGGGGGCTTGAGTGAAAATATACATCCTAAAATTTGAGATTGTATTGCATTGAAACTTTCTCACCCCATGGAGTTAACAGAAGGCTTAAAGACTATGCTGTGCGTATCTGTGGATTATATGTATTTGTACACACACACACATACACACACACACAGCCCTAAACCCTCTCCTTTAGGTAGATGACTAGTAGAGTTTTGTCTGGGGAATCTGATTAGTCGTCCCAGAGAACTACAGACACGGACATCAGTGAACATACAACAAATGACAAAGTCAATAAGCTCCATGCCTTCCTACAAAACATCCAATCAGCTTTTTAAAAAAATTTTTAAATGTCTATTAATTTTGAGAGAGAGAGAGAGAGAGACAGAGCATGAGCAAGAGAAGGGTAGAGAGAGGAGACACAGAATCTGAAGCAGGCTCCAGGCAAGATCATGACTTGAGACCACATCTGACGCTCAACCAATTGAGCCACCCAGGTGTCCCTCAGTCAACTTTTTAGTATTCCACTCTTTATCAAAAGACAGATCTAGAATTGGTAGACTTTTGAGAAAAGCTTTAACTAAGCCAAATCAAAACATAACTATATGGGAAAAATAGGAACTCTTGCTGGGAGAAGAAAACTTTATAGGATAAGGAAGGCGGTCCAACCATGAAACATGAATAAGGCGCTCCTAAAAAAAACCAATTAAAAGAATAAACTCTTTGGAATTATAAACATGAAAAGCATTCAATGGAAGTGTTATTAGAAATCTCTTAGAAAGTAGAACAAAAAGAGCTAAGAGATGAAAATAGATGCCAAAAAATAAACTATAAAAGATTTCTAATTATACAGATTTTATTAATGTGCCAGAAGCATTCAATATAAACTTGAGTGACAAATAATTTCATGGAAATGTAATCTAAAATAGTCCCAGTATTATATTGATTTTCAATTTTTTTTGTTTGTTTTATTCATTTTTGATAGAGAGAGACAGAGCATGAGAGGGGGAGGGGCAGAGAGAGAAGGAGACATAGAACTGGAAGCAGGCTCCAGGCTCTGAGCTAGCTGTCAGCACAGAGCCTGACGCGGGGCTTGAACCCACGAACGTGAGATCTGACCTGAGCAGAAGCCGGAGGCTCAACCGACTGAGCCACCCAGGCGCCCCTTATATTGATTTTCAAAGGACGTTATTCCCTCAGGGACATAGTTTCTTCAACTTAAAATATTACAATAACTATATCTCTGTGTGTGTGTGTATGTGTATTATATAGAAAGAAGTAGAACACTTACATGACTGTATAATATATACCCAAATAATTATATTATAATATTAATTCAATAAGTAAGCATTTTCTATATTTAGCATACTAGTAATATTCATTAAAAAATGCTTGTTGTAGAAGGGAAGGGGGTGCCTGGGTGGCTCAGTCAGTTAAGTATCCGACTCTTGGTTTGGCCTCAGGTCATGATTTCATGGTTCCTGAGGTCAAGCCCTGCACTTGGCTCTGTGCTGACAATGTGGAGCCTGTTTGGGATTCTCTCTCTCCCTCTCCTCTGCCCCTCCCCTGCCTGTTCACTCTCTCTGTCTCAAAATATATAAATAAACTTTTAAAAATGCTTGTTGTATAAGGATATATAAATCTATATTCCAGTTCCAAATACATATGTAAATATGCTTCCCTCTGTAATATTAAGAATTCTTACACTGTCAAACTTCCTCACTCATAATGAGGATTTACAAAGTCTTGTCAAGTTAATTACCATACATGACTCATGTTTGCTTTTGTTGTTTTGTCTTGTTTTTTGTTTTCTTTCTTAATTTTAGAGAGAGCAAGTGAGCAGGGGAGAGGGGCACAGGGAGAAAAAGCCAGAGAGAGAGGCAGGGAGGGAATCCCAAGCAGGCTTCATGCTCAGCATGGAGCCCGATGCGGGGCGCTTTTCTTTTGTTGATGATGTTTAAGGCAAATGCTTGCTAAGGTGAACAAGTATGTAAAGCTTTTCTTCTGAGACCAAGTTATCAGTTTCAAGTAACTTCTCACCTGAGGTGACCGAAGGGATTTTATAGCTGGAAGTGATGCGGTAATACGGGGGGTTATCCATGTGGGTGACCCCCGAGCTGACCGGGTCCGTCAGCTGCAGCTCATGCACCAGCTCCTCCAGCAGCTGCATTGTTTTGTCTCTGCCTAAATAGACAATAACTTTCTTCACCTGTCACAAGAGAAATTGTTCGGAGAAGAAAAAGCAAAGGTTTTATTTCATAAGTTGGTTGTGAAACAGATTTTATCAGATAAACTCAACTTTAAACAGAGGAATAAGCACAACTTCAATCTGAGCATCAATCAGCAATAGGACATTAGCTGGCTTTCTAAATACAGGCCCCGCTCTGGCCCCTGGCATTATACTTGATTGGGGTGGCTTCATACTGTTTCCTGGTTTCCACTATATCTATACTTTACTATTATTTTCTAAGAAAAGCAAAAGCTTATTGCTTTTCTACAAATCAGTTTCTTTTTAATGGAAAGATTTCAATTCATAATATCATCCCAAATTTCCTGTTATTTTCAGTCAGTCAGACTTCAAACACAGAATTTAGTTTTTATCCTGCTTTTCTTATGCTCCGTATCTAACCCAGCAGTACAGAGAAGTGATGAAAAGCAAGGAGCTACAACCGGACTTCAGACTGTGCAGCCTGGACTGCTGTGTAGACACTTACTAGCTATGCAATTGGACAGTTACTCTCAATTTTCTCTTCTGCAAAATGGGGACAAGAGCATCCACTTCATACAGCATGTTAAGATTACATAAGATTTAATAAAGCATTTTTAACATGCCCAGCACAGATTATGAGTCACATAAGTGAAAAAGAAACATTTCAGTAGTAGGCATTCTGTGTGTCGGCAACATGCATCATTGAATCACTTACTAACTGATCAGCCTATCTCTTTTTTCCTTTGTACTTCAACCCTTGCAACTCAAAACGTGTGGTCCGCCGGCATAGGCATCATCTCCGGGAGCTGCTAGAAATACAGACTCTCAGGCCCCACTCTCCAAGCCAGAACCAGACACCCTGATGACTCATCTGTACACAGACAACTGAGAAACCCTGATTCTCACGAGCCTGGGAGAAATCTTGAAATGTGCTGTATTGTATCATACCGGAAATCTTAAAACGATTACTCACTGATGACTGGCCTCCACACAGCACTGTACGTCTCCAACCTGCTCTAACTATTTGCTGATTCTCTGTTCTCAGGTTCGGTCACCTCAGACGCTGCCTGGTGCCCTCCTGCCCCCGTGCCTTTTATCTGTCTGACTGTGAGGACCCCCCTCAATCTGGTCAAGTCTTCCAGCCCCAGCTCCATCCCTCCACCACTGCCTTCTCCGCAAAGCCTTCCCAACCTTTCACCAACAGATCTGGGTTGGAATCCACTCTCCTAAGTGACGGAGCTAAACGGCTCCGAGCTAAACGGCTGTGTGACGCTGAGAAGTTACTCTGGTCTCTGCCCTATTTCATTCATGTGTAAAACTGAGGTCATCTTAGCAAACTCAGATCTATTCTGAGAATGAAATGAAACAATGTAGATGAGGCGCCTATACCCTGCCTGGCCTATAATAAGCAATTAAGTAGAGATAATTAAGAAATCACTGTCATTAAAAGTAGTTCCTTTTAAGTTCCTGGCAACTGGCTTATTCCCTGAATTTCATCTTGGCTTCTTGGGAGATAATCGTAACTTCATGTCTGTTTCTTCTTCCAGCCCAACTCACTCATTTGTCCGTCCAATGAATGGGTAGCGTGCATGTGCCAGGCCCTATTCCAGACTCTGGGAATGGGAAGACAGCAGTGAACCACAGAGACAAAATTCCTGCTCTCGAGGAGAATTTACTGGACCGACGGAGGCAAAAGCAGTGAGGCAAACAGGTAAAATATATGCTCGATGATGAGAAGTGCCGGGAAAATCAACCAAGCCGGGAAAGGAAAACGGGGAGGGGTCGGGACAGCTATCTGCAGTCTTCGACAGGAGGACCAGCAAGAGCCTCAGTGAGAATGGACATCTGAGGGGAGACCCGAAGGAGGTGAGGGAGTGAGCAATGTGGCTACTTGGGGCCAGTGCACAGGCCCCAAGGTGGGAATGCCACAGAGCAGGGCGGCGAGGGTATCAGCGTGGCCGGGGGCAGGAGGCCTGAGGGAGAACATTGGGACACTCAGAGAGAGAACGAGAGACCTTGTAGCATTGCCGCACACACCCAGCCTTCACTGCGTGCCTCTCAGGGAACATCAGTGCTGTGGCATGCCTTACAGCTGCTTTCGCTAACCACGTTAACTCAGAAACGCCAGGTGGGGCTAAGCTATGAAACGGCCTGTGTGAAGTAGGACCCAGAACAGTTACAGCAACATTCTGCAGAGCTGTTCTGTGGAACACACTGTCAGGAGCCGCCCCCACGGGGCTGACGCTGATGTCTGTACACATGTGAGCCTTTGTGTGCCCGTGTGGATCCAGTTTAACCCTCCCGTGTGACAGTCTCATGTTATTCTCTATACTGGAGCAGATTAAGTATTGCTTTCCTCTCTAGAAGGGAAAGACTGTGACATTCTTCATTGCTTCTCTCTTATTATGCTTTCCCTTGCTCCTGGAAGCCGCCGGCACCCTTCTATAGGCACTGAGCCCTCAGTCACCATTCTGCTCCCACATTCAGCTCCTGCCTAGCACAAAGTACAAACGTCTCCCTTCAATATCACTTCCTCTCGAGGATCATCTCCAGTCCTCTCAGAGAGCTGTGGCTCCTCGGTTGTTCACACTCAGGACTCTGCAATTTTCCCTGGTAGCCATTATCAAAACCGTACTTTATTAACTTACTGATTTATTCATTAAATAAATTAGATGAAGGTTCAAAGAGTAAAATCTCCATCACCCAGTGGATGGAAATGCCCGGAACCTAGAAGAGAACCTGGCCTGTATTAAAGGATAGATGGTATCGGTTGAATGAAGCAATGAATTAACGCACATACTATTTCCTGGCTGGGTCCTCACCGCGGCCCAGCTTTGCCTCTGCTGGGCTACTGCCGCCCATACTCTGCCGCTACGAGAAACCAGGTAAATAGTATTTAAAAAATTTTAATACATACGTAAGGCAAGAGGCTTGGTTCACTATTCACTCCACAAATGCTGATGAGAAAGTGCAAAATTATTTTCAGGTTTTTCGGCCAGCCGTCTGCAAGTGTGGTCCACACGTTCTCCACCTCTGACCAGGCCAGCTCATCACCGTACTAGATGTGGGACACACAAGGCACACGTCAGTGATGGCCGCTTATTAAACGGCAAACTTGTTGTGCCACGCGCCACTGGAAAATGATGGTTTTATACACAGCCTGGATCTTTTCCATACTCTAGGGGAATAATTATTTCTCTCAATCCCACACATAAGTATCATTAATCATATATGATGTTGTCTCCTCCCCCACAACACCCATTTTATATCTAACAAGAAGCACTTTGAATAAAGGAGCTTATAAAGCATCATCTGTTTGGTTATCACAGGATTACCTAATCTCTTCAGCTCTTTCTCACCTTTTTTACCCCTCTTAACTCAATAACCCTGTGCAGCAACTGATGACCCAAAGCCCATTTTACCTTCGCTGTCATGTACATTAGGTTGTTCAGAACCATCGCGGTGGCTTGTGGGGACCCCCAGCCTTCTCCTCGCAACCAGCGCCTGCTGGTCACCATCAGCTCTCGGTCTTTCAGGGAGTCGTCTTCCTCCTCATCGTGCCGCCTGGCTGTGGGCAAGGGTTTTAAATCTACCAGCTCGATGTTGTTCATCCACGGCAACAGGTAGTGCAGCATGACCTGCCTCCCCGCAGGGTGAGCGGTCTGAATTCTCTGGCTTATCTCTGTAATGAAACACAAGCCAAAAGAGGGAACAACCTGGATCATTTCGGTTTCCTCTGACTTGTAATTAATCTCAACAATTCATTCTTAAAAAAGCAGCAGCCAAGGTTGTATTGATTACTTTTAACACTTATGGGTGCTGTTTCTCCTTTTAATAAATTTCACCTCAATGACATCATAAAGAAAACTAACAACTAACAAAAATCAGATCCTTGCTTTTATATAAAATATTTTGGGTTGAGACATATGGATGGTTACACATTATTGGTGGGAGTGTTAGGCGGTGCAGCCACGATAGCAGCTCCTCAGTACTGAACAACCTCTAACAAGTACTGTGCTCCTCTCCTCTTGGAGCAAAGGAGTTATAATTAACCGATCCTCATGACAAGGCTGTCTGAAGACAGAACTGAAGGAAAAGTGACAAGCCGACTGAGCCCTGGGCACGGTCCATACGCGTGTCGGCTGCCATTCCGACCAATTTCTTAAGCACGGAGACTCCATGGGGCGGCTCTGCTTTCTGTGCAGGAGCCTTGAGAAGAAGGCCAGCAGTAGCAGCCGTGATCATGGCGGCCACTGCTTCGCACCAAATGCCATCCCCCTTGACCCTGAAAGGGCTGTCAGGGCTGTGGGAGTTATGGAAAAGGAAGGGGGCACGGTCACTGCCATCTACCAGCATGAAGCAGACAGGGAAGCCACTTTCAGAACTGAATGTTACGGGGACTTAAATAGTTCTTTCCCCATTCAGGTCTGTGAGGGATGGGAAATATTTCTATTACTGGGGTGAATGCTCTGGAAAGCTGCCCAAAGAAGGCTAAGGCCACCATGTCTTGAGGCTAGATGAAAGAAAGGATCCACGGCAGAACTTTCCAATTCTCAGACTAAAATAGGATCTTGCCACAAGTGAAAAGTTGAAAACCCAGCAGTGTTCGGTGTTCAAATGAACTCTGCAGGCAAAGGATAAAGTACTAGGGGAGCACTTGCAATAGTGTCCAGTGGGCAGAAGGTTCAACTAGGTTTTAAACAAAAATGGTCCTAAGGTTGAGTCTTGGGAGGTACAGACAGAGAGGACATCTTGCCTGGCACATAGTCCCTCTGTTTTAGACACCCTGTGTAGAACAGTTGTTGGCCCCAAGAAAGGAAATTGACCCAGAAAGCACTGTGGGATCCTAGGCGACAGTTTTGCTTAAGGCACTGCAGGCCCTTCCCTTATGATTCCAGGTTTTACTTATAGAAAATAACCTGGATCTTTATCTCTGCCCATTTTTATTATTAATGACAGACCAATGCACAAGATAAGTTATATACTAGAGGACTCAGGAAGTTCCGTGTCTACCAAAGAAATGTTTTATTTTTATTTTTTAAATATTTTAAAAGTATATTTAACTTTTAAAATTTGAGAGAAACAGAGACAGAGCAAGTGGGGGAGGGGCAGAGAGAGAGAGGGAGAGAGAGAATCCCAAGCAAGCTCCATGCTGCCAGCACAGAGCCCAGTGCAGGACTCGAACTCACAAAACCAGGAGATCATGACCTGAGCCAAAACCAATAGTCAGATGCTTAACTAACTGAGCCACCCAGGTATCCCCATTTCTTTATTTTGAAAGAGAGAGAAGGAATGTGGGAGGGGGAGAGAGGGTGATGGAGAGAATCCCAAGCATGTTCCATATTGCCAGTGCAGAGCCTGATGTGGGGCTCAATCTCACATACCACAAGATCACAATCTGAACCGAAATCAAGGGTCATTTGCTTACCTGACTGAGCCACCCTTATTTATATAATTTTAATGTTTATTTATTTAGTTTGAGAGAGAGGGAGCAAGAAAGAATGTGTGTGCATGCAAGGTGAAGGGGGGCAGAGAGAGGGAGAGAGAGAATCCTAAGTACACTCTGTGCTGTTGGTGCACAGCCCAACACAAGGTTCAGTCTCACAAACTGTGACATCATCACATGAGCCGAAATCAAAAGTCAGAAGCTTAACCTACTAAGCCACCCAGGTACCCCAAGAAATGTTTTAATTATTTTCTTTAAAGCTCTTTTTTTTTGTTTATTTACTTATTTTTTTTGAGAGAGAGAGAGAAAGTGTGCACATACACACAAGCAGGGGAGGGACAGAGAGAGAGGGAGAGGGAGAGAATCCCAAAAAGGCTCTGCACTGTCAGTGGGCAGCCTGATACGGGGCTCAATCCGGAGAACTGCAAGATTATGACCTGAACCAAAATCAAGAGTCTGATATTCAACCAATTGAGCTACCCAGGCACCCTCCCCGCCAAGAAATGTATTTAAATTGCATGTGAAGCCCCTCCTTTTTTTATTCTTCCTCACTTTGCTGGGGTGAAGAAACAAAGGCACAGTGAGAAGCCTGGGAAAGACTTCATTAATAAGAAATGTACATAGCACGAGGGGATTAGTATTACAAGTTCTTATAAAAGAAAAAAACATTCTCTCCCATAAAGCCACGCTTTGTTCCGGGGGTGCCTGGCACCTGGCTGGCTCAGTCAGAGGAGTGTGTGACTCTTGATCTCGGGGTCATGAGTTTGAGCCCCATGTGTGGTGTACAGATTACTTAAATAAATAAACTTTAAAGACATGTTTTGTTTTGATTCAACTTCAAATTTCATATAACTAAAATGTCCTAAAAGTAGCTATTGGGGAATGATTGCTAACGAAAACCCACTAACCAGTTCAGTGATCATACCTGAGAATATGGCGAGAGTTAGCTCAGGATACGCCCTTGCTAACTCCTCGGACAACTGGTAATATGAAACAGAATAGAGGTGTGGCAGAGGAGACAGCTGGCTGAGGACTCCATCTGTTCTCTGAACTTCCAATTTGTGAGCATAGCGAAACATCTTCGGTTCCAGGATCTGCAGGGATGTAAAGATTTTATGAGTCCTCTAAATTTCAGCTAAGATTGAAAAAAATGAAATCTTCTCGTAAGAATTATTCCCGATTAAAAATTATATAGGTATGTACATTGTAAAGTATTTGAGATGTTAATTTCTAATTCCCAGAAATCTTTGCAAAAGATCTGTAGTTTTTATAAGGCTTTATATTCCTTGTGCTTAATGCCAATGGTTTGAGGTAGTAGCAGTCTGAAAGGACTTGAACAACTTACTATCCCATTACTTGAAGAAAACTGACCACCTTCCAGTTCAAAAACAGGATGATATGAAACGTGTAAGTGAAAAAGAATTCTTCAAACAGTTCTTGGTTAAATACAGATCAAGTAAGAAATCTGGTTTACAAATTCTTTTAACTCACACTATATATAGACTTACACAAAACAACATTCTTCTTAACTAATTATGACATTAGGGTATAATTCCTGAGATGGTCACAGCCAGCGTCAATACCACCTCAACCCCTCTGGGAAAATCAGCATTTACTTGAATCTCATTCTTGGTTAAGAGTGAAAAATCTCACCCTATTAACCATTAGTTAGGTATTATTGTAAGACAATGGTATATCCGTGCTCGGGAAGTAAACTTTCTACATAATTTTTCTCAGTCTAATAAAGAAAAATGATACAAGGTCACTAAAGAGTTCATTGCTTTTTACTTGGTTCTCAAAAAATCATCTGGCTGACATTACTAACTGTTGAACAGAACACGTGCACATAGGGGTCCTGACACTTGATTTTTGTAAGTACTGGCACACATACAGGCACACACAGGTATGTGGGGGTGGGGAGTGTATACACAACCCCTTTGTAATACACTTCTAAACAGTCTGTATTATTGTAGACTTTAAGTGACCCGTATTAGCCTTGTCTTCTATTTGTACTGATAATCAGCAACTGATACCATGTCTCCCCACGGAAAATAAAGCTGAATATTTACAGACTTTCAAGGCCAGAATGGATAGCAATGCTTCATGAAATCCTCAATAAGAAATATTTTAACGGGGCGCCTGGGTGGCTCAGTCAGTTAAGCCTCTGGCTTCGGCTCAGGTCAGATCTCACGTTTGTGGGTTCGAGCCCCGCATCAGGCTCTGTGCTGACAGCCAGCTCAGAGCCTGGAGCCTGCTTCCGGTTCTGTGTCTCCTTCTCTCTCTGCCCCTCCTCCTCTCATGCTCTGTCTCTCTCTGTATTAAAAATAAATAAAAACATTAAAAAAAAAAGAAATATTTTAACTACGGGTGCCTGGGTGGCTCAGTCGGCTAAGCGCTGACCTTTGATCTCAGTTTGAGCCCTGCACTGGGCTCTGGGCGGACAGTGTGGAGCCTGCTTGAGATTCTGTCTCTCTCTGCCAGTTCCCTGCTCACACTTTCTCTCTCATAATTAATACACTTAAAAAAATATTTTAACTGTTTGCTTACATACCTGTAAAAGTTGCATAGCAACCTCATAGATGCTTCGAGAAGAATCAGCTGCTTTAAACAGTATCAGATTTAGGAGCATCACTGTGTCACACTGATAATCCCTAGAAACAAATTTTACACGTTAGGTAAATGTATAGAGGCTTTTCCACACCGTTAATAAACATGATATACAAAGGCAGGGCTGCAGGTGTGTAGCTTTTAAGGCAATGAAGTGATTAGGTGCTTTTTGTTGTTGTTGTTCTGCGGATTTTTTGTTTTTAAAGGCAAAAGGTACACCAGATGCATGGTGATCATTATTCTTACTTTGGTTAAATTTCATTAGTGCTCAGAGAACACAAAATACTGGTTTCTTAGTATTTTCTTTTAAAAAGAGAAAAAAGCTAAATATGTAAGGAAGCCAGAATCCGGAGTACCTGTTCTGGAACACATTCGCTATGGCTTTAAAGCAGCCAGCCGCCACTCTCTTGGAACCCGTGTAACACCGATCCACAGCCCAGTACATCAGGTTGCTCTGGTCCGGGTTCAGCTCCAGCAGTAACGTAACTGCTTCACAGCCCAACTGATGAACCTAAGTGAAGGTCACAAAATTGCCCGGGAGAAAGAAATTTATAGAACTACTTCTCCATAGGTTTCTTCAAATAATATAGTATGCATACTTATTATATTCAAGCACAAAACTCAGTCTCCTTTTGTTCAACCTCTTCTCATTTTATTCCGCCAAAAGGAAACGCATGACATGGATAAATTATGCTTGGTCTCCTGCTTTCTACACAAGACCCTAAGTTGTACGATCCTCTCCTCTGGCGGAGCCCTGAGGGCAGGGGATGAATATGAACGTGATTCAGGGCTTTCAGAAAAATGAGTTACTTACCTCTCCAGTTATTTTTATCAAGCTTTATTCTTGTCTTGGATAATCTAATAGAAAAATGATTCTGAGGGGGAAAAATATGTGAGTTCTATTTGAAATTTTGAGGTCTGGGCACGTACAGTGGGAGAATAAAGAACAGGGGAGACAAGAAAGATGAATTGGGGAGTGGTCAAAAAAATGAAAGGAAGCATAACAAATAACATCTTTCCTTCCGTGGGGCTCAGTGTATTCTATATTAATATACTATAGATTGAGAACCCTATGGTGTGATATATATACACGCCTGTATTAATCCTCTAAGAATTAACATTATTTAAGTAACAAGAATTAGAAAATTCTTAAATTGTTCTATCCTATTAACTTTATATGTTTTTTGCATATAGTTCTAACCTATTTTATATATAAAAAAAAGAAAGACTTGTTTTCACTGGGTCATACTATAACTCCAAGTAATGCAATGCCATTTATTATGAAATCTTAAAGGAACGGTCATAATTACCTTTTTGTCCAGAGAGTCCAAAATGTTATCCAACCATTTGTACAAATAGCCATCTGATGAAAGTCCTACATTATCTGCAACAGGGCCACAACACAGTACAGCAGACATAGCCTTCAAACAATAATATTAGAATTACATTTAAAACACTTACGAGGTTATATGTTGGTTGCTTAATGAGAAGAGGCAGGATATTTTTATTTGTGCTTATGTGGCCATAATACCTTTAAATCTTTACAAAGAAAAGCATAATTAATCGTAATTTTTGAAACTAAGTCATTTGTTATGAGTAGTAAGTAAATGGATGATACCAAATTAGGCATGGACTTTGAACAGTACTGGAAGAGAAGAGGGAAGAAAAAGACCAAGGAAAAGTATTTAAGCAGGGAAAAAGAGGCAATTCTCAGTTCTTTAAGAAAATGGTATTTAAATTTTAGGTAGATTCTGTAACTTATTTTGCACTGTATCTTACACATTCAAATAAACATCCAGAATATTTTCATACAGCAGGCAAATATTTATTCAGCGTGCTCAGAAATCTACCCTCTTTATAATACTAGGCAAAGAGAGTAAAAAAAAAATTTAACTATACTCTTCACATAAGACCAAGGAAATCAGATTTCAAAGTAAATACCTTCAGGGCACAGTACTGATGCCTGTTAATTTGCATATTTCTGTCACTGTATCTGTCCAGGGGTGTAAACATGATGCTGAAAGGACCTGCCCAGTGACTGAACAGCATAAACAGACTGTGACGGAGGCTCTGCTGAGGAAAGATACTTCTTCTCTGGTGCACTGGGAATAGAAAATAGATGGGGAAAAAATGATTTCCATTTCTCTTTATTTTAATGTGCATGTCAACGTATTTGGTATTCAGTATGTAATATTATTTAAAAAAAAAAAAAAAAGCAAAAGTTTTTATCAAACTGCCGGAAACCTCCTCGGTGGCAGAAATCATTTACACATGTGCAAGTCACAGGAGCAGGGCTGCAGTCGGTCAGCAGGCGGCACGGGGCTGGGAGAGACACAGGACCTTGGCAAGCAGGTTTAAAGAGAGGCAGGGTACTGCCCGGAGGCCGGCACGGAGCCGGGAGCCAGGACCCTGCCTCTGTCCCTGGCTGTTGCCGGTTCCTCAGTAAGTGGGGCCAAGATATCAACACAAACACAACTCTGGATCTTGGTTCAATGTCAAGTGAAATCTTTGGACGAGCTAAGCGGTTTTTAAGCTGTATGTTTTTAGCAGCACAGTTGTCTTGATAAAAGACCCGAGAATCCTTACATAAAATCTCGATACACAAAACAGGCAAAGGAGGGGCTGATCTGCTCGACCTCAGGGGTAAGGGCTGGTGTCCAAAGCCATTCTGCTGCCTCTTGCTGATGGCAGCGGAGGCAAAATGTCACAGTTTGAAAACCACTGGATGAGATAATATCTGAGGATTCTTTCTGCTTTAAAACTCCACCAATAAAGTCTCGGTGTCAATCCTTGTTGAAGAAACCCAACAGTATCTTAATGAACCAATCTGCAAGTTGTGGAAAAAATGTTTAGTAATGGACTAAGTTCTCTTTAATGTTAATGAGCTTCAGTTCAGAAAATTTAGAGGGAAAGATGGCTTTTTTCCTCTAAACAGCATCATTTCCTTGAAAGTTCCAAATAGGACTCCTGCACTTGAAATTAAGGTACCTAAAGAAATGTTCACTGGACCCTTTTATTAACTACAAGCCATGTTCTTGCTTTAAAAGTCAACTGTTCGCATGTATTTTTAAAGGTAACAAAATTATTCTTTTTCTTTCTGAAAAAGATTTATATTTACATTTATACCAAAGGGTCACATTTTTATGTCTTATACTTGTAAAGAATTTATGGCTTTTTAAAATGTAATTGCATAAACTGATATTTCTAGTACCTGACATATAGTATGTACTCAATAATAAGCACATTGACCTTAAAGGAATCAATCAAGAACACCATATCCTCGGTATATTTTATAACGGCAGGCTACACCCTTCTTCCATTATTTGAAAGTAGCTCCCTAATTCTATTCTCAGTTACCATTTGGAACATTAATTCTTTTTGCTCAATACATCTAGGACAAGTCTGTCTAAAGAAGCTTGGCCTAGGGGCATCTGGGTGGCTCAGTGGATTAAGTGTCCGACTCTGGCTCCGGCTTGAGAATTCGAGCCCCGCGTCAGGCTCTGTGCTGACAGCTTGGAGCCTGGAGCCTGCTTCAGATTCTGTCTCCCTCCCTCCCTCCCTCCCTCTCTCTCTTTCTCTCTCCCTCCCTCCCTCCCTCCCCAGTTTGCACTCTGTTTCTCTTTCCTTCAAAAATAAATGAACATTAAAAAAATTTTTTTAAGAAAGAAAGAAGCTTATTCTATTGATTTCTTAAATTTTTTGTTAGTGTCTTGATTATCCTTAAAAATCTACGTGGGGTTGCTTTTTGATTTCTACTCACGTCACTAACTGAAAGGTAAAACAAACTCTTGCCACGTTTGTTTGTTTGCTGATAGGTTATGTTGACGAATTTTCCACTATGTTCACAAGCTGCTTTAGCAGCTGAGACTGCAAACCCTCA
This sequence comes from Suricata suricatta, assembly GCF_006229205.1. Classification (NCBI taxonomy): domain Eukaryota; kingdom Metazoa; phylum Chordata; class Mammalia; order Carnivora; family Herpestidae; genus Suricata; species Suricata suricatta. The sequence continues at coordinate 155,169,524 of NC_043700.1, read as the reverse complement.
TGGGAAGAAAATACAGGACAGTCCCTGATATTCAATAATGTTTTAAGAAACGGAGAGTAATTACCTGGAACATTCTGGATGATATTCGCCACTAAGGCACTAAAATGGCATCGTATATCCTTCAGTGTGTCAGAGTCCTTTTCATTTTCTGCTTCGAGGAGTTGTCGAGTTAAATCTACATATTCCAATAAAGTGTTGTTGAGGAAATGGGTTTCATTATCAAGCCCACCACTTGCACTGAAAATATTGCGGAAAAAAAATACAGAAAATGTGATCTTAAATTCTAATTTAAATCAAAATAAATTCCTAGTAATCAAAACCAGAATAATACACGGTTGACCCTTAAACAACATGAGGGTCAGGGGTACCTACCCATACCACCCCAGTCAAAACTGTGTATATATCTTTTAATTCCACAAAACTTAGCTACTAATAGCCTATTGTTGGCTGGAAACCTTGCCAATAACATAAACTGTCAATGAACATAAATTTTGCATGTTATACAAATTATATACTATATTCTTGTAATAAAGTAAGAGAGAAAAGGAAAGCATAAGAGAAAACACATTTATATTACTGTATTGTTAAAATTCACATACAAGTGGGCCTGTGCATCTCAAATCCATGTTCAAGGGTCAACTAACTATGTATTAAACTTGGCACGGTCATGATAGTGTGCCACTTAATATAAAAAAAGAACATGATTTTGGCTTACAAATATAAAATAGATAGTGCTTTTTTAAAGTTTATTTTTGAGACAGAGTGTGCGTGTGAGGGAGGGGCAGAGAGAGGGGGAGAGAGAAAATCTCAAACAGGCTCTGCACTGTTAGCTCAGAGCCCAATGCAGGGTTCAATTCCATGACTGTGAGATCATCACCTCAGGTGAAGTCAAGAGTTGGACACTTAACAAACTGAGCCATCCAGGCACTCCTAGACAGTGCTTTTTTTTTCTTTAATGTTTATTTTTTGAGAAAGAGAAAGAGTGTGAATGGGGGAGGGGCAGTGAGCAAGGGAGACACAGAATCCTAAGCCGATTCCAGGCTCTGAGCTGTCAGCACAGAGCCTGATGTAGGGCTCAAACCAATAAGCCATGAGATCATGACCTGAGTCGAAGTCAAATGCTCAACTGACTAGGCCACTCAAGCACCCATAGATGGTGCTTCTTAGTCAAGAAATTACTGCAATTTATATTATTCAATTCCACATCTGCTTTTAGTCAACTATTCTGAGTGCTGAATGTTATTCCTTCTCTGGCAAAATATATAGCTTTTCAAAATAAGGAAATAAGGCATATGGGACAGGAAGGATCAGTTCAGAAGGGTAGAAAGAAAGACTAGTTCTATATATTCTCCTAGTTGCCATGCATATTTATATCATGCCTTTGCATAATCAACTACCCATTAGCAAGATTCTAAAACAGGTAGTACAAAGGATACAAAACTTTAAGAGAATTAAGTATGAGTGCTAGTTTTCAAGTCTTCTAATACCCACGGAGTTGCCTCAAAACTCTGCCGTAATTTTTTTCCCTGAGGCAAGGGCTCTTTGCCTAGAAACTACAGACCGGAAGGGCTCATTTGGTCAGAAGTCTTGGGTTCTGGTCTTGTGCCATCGCTTATGAAGGATCTGACCAGTAGCTACCTCAGAGCATTTTAGTAAGACTGTAAATGAGTTACTGTATAAGAGAGGATTGTGAAACCATTAACTGCTATATCCATGATTAGCTGTTACACTTGTATTTATTTTGATCAGCTTTTCCTTGCTATATTTGAAAAGTTCTTCTAAAACACATGATTTTGAAAGTAAAAATAATGTTTAATAGTTGTGAAGAGCTTCCTATAAACACGATAGGGGAGCAAGGGTGGCTCAGTTAGCTAAGTATCTGACTTTGGCTCAGGACATGATCTCATGGTCTATGAGTTCGAGCCCCACATCAGTCTTTGTGCTGACAAGCTCAGAGCCTGGAGTCGGCTTTGGATTCTGTGTCTTCCTCTCTCTCTCTGCCCTTCACCCTCTCTCTCTCTCACACTCACTCACTCAAAAATAAGTAAACATTAAAAGAAAATAAAAAAAAAAATAAACATCTTAAAGCCATGAAAATAAGAGTAAGGAATCACAGTGGTATCATAGCATCTTAAAAATACCAGTCTACAATAATATGTTGAATGAATTCATAATGAATGTCCCCCATCCCTTTTTTTTGATAAAGAAAAGGTGCAAGTGAGAGAAGGACAGAGAGAGACAGAGACAGAGAACCCCATGAGGGCCAGAGAGAGAGCGGAAGGAGGGCGGGGAGGGGCCGAGAGAGAGAGAGAGAGAGAGAGAGAGAGAGAGCTCACCGGAGTGGGGCTCAGCTCACCTGATGTGGAACTGGGACTCAAGAACCACGAGATTATGACCTGAGTTGAAGTCAGATGCTTAATGACTGAGCCACCCAGGAGCCTTTTTTTTTTTTTTTTTTAAGTTTCCCTATCTTCCTTAAACGAGTGGTTTTAATTTCTGAGTCATGATTTATTACCGGATGGGAAACCAATTTAATAGACTGCAACCTGACCCAGAATAAAACATTCATTCATTTAACAACTATTCACTGAGTACCTCTTAGGCACGGGGCACACAAAATTGGCTCAAGGAAGGAAACAAAGCCCTGCCTTCTTTGCATTCAGAATTCATCTTTCTTGCCTCAGTCAAGGAAATTAAAAGTCCTTAATAGCAACAGCATTATAGTATTACTTTCTCTTTAAAAAACAACCAAACAAAACCAAAAGCATAACTGTGTTCAAAACCATTACTTCTCAGTGGTGAGTACAGCTTTTGTAATTAAATTTTTAGTACACTACCATCCTGCAGCTTCCCCAAAATAGCACCAAAGATTCTTCATTCATTAACATACATTAAAAGCAATAAAAAGGGAAAAGATCGAGATACGTATTAGGCGGTTGAGTTTTTGCATGTTTCAAATTCTCTTTTCCTAACATCCACTGTTTTATTTTTGGGTAGGACAAAAAAAAAAAAAAAGAAAATGCTTTTCATTTACTATAAGGAAAAAGGGAATCAGTGGTTTAAATTCTCTTTTATTAAAGCTGTTTTGAAGGCACTTGTCCAAAGCATTTGATGCAAACCATGAAAGGGAGGAGGTACTCAGAAACAAGCAGGACAAACATATCAGTAACAATACTGCACTAGCTCATTAGCATTCTTTCTTCCTCAAGATCTCTTTTCAGTAACCTTTTCGTTGGACTCGATCGGATCTCTTTTTTTTCCCCTCCTTCAATAAAAAGTCAGGCAACACCATTACCCTTCCTAAGGAAATAGTTCTCAACCCAAAGCTGATGGAATTTTCCTCGAGGGGCTGGTCTTAGCGTCAAAATGCCTTTATCCTAACAATAACTCCAGGTTTTATGTCTTCACAGTGAAGGATGAAAAGTTAAGAATTATGATTTATGTTCATGGATTTTGTAATTTTCCCCAATAGGGCAGATTAATAGTTGATTGGAATAAATCTGTAAACTTTATAGTGTTTAGCCTATATATATAGCATATATATGTGTGTGTGTGTGTGTGTGTGTGTGTGTATATATATATATATATATATACACACGATTTTACAATCCAAAAGAAATACATCTTTAAAACGAGATAAGATACAGTTAACTTAGTCACAAAAAAAGGCTACTGTCCACTTGCTGAGTTACTAGCTTCCTACAAAAATCAAAGGAATGTCAGACCCAATTTTTGCCCGAAGCAATCTAGTACTAGTGGTAGATTTTTCAATACGTTTTTTAGCTACTGGTTAATACTGGATGGACTGGCAAATAATGCTCACAGCATTGCAGTTTTTTATTGTTGTTACAAAAGTGCTTTTCTGTTTTTATATATTTCATAAGAGAAAAAAAAATAATATACCCTAATCATTCCAAAGTTTTACAAATCAAAATCGAATACTGACCTGTGACTAATGACACCAGCATCTGCCAGCAGTTCGAATATTCGTACCAGTTGTACTCGTAAAATATCTCGACGCCTGCGCCGTTTCATATTCTATTCCAAAGACAGAAAGATTATTAAGTAAAAGTCCTTCAGGGAAGATGATGGTGAACTTGGGGTTGTAGGGCACATTGTGATTATTTTGTTTGTGGAGTGCAGGCTTCAAGCGGCCTAGTGGCCGCTGACTCAGAGAGACGTGCAGATGGTTTGAAATTAATGAGCCAAATAAAATCCCGTGACAGTTTACATGGCAATACCCCTTGTGTGGGAGGGAAATAAAATCCTATAGTTACTTTACAGTTACTTATAGGTGATTTGCTAATCTGACAACTTTAGAAGAACTGAAGCAGTTAGTCAACTGTTCTCACTGAATGCTAAAGAATCTCTAAGATATTCCCCCAAATATAACAGGAGCGCAGGGAAAGAACAAAAGGGGGAATGACGAAGCCCCACAGACGTTGCTCATGCCAAAGTTTTCCACTCAATAATTAATTTTGACACAAACACTATAAATAAAAGAAAAAATTTATCTGATCATTATGGTATGAATAAATCTGCCTTACTAGAGCCAAACTACTAATGGCTAGTTTATACTAGCTGTACCGTCTCCACTGGGTTCTGCTTCCAGGGGGAACCCAGGTAGTAGGAAGAGACAGATCTGCTGATCACTTTCTTCTATTGCTCACTTATGTCACTATGATGTGATTTTCACAATACAGAACTATCTGGAAACCTACAAAATCCAGTTTCCTGCCACCATTAGCAGGCCAATTTGCTGATAACCAGTTCATCACATTTACTAGTTCTTTTCACTCTCTATAAAGTGTACAGCAATTTACACTGAACAGGATGGTTTCTAAACACCTTTGTGGATTTCTGACAAACTTTAATTGACTTGTTTTCACTTTGTCTCTATAGAGATTGTGAATCTACAGCACTCAAAATATATCTTACATTCAAGGCACATGGTTGTCTATTCACTTAGTATAATGACTTCTTTCCCTTGAAATTCCGAAGTGTAAAGATTGATACTTAATTTTGTTTCCATTTCCATTTTTGTCTAATAATCCTATAACTTTCATCCTATACTGTAATCAACTTGATCATTCTGAAACAAAAGTCTGATCGGTTACTAAATGGGGATACTACAACTACTCCACCTAAAGAAAGGAAATAATTATTCAAGTTTCTAAAGAGTAGCTATTGTCCCCATCTCCCTCTCCTGTTTGAATTCCTCAGTGACATTAATAGCAGTGATTCTCAGACTTTTACACCAGGCTCATCTAAGGTGGTTTTTAAAAGATTTCTGGGCTCCATTCCAGGGATTCTCAGTCAACAGGCCCAGAGAGCTACAATTTTTAGGAAGCTCTCCAGGCATAGATGCCTGTGCCATATGGTAACCACTGGTCTGCTGGGAAAAGTGGAAACAAGGAGTCTGTCATGAGATCATTCTTCCTTGGCTTTGCGGCACAATCACTTTCTCCATAATATAACCGTGGAAAAGACTCTGCAATGCCCAAGTTCTCTCGTAAAGTTTGCAAAAGCTATTTCTCTGCTTAGAATGCCTTCCCCTGGCTTATCTACCAGGGAACACACATCAAACTTCACCTCAAATACTGGTGCTTCACGCCTGCTTTCCCCCCACAGGCAGAGGCCGAGAGGCTTTCTTTTCTACAGTTTGTACAACCGCTTATCTGCGACTTTATTCAAGTGCATAATACATCATTATAGTTATGGTTTGCATATTTGCTGGTCCCACTGGACCTGCAGCTTCTAAAAGTTGCTCAGGACCTGACATAAAACTATAGATTTGGGACCATAAACCTAGGGTTGGCAAAACATGGACTTCACAGGCCAAATCTGGCCCACTGCTGTCTAACTAAAATTTTACTGGAATATAGCCACGCCCCTTTGTTTAGTAGTCCACGCAACAAAACCGAACAGTTGCAATGGAGACATTAGGACCTGCAAAGGTGACAATATTTACTATCTGGCCATTTACAAAAGTTTGCTTTCTGGCAACCCTGATTGTCCTCACTTTTGTCATAGCAATGTAATATCTTTTATAAAATGAGTTTCTGCGTAAAGATCTCTGTGAGGGGGAGAAACAGAGTTCTATATATTCAAAAAATGTTGAAAACTGCTTTTAGATGATCTTTCACATATTTACTTCTCAATTTCTAACTTTGGATATAATGTATAGAATAGACAAGTACCTGCCAAATAAATATTTAACGGTAGAAAACTACACAGCTTACCTCTGGCCTTCTTTCGAGTGCTTCTTTAATTATGGGATGCAATTCCTCTATTAGTTCCCTAGAAGAAAAATTATATACATTTTTAAATTAACTGCTGAACAGATATAATCTAATGTGCAAATATGTAAACACTAATACAGTGATGTGAAATGTCAAGTGTTAATCCTAATTCTACTGTTTTTAAATGCAATCCATATTGTTCTGTTTTGGTTACAGAAGAACATATGCACACGGTAGAATATTTGGAAGGCAGGAAAAAATGGGATAGACCACTTATTTGAACTTGCAGAGGTGAGTACTGTTAAGATTGTTGTTCTATCATTTTGCAGCCCACGCACATTTTATATAGTTGAAACCCTGTTATATATAAGATGGTGTCTTTTCCCCACTAACGTTAGCATAATGACTTTCACATGCCATTAGTTTATTCATAGTATTCTGTTTTAGGGGGATACCACAATCTTCCTAACCATTTTCATTTATTAATGATTCATTAAATGTTACATAATTTTTTAGAAGATTTTGAAGTTATTTATTTATTATTATTATGTTTTAATGTTTATTTACTTTTGAGAGAGACAGAGCTCGAGCAGGGGAAGGGCAGAGAGAGAGAGATACACAGATTCTGTAATAGGGTCTAGGCTCTGAGCTGTCAGCACAGAGCTTGACATGGGGCTTGCACCCATGAACCCTGAGATTGTGACTTGAGCTGAAGTCGGACACTTAACCGACTGAGCCACCCAGAAGATCCTAAAAAAATTTTTTCAAATGTTTATTTTTGATAGAGAGGGAGAGAAAGAGACAGAGAATCCCAAGCTGTCGCCGCAGAGCCTGATGCGGGGCTTGAACTCACAAATTGTGACACTATGACTTGACCCGAAGTTGGACATTTAATAGACTGAGCCACCCAGGTGCACCTAAAGATTTTAAGTAATCTCTACAACTAATGTGGGGCTTGAACTTACAACCCTGAGATCAACAGGCACATGTTCTACCAACTGAACTGGCCAGGTGCCCCAATTTTATTTAATTTTTGTCATTATAAATACTGCCTCAGTGAACATCTTTGTCTTCATTTCTGATTATCTCCTTAGGATTAATTCTTATAGAGGCACCTGGGTGGCTTAGCCAGTTAAGCGCCAGACTTTGGCTCAGGTCATAATCTCACGGTTCGTGGGTTTGAGCCCTGCATCAGACTCTGTGCTGACAGCTGGCTCAGAGCCTGGAGCCTGTCTTTGGATTCTGTATCTCCCTCTCTCTCTGACCCTCCCCTGCTTGTACTGTCGCTCTCTGTCTCTCAAAAATAAATAAAAACATTTTTAAAAAGGGATTAATTCTTATAAACAGCATTAATGAGTTAAAGGGTATGAACTTCAGGAAAACGATAATTTTATCTTTGCTTATATTATGACTTGTGCTCATTGTGGATAACTGGGAAAATAAAAAAGGATAATAAGAAAATACAATGTATCCACAATTTCAAGATCTGTGGAAACTACTGCAGATATTTAAAGTGTTTGCCTGAGGATTGTTTCTCTTTATGAGAATTTGTTTTTTAAGAAGCTGAGATCATCTGTGGATCCCATTTTTTCTATTAGCACAATAATGTATTTAGTTGTCATAAAATAAGCTTCCAAAATTTCACTGATGATGAATGCCACCCTACAAATACAGACACATAATAATTAGCTAACCTAGTCTCTGCTGGATGTGTTATGTGAGAGAGAAAACATCAAACATCCCCTGAGATCAATGGAGGACAATGTCAAAGGAATAAACGCAAGGCCCAGCAGGGAAGGCAATGGCCAAGCAGAATCTCAGGCAAAAATGAGGGATTTTTTTATTATATATATAATAAACATCAAGAATGATGTAAGATATATATGTAAATATTTCCTTTAAAAAGAACCTAATTCTCTTGCAGAAGAACAGGAAAAGTTATAGTTTTCGCCAATAAACAAAAACTGGGAAATAATCACATCACTATGTGAATAGGTAGAAAAGTATTAAAAATTTACATGGCATTTTATCATTTGTAGAGCCTATTTGTACAAAGATATGTGATTTTCGCAGTAATTCTGTGAAGAACATTGGGTAATTTTTACTTGTTCAATCAAAATGAAGAAATAAAGGACCAGAGATATTAAAGGACTCATTAAATGTCACGTGGCTAGTTACCCAGTAAACGTCAGGACTGATATGAACTGCCCTGATGGTAAGTTCTCTGTCACACCTTCTCTCCAACAGTACATTTGCTAGGTTAGTGCACAGAGAACGCATATGAAAATAATTACCTAAAAGCTCCTGGGTTGGTCCTGCCAAGACCTAGAACAAGGGATTCTGTGATTTCTATGCTCTCAGAGCGCATCATTGGAACTATGTGCTTAAACAAGGATGAAGGGGATGGGATGCCGATAATCTGAAAAAAAAATATTTATAGCAGCCATTAATGACAGTACACCTCATAAATAATTGACAAACTTCATCAATATTTCATCAAGGGCCACGGACAGATGAAATTTTACTGTGAATGGGACTTCAAAATTCCCGTCATGTACGTCATCTAAAAACAATAAATGATTTTTCCAGTGGTTCACTGCAAGTTCATTAAAAGAAGCAGGGCCCTACGAGTCTCCTAACTTCTTACAGACACTTACCATCATTAAATAGGCTGACTCCCTCCATCTGATAGTCTATGTCTTTTGATCCATAAAAACCAATCTAAAAAAATTACTTCTACAAGAGTCACGGGTGTTAAAGAAAGATACCCAGGTCTTAGAAGTATCCTAAATTTTCTTCCACCGCTTCACAATATTGTGTGTCACAGCATGAAGACTACAGAACTGTTATTATCAACTATTGTCTGTATCACTACATAATTTAGGGAAATTCTGCAAAGGTATTTCTTGAATTCATCATGATGAATTTAATGAGCACGACCCTCTACCAGTACGAGGTTTGTGCGTCTATATACACACATATATATGAATGAAACTGACTTCAACAAGGAGTCTACCGTCCTGCGATTTCTTGAACCACTTTCATCATCAGTACAAGTAATCCACTTTTCAACCAAATTCCTTCACTGTCCTGGGAAAGAAACTCTAAGAACATTATTTCACGGTACCGCTCCAACTCGGTGGCCGGGTGGGAAGCCTTACTTTGGAATCGATGCCGTAGCCACTGTCGGGGGTAGACGCCAGCGTCTCGGGAGGAGAGCACCTCACAGACCCGGCGGACGCTGAGGAGGTGGCGGAGGTCGCCGCACTGCAGCAAAGGAGCAGGTAGTTTCTCCACAGGCCGATGTAGGAGTCACTGCCTGTGGTGCTGTTCACTTTCTTAGCATTGACGGGGCTGCTGAGGTGGGGGGGAAGAGCGAGGGACACAGGGAGATATAAATAACATGACATTTCTTGAAGCTTCCTTGAACTAAAGCTAAACTCTATCAATTTAGGGGAGATGGTTACCATAAAGTGCTATGCTATGATGGCTAACTCCCTGTGGGAATGGTGTTAGACATAAATGCAGAAAATATCTGACTGAACATTAAAACATAGTATCATCTTAACCTCATCTGTTGTTCTTGTGACCGAAGTTAATATTTTATCAGATCACATTTTGCAACTTATATATACGCTCAATGTAAAAACAAACCAACCATGAAAATCCCCTTTGATCACCCATCAAAATAAGCACTGTCTATTCTTTTACACATTTCAATTCGTATACAAACATGTTGAATAGATCTCTTTTAACTTACAAAAACTGAACAACACTGGTTTTTTTGTTTTGTGCTTATATGTACTTAACATGTGTTTGAACATCTTCCACTGAATGACTATACTTCTGCGATACCATTTTTGAGGACTGTATGCCATATTACTATAAAGATTATCAGGTTTTGTTTAAATTTTCATTACTGGGCAGTTTAACTAATAGCAATTTCCCCCCATCATACATAATACTATACATTTCAATATACGCTTAACAATAGAAAAATTTAATTATTCTCTTGGGTCAACTCCTAAAAATGAAATTGCGTCATCAAAAGGGTATCTACATTTTTAAGGCCTTCTGTCAAATTTCTGTCTTGAAACATTAGACCAATGAAATACGCTGGAACAATTCCACACATCGTTGCAAACACCAAAATTCTGCTGGGATTATGGGCCGAGAGTAAAACAAAACCAAAAATACTAACACATAGTCCTTGGCTTCAGTACATTTATATATATATTTTTTAATTTTTTACTGATGTGTATTTATTTTTGACAGAGGGTGTGCCGGCAGGGAAGAGGCAGAGAGAGGGAGTTGCAGAATCCAAAGCAGGCTCCAGGCCCTGAGCTGTCAGCACAGAGTCAAAAGCAGTGCTCGAACTCACAAACCATGAGATTGTGATCTGAGCCAAAGTCGGACACTCAACCAACCGAGCCACCCAGGCGCCCCAGTACATTTATATATTAAGATAAGCAAAGCAAACATACCACTTCTTTAATTCATCAAGAGTGTTTTACTATTTTAGAAAATATTGTGGTAGCAGTAAAAACAAAATAAAACAACCCTGTGAAACATCACTACCAGCAGGGCTCCTGGCCTGGGTGGCTCAGTTTCTTGGATGACTAACTCTTGATCTTGGCTTAGGTCATGATCTCTCTGTTCAGGAGTCTGAGCCTTGCATCCCTCTCTGTGCTGATAGCACAGAGCCTGCTTGGGAGTCTCTCACCCTCTCTTTCTGCCCCTCTCTGGCTCTTTCTCTCTCTCACAAAAATAAATAAAAATAAACTTAAAAAAATATCACTACCATCATGAGTACTGTGGAAGATATACAATACGGAAATGAATAAAATAATGTCAGATGATCCCAACTATGATGAAAAACGAGAGAGGAGATAGAGAAGGGTAGTAGGAGAGGAGCTTCTAATTTAAAACAAGGTAATCAGGGGAGGCTAAGATAAGGTCATAAACGTTATGCAAGCTGGCAAGTGCCAATTTGCACTAAATAAATAACATGTGATACGTAATACCTGAGCATCTACGTAGATATATAATAAGCATGGGTCCACCTACAGAAATACCAGAAATACCCCTATTCTAATCCACAAGGAGGAATGATTATTCCGGGTTGGAGATGTAAGAGAAGGCTTTAAAAAGAAGGTGGAATTTGAGCTACAGCAGATATCAACATGCAGAAGACAGAGAAGACAAAAGACATTCTAGGTTCATGTGAACAAAAACTCAGAGAGTGGGAACTGTAGACACATGCAGTGAACTTGGAGAAGTTTGTGTGGTTCTAACATAAGAACACACGGACAGCAATGACCGAAAGTAAGGGAAGAAGTACAGACTAGAGTCAGATTTGGAGAGCCTTTCATGACCCTGAGGTGTCAGGTTTGTCCAAGTGTTGGGTTTAAATGGGCAACTTATATGATGAGAGGCCTCATTCCATGAGATCTGATGAATGGAGTACTGGATAAAGGGAAATCAGGAACTCGAATTCAGGTTCAAAAATACTATATTTGACTTTATCTTTGTCAATTCTGATGCCTTTTATTGCTGATGCTAGGACTTCCAACACTATGTTAAACAACACTGGTGAGAGTGGACACCCCTGTCATGTTCCTGATCTCAGGGGGGAAGCTCTCAGTTTTTCCCCATTGAGGATGATATTAGCTGTGGGCTTTTCATAAATTGCTTTTATGATGGGGAGGGGGAAAAAGAGTTAGGGAGAGAGAGGGAGGCAAAGCATGAGAGACTCTTGAATACTGAAAACAAACTGAGGGCTGAAGGGGGAGGGGGAGAGGGGAAGAGGTCATGGTCATAGGGGAAGGCACTTGTGGGGAGGAGCACTGGGTGTTATATGGAAAACAATAAACTATAAAAAAAATACTATACTTAAGAGCAAGAAGAAATTAACTGCAGTTTATGATGACCTTGTTCAATGCCCTATCGCATCATCAGTTATTCCAAATCTTGACCATTATCCCCAGTGCCATCACCACTAGTCCCTATCAGCAGATGGCCTTCCTTATTATGTCATCAGGAAAGGTAAGGTCGCTGTGCTTGGGGTCTCTTCACTATGCACCCTTCCTCTATACGCTTATGGATGCCCAGACCTACACTGGTCTCCAGGCCCTCTCCTCCTTAATTCTTTCCTTTGGTATAGATTCATCAGACACATACTGTGTACCAAGCACTGTGCTATTTAGGAAACCAACAATTTGGTGAGACTGAATTACATGAAAAGGATGAAGGGATTATGAGACTACATCCTTTACATCTTTCATCTTCCCCCTTAAAACATCAGTACATTATGGCTGGTTCTTTATTTGTGGAATTTTCAATGTGTACAACTTTCAAATATGTACTTAAAAACTGACAGTCAACACATTTTAAAATTTACACTAGGAAAACAACGTACTTTATATCAACCTGTGGGGACAATAATTGGAGTCTTGTGTACGCAAACATCCACGCATAGCTCACAGCTGTACAGCAGTGTTTGGGAAGGTTTTCTTGCTTTAAGAAACTGGAGAGACTTATAATCCATGGGTCCTGGCCTTGGGTCACATGTGCAAATACCCATATGTGTGACGGGCTGATCACATCAAACTGATGGCTGATAGGAGAAGAGTTCCATTCTGCTAATGTCTGTAAATCAATCGAGCTAGGGCAATACAGCAAAGTAGTCTGCGTAGAGAAAACAACAAAGGATTATCACACATTTCAGTAACTTGCAGAGTTCTGCCATATGGATTGCATTAAACTATAGTGGCCTCTTGGTAGCTTCTAGAACAGAGGCAATAATGAGGGCCAAGAAGGGCTTAAGGGAGTAGTGAGTTCCTGAAATTGCATATAAAGTTTTTTTGTGTGTGCGTGTGTACATGCATTTTTCTGGAGAAAGATTCCAGAGCATTCATTAGTCCCAAAAGGATCCATAAACCAAAAAGGTGAAGAACCACTACTTACATGAATAATCAACTTTCATGGGCATACTAAAGCTGCGAGGGAATGAAAAATGGTCCATTAACTTTATGCTGAGATGCCCTATATATACACAGGCAGAAGAGACAGGAAAATAGACTCCTCTACAGATGTACATATTCTTCAATATTTGTTCAATGATATTCCAAGCTATTGTACTGAAGAGACAGAGATTTACCTTCAGAGCAAATTATATGTCAAACAGTAACAACAAAAACAAAAACAAATGGAGTCTTAAACTAAACAGAGGTTCAACTCTATCATTCAACAGATATTTACAGACGTACCCGCGATAAGCCAGGCATGGATTTAGGCACGAGAAGTGAGTCATTCATTATTCTTTTTTGCTGGCATAAATTGTAGTTAATAATTGAAAGCAGAATTCCTTAAATTGAACAGATTCATAATCTATCTCTTAGGTTTTTAAAACTGTATTACTATCTCCCTTGGTTATACATTGAGTTGTGAGTTGTATGAGCCAAGTGTTATACTCAAAGCCCAGAAACCTTGTCCATGTATTCCAAATGGGAAGAAAAAAACTTCAAGTAGTAAAGTTTGATGGTTATTTTTATGTCCATCTTGAAATTTTGATGGATGACCTTTATAAAAAATCAAGCCCAACTAAGAAAGTTTAGTTGCATTTGCTGACAAAGTGTTTTTCTTCGTCTTAATGAGTCAAATTAATTGGGCATAAAATACTTTCCAGTGCGTTCCATTTGTAAGGGAAATTCATGTACGCACATGTGCGTGGCTTAAGTTCCAAGGCAAGACTGCACAGCATGAAATCCTCAGTTACCTGATCGGCTCCAGTGAGATGTATGAAGCTCTCAAGAATGGATGGGCTCAGCCTGTCCATCACATCTATGGCTAATTCATCATCACCCTAAAAAAAAATAAGCATATGTCTAAAAATATTTACGAATGATTAAGAAAAGTAGCCAAACCCGAGAAAACATAAAAAGACTTCACATTAGCACTATTTGTTACAAATGGAATTGAAGGCAGGTGGGATAGTTTAGACCCTGTCAAAAAGACTTCGTTGTACATTATACTTGCATGATAGGAACAGAAATGGAATAAGAATGAATAATAGGATAGTCTTTACATACTTTCATTAGACAGTTAAAGAATATAGCTAAATCTTACCTTAGGTATTTCCAAAAGTGCAAACAAAGCCCGTATTTCTCTAAGGACGCTGACGGCTAATCTCCTAGTGGCGGGTCGACTGCTACAGAGAATGACCAGTGCAAACCCTTCGACCACATGGAATACGCTGGAATACGAGCTCCTTTCCAGTGGAGGGGGATGAGAAGCTCCATTAGCCACACCATGCTGGAAAAATAAAAACAAGTTAAAGATAAAATAATATATGTAGACATTCCAGTACAGCCATTAATAAAGAATAAACCAAATTACATAAATTATAGCTATAGGTCTGCCTCAGCTCAAATAATTTAAATAACATTTAATTCATAAACATGTAACACTGAGCCCCTGGGTGGCTCAGTCGGTTGAGCTTTGGCTCAGGTCATGATCTTGTGGTTTGGTTCATGAGCTTGAGCTCCACATTGGGCTCGCTGCTGACAGTGTGGAGCCTGCTTCAGATCTTCTGTTACCCTCTCTCTGTCCCTCTCCTGTTCACCCCCCCCCTCTCTCTCAAAAATAAACAAACATTAGAAAAATGTAACCATGAACACACAGATTAAAAGCATTTAATTGGCAGTCTAAATACAAATTCTGTACGGAGCTGCTCGCATCCTCCGGCTACTCTGTAAACGTGGAGCTGACACTGTTCATCACTCTTGGCCCAACACTTCTAAGTGGATACGGAGGGGACAGAACTGGACCAGCTGAATTCAGCTGGCAGCATGGCATCACCTGAGAGCTTGTTGGAAATAGGGATTCTCGGGCTCCTCTCGATACTCACTGCAGGTTGAGAGCTAGACTGATTTAGATGATCCTGCTCTAAAATTCCACGCTTTTAGGGTACTACATTATATAAACCAACAAGTTGAGTACCTTTCATGGTAAAGTTGCAGACAAACTATATATGTGAAGCAGGGACTAGTGCCATGGGTAAAACAATCAAATAACTCAAATGGAATACTCCCAAATATTGTTATCATATCAGCTTTAAGTGTACTGGAAGCAACCTAAATGTAAGCTAGAACTGCCCCTCCTCTCTACGTTCATTCAGAACCAACTGTTATGAAAGGAAGAAGGTTGGACACACGGACACTCTAACATCTGAACTGCAAGGAGCATTAATTTAAGGGATTATGAACACTTCCAAAGCAAATGAAACCAATCAAATGTTTAGTTTTCGAAAAACCAACATACATTGACATGACTTGTGGCCATTTCCCACGGACCACATACAAAGGGACAAAACAAAGCAGTCCGGTACCTGGGAGTCCTGGTTTTTGTTATGCATTTGGGTTGCTTGTTTCCACTGGTTTATTAATTGTACCAACATCTTTACAGCATTATCAAGAAGTGTGGGATGGACATCAGTCACTTCACGAACAATAAAATAAACAAATCCTGACAGAACATCCTCCCGCCAATCTGGAAAATCAAGCATTAGTGCCTGCAGGGTATTGAAAGCCAGAGCACGCAGTTCTTCGTCCATATGAATTGTGAGCCTACCAAGAACAAAATTCCGTTAGCAAAGCTCAGAACCTTCCAAGTCATATCTTCATCTAAAACTTAAAACTAAGAACTTTAAAAAGAGGTGTCCTCTTCCCTGGTCTGTAAGAAGCATGAGGATGGGAACCAATGTTCGCTTTTTGGGCATAGTCACCCTTATGTTATTCTCATGCTTACACCATGAATCTACTAATATTAGTTGGTGTTTCTAAAAAAAATTCAGGTAAATTTGATCATAATGAAAATGTACTTTAAAAGATATAGATGGACATATCAGAATTACATTTAAAAAATTCTTTAATCCTTAAAACGCTGGATGTTTTCTCATAATCAAAAATTATATCTGATTATATAATATCTAAGCATTATTTCACTTTTATTTAATCCTTTACTATCATTGGAAAGAACATGATTATCTTTGTCCTCCTTTTTATGCTGCTGAGGTTACAGTTAAATTAGAAGACTGTGAACAAGAAAATAGAATAAACCAAGATGAAATCAAGTTAACAGAAATAATTCTTGAAGGTGAGCATGAGAGTAGATTTTGCAGTAATATCATACATGAAGTGTACCTGGGGGGTTGTGAATGAGGGGGGGCAAAGGTTGATCTAACACCAAAGTCCCTAAAGGGAGTTTAAGTCTAAGCAAATTATAGAGGAGGCTATATAAAATTTCCCTTTAGAGATACCAAAACAATCGGACATGAACGTAATATAAGCTAAAGGATTTTACCAGAACATAAAGAGAACGAAAAAAAAAGAAAACCATAAAAGACGGCCCCAGTCCTGAAGCTACTAATAGAGAATACTCTGGGAGCAAAAGTTTCTGAGTTGGGGCTCAAGAAGATTATTTAGCGACTGACCACCAGTGTTAGAAATCGCTTGAACGAATAAGATAAGAGGGTAACATGAAGAACGTGCCACAAGGACATGCTCAGGAAGCTGGGGGCGTGGAGTCATTCTCACTGACAGGAGGAAAGCTGCGTGCTTTAGGTGGAAGGAGGTATCATAGCCTTCACCCTGCTGAACTCAGTTCTGGTCTTCACTAAGCCACCTTCAACTGGCAATGAGACCAAAGAGAAAACTGTTTATAGACAGTCTGGAAGTAAGCCGCCCGAAGTGGCAGTGGTGACAGCCGCACATCAGAACTGACAGAGGGGGTCGGACTGAGGATCTCGAGCCCAGTGTTCTGTCTCTGACGGCGGCACTGAGGGAGGTACTGTGCAAGAAGTGACTGTCTCCACGGGGCTGACTTCCACGGTTATCTCAACATCCCTTAAATCCACACGCCCATCTTACACCTATCTGTGTACCCCAGGCCACACACGCACGAGTTAACCGCTGTGTAGAGAACAACAGTGTAGCCTGGCTAATTTAAGGCAGAGGAATTAACTTTCCTTAGGCCTGTAGATGTAACATACAGGTCTATAAATGCATGTTTTGTTTACTTGCTTTTTAAAAAAACAAAACAAAAAACCCCCAAGATTTAGACATCACAATTCCAAATGACTGAAATGGGGAACAAAATAGAATCTAGAATCTTTCTTTCTGCTGAAAAAAGCTAATTAGTATATGAGTATCATAGGAAAAAGAAGCAAAGTAAATCGAGTCACAAAGCTGTCACTGTTTGCTCCCTTCACTAGGGTCCTCCATCCCTATCTTTTCTAGAGGGGGCTTAGTGTTGTGGGGGGGATATGGGACCACTAGCCACAAAGGTGCTGCTGAGTTAAATTAAGGGGAGTAGAAACAGTGCAACTGAATGAGAGCTGTTTACTGTTTTTACAAGAATAACACTACAAGTCATTAAACCTCTTTTCCCTCCAGAAGGCTGACATAAACTTTGTAACTCTTCAATTCACAGCAAAAATTGAGTGGAAAGGTATGAATGTATCTCATAATACAAAGTTTCAAAGTAACTCCTTTGCTCTCCATGGAGACAAACACCATCCTGTATCTTGATGGCAATCCCCAAAGGTTGAGGACAAGTTAGTGATGGGCATGTGCAATGCTACAGTTCTCATGGAGGAGGTAAAAGGGGTTGCTAGAGAAGTCTATTAACTGTTCACGGCAAATTTAACTTAAGTCCCTGGTGCGTGCTTTGCAGCGAGTAAACATCATTCAGTACCGTCAAGTATCACTGCTCTGTGACAGTCATTATACCTGGTTTTTCATTTAGAGGGGGGCAAGCGGACTGTGGCTCAAGGGCCACACTGCACAAGGCTCCTGGGAACACGGTCACGCCCCCTCCTTTGCATGAGGTCCGTGGCTACTTTTGCCCTGCGCTGCAGAGAGGAGGAGCTGCGATGCTGCCATATGCCCTGCAAATCCTGAAACACCTAGGATCTCCCCCTTCACAGAGGCACGTTTCCTGCCCCCTTATCTACGGGATCCCTACATCGAGCAGCTTCCCGCAAGCCTTCACCACAACTCAGAATTAGCTTTGGAAGCAAGTATTTGAATTTGGTTGTCATGTTATTATTTTATAAAGCCACGACAAACCCAATAGAGGAAAGAGAAGCAAAACCTTGAACCCTATGCTCTGCAATAGGAGAAATAAGTGAAAACGAGACCTGGTCACTAGCCCAGGAGCTACACAAGTGGCTCTGGAAGAGTTCACACGGGTTCATCGCCTAATGGGCATCCTCACACATCTATTAAGGAATAACATGCTATTCGAATCCTATGAAATATACTAGAAGGAAAGCTAGGAAATTGAGAAGTGGGATTTGTAGAGAGGAATCCAAAAGAGCTTTAAAAGCTAAAAATGAGTGGGGAGAATGGGTTTACAAAACATAAAGACAAAATGGCAGTTCAGAAAGTGTATCAAGTATTGAACACGTCTTTATCACTTCGTTAGTGAGAACAGTAACAGGAGTGTATTTGAAATTTGAAGGGATTGAGAGAGGCAAAAATTAACAGAGCAAAGAGTGATTCTCATTTACCTTGCTAACAATTCAATGAGGTCAGTTCTGCTCATACCATCAGGAATCAGCCTTGGAATAGCAGCAATACAAGTCCTAAACAAATCAATTTTGGGTTTTCTTTCCCCTCTGAAAAAAATATATAACAGGATTTATAAGCTTATTACATATGCTAGGCAATGAAAGCAAACTTGGAAAAATAATTATAGAAAATAGGAGTCCCCTCCCCCTAAAAAAGTTTAATATAATTACTATAAAAAGAATTCATACAAATCCAGGAAATAATTATTAGTTTATAAATAGACAAGGAAATAAAGAGTTAACAGGAAAGAAAACATAGCTAGCAAGCAAAAAGATTTTCAGTAATTAGAAAACTACAGGAATGATTATGTTTAAATAATATATAGTATTTAAGTAAATGATGTAGAATACAATTATTTTAAATTAAATTTAATCAATATCTAACTTTGAATAAAGAATATTTAATTACTAAGTCATAATAAATAATATTGAGCTTATTAAATAACCAAATATTGGTTATTTTAGGAACCTATAAAATTAACAAAAAAAATTTTTTTTGAAAGAGAGAGAGAGTGCGCGCACAAGCTGGGAAGGGGCAGAGGGAGAGGGAGAGAGAATCTTAGCAGACTCTGCACTCAGCATGGAGCTTGATCTCACAACCAGGAGATTATGACCTGAGCCAAAATCAAGAGTCAGACACTAAAAGAACTGAGCCACCCAGGCGCTCCAATAAAAAATGTTTTTTCCTTTATTATTTTACATTAATGAGGGTCTTAAAAAACAGGCATTCTCATATTCCATTGTTGGTAGTGTCTATTCTTTTTAGTTTATTTTCAGAATACACACACACACCCCCACATGCACAAATATACATATTTAAATTTTTACAGAATTAAATGTCAGTTTTGAAAATCTTGATTCCTCCAGAGCCTTGATACAATTTATTTCTACTATATTTTCTTCTAGTTATTTAATGATTTTAAAATTTTTACTTTAAATATCTAATCTCTTAATACACTGGATTTTGTTTTTATTTTGGTTTATATTTCAAGACGAGGATCTTAGTGTATTTTATCCAAATTGTTTTCAGGTGGGCTAAAAATGATCATGTAGAACAGAATTTGGATGTTTTAAGCACTAGGGTCAGTATTCGTCATAGTGGTCAAAGACTTGCTATCTACTCTTAGAGATTTTCTACAGTCTGTCTTCTCTTTAGCTGGTTCCAATATGCATGAATTTCAGTTACAAGTCAGTTAAATAATACCAGTTTCCCTGCAAATCACTATGTAAATAACAGATGTGCATCATAATCCCTGACTAATCGTGTCACTTTTTCTTTTAAGTTTTATTTATTAAAGTAATCTCTACACCCAACATGGGGCTCAAACTTAAGACCCCAAGACTAAGAGTTGCATGCTCTTCCACCTGAGCCAGATGGAGCCCCCCGCCCCCAAACATGTCACTTTTTCCAAGTCTGTTGTGACTGGTCCCTGAGCATTTGTTACTCATTCACACAGAGGGCAAAGTGTGTAACTACATTGTTTCCTGGTTTCCAGTGATAAACTCAGTGATATTTTACAAACATGAGTGATCAAGGGAGGAAACTGCCCAATAAAGACTAAAGTGCAGCAGAGACAGGAGAAGTGATATTTCTGGGAGTGAAATTCGAATCCAACTTCACAGGAGTTACAGAGGAAAGAGCTGGCGAGGAATGTCAGCATTGTTCTGTTGGCGGACTCCACGCACACAGTCAGAGGAGCCCAGTGAGGGCAGACTCGTTCGGCCAGTAAGAAAGTGGGTGTGATGAAGATTTTCCAGAGAAAGTGATGCAGAGGGAAAAAATATCCACCCTAGAGGGGGGCCTGGGTGGCTCAGTCGGTTGGGTGTCTGACTTTGGCTCAGGTCACGATCTCACAGTTCATGAGTTCAAGCCCCGTGTCGGGCTCTATGCTGGAAGCTCAGAGCCTGGAGCCTATTTTGGATTCTGTATCTCCCTCTTTCTCTCTGCCTCTTCCTTGCTCACGCTCTATCTCTGTCTCTCTCAAGGATAAACAAACATTAAAAAAAATTTTTTTTAATTAACAAAAATGTCAACACTAGAGAAGTTCTCAGAGACAGTATATGCTAGTATATAATTAACTGCATATTAGTTAAATTGAGAGATCAAATATCCAGTTTGGTGTTCTAACACCTGTAATGCAGACATTCGTATCTAAAAAAAAGTCTTCCCTTACTACAGGATATGTGGATACCGACTGGCAAATAAAACAAGTAACTGCCATACAATACATCCTCCGGAGGAGAAAGTCCCTGACATTAAGGAAAAAGATGCCAGATGGCAAGCAGTGACGAGCCTAGGAGGCCAGGGGGCTGAGGCACTGTCTTGAAAACACTACTCCCCTTGTTATTCCCCTCGGTACCTTTTGTTACCAGGAGATCTTCAGGTTTTCTTTTCTGTTTATTTATTGGAAATAAGAGGAAGTGTTTGACTTACTAAACCAACCACACCCACACATACCAAGGATGACTCAGGTTTACCTATCGGTCATGGAATGGGCATGGGGCCCTGTCACCGACAGCTAACCAGGTCCAGGATGACTTCTGCTATCTACGCTGGTACAACAGCACTTCCAAGAATACAACTGAGCACGGGGAAGGAATCCCGGGATCCCAAACTGCGGCGGGTGGCGATACGGGATGGCTGCAGAGGGGAGGGCGAGGGGGCGAGCGAGGATCGATCGCATAGGCCTGTTTTATGAACACTGAAATGGCAGCGAAGGGAAAGAGCTTCCTACATACGTAATCATGTCTTCGGGCTCCTTGTTGGACATCTGCACGCTAGTCATACACATTGGTCTCCCAACTTCTTTGTCCAGATGTCTGAGAATGCTGTCTAAGGCTTTCCTCACTTGAGGATAGTACACTGACATTCCTAGGGGGAAAATCTCACGGTTACAAAATGTCAGAAATGAGATCAAGAACAGGCATACGCACTTCCCATAGAAATAAAAGCCCATCTTTAAATGACATCAGCTGACTGTTGTCACTAAGGAAGGAATTTCAACTGATCTACTCTTCTCCCTAACGATCAGCAACAGTGTACTGGAGAGAATAGGCAAAACTTATGCACAGAACGAAAATTACTTTGAAGAAAGTATGAAAGGCAGTGAATAGTATCGTGTAAGAAACTAAAGACTGAACTAGAAGACTTTTCACAGGAAAACTTAGAGGTATTATCCAAATTGTATTCATTTTTATATCACTATCCTAGAATAACCACATTAGACAAATCCATTTTAGGTTTGATCATAAACATTTTCAAAAGAATATTAAACTGTATCACAAAGCAAATTATATGGCCCAGTTAATACCAACCTATGACTTTTGCTTCCTCATCCGTCAAGGTTTTGTTGAGAAAAATTTTCTTCACACGGAGAGTGTTTCCTGAGGGAAGAATGACCCCTGTGGTCGGCATCGGCGGCTCCCCGTCTTTCTGCTGCAAGCTGTCTGCTATGACAAGGAAGACTCTGAGGCCTATGTTCATTCTCTTCAGGGGAAAAAAGTGTGAGTGAAATCAGAATGTCAGAAAATATCCTTTTCTTACTGTTAAAAACACCTTGTCAATTAATACTGAGGCGGGGACAGGAAGGCCCAGGACAACCAACCCTTCTGCCCAACCATTTTTAAACTAGTTCAGGCACCACGGTTTGTTTTAATACCAAATTCCCAAAAGCCGTCCCTTCACTTCCAGGTCAACTGGCTCTCCTATTCTCTACACAGCTTGTTTCAAACCTCTTCCTTCCTTCCTCAGCAACCCGACCCGCCTAGCATCCCCTCCCGTCTCTCCGCAGATGCCAGATCTCCTGCTTCACAGGAAGGCACAACCATCCACTGTCCTCAGCCTCTCACTAGGACACCTCCTCTTCTCCCTCTCCTTCGATCTTATGATGCTTGGGGGGCTCCGGGCCTCCTAGTTGTTAGAATCCCACCTGCTCCTGCTTCCCGGGAACAGTATGCCACCAATTACCCCTTCTCTTGTTTGTGACTTCAACATTTCCTTCCCATGGGGTACATTCTGTTAACTGCTGTTCGCAGTGCTCATCTTAATGGAACAAGTCCTCCCCACTTCCCTGAAGCAATTCTCACTCATCAGTGACCATTCTGCTCAAAAGAGCGGGCAGTTCCCCTGCATCCTGTTTGACTTTTCAGCAGCACAGGACACAGTCAACTACTCCTTCTCTCCAGAAACACTCCCTTCCTCTGATTCATCTGTGCCATGTTTGGCTGAGTCCGCTGGCACTTCAGGTCTGGCGTCCTTCAGCCTCAGAGTCAATGTGAGGCTGTTTCAGAACGAAGGCCTCAGCTGCCTTCTCCTCTCATGATGTTTTCTCTCCCGAAGCAACTTCACTCTACGTGGCTTCGGTCATCATCCACACGCATCACCTGTCAACTGTAAGCCTCACTTCTCTGAACTCGGACCCTCAGACCCACCTGACCTCTCTATCTGGAGGTCACAAAGACGTCTCAGGGTTGACTCATTCAAGCCAAATGTACTTTCCCCTCAAGCTCAGTCCCTTCTCAGTGTTCCTTTCTCAGTCAGCACTGTTCTCTCCATCTGCACCTCCACTGTCTCAGCCCACGCTGCCATTTTCTCTGACCTACATCAGTGGTCTCTAAGGTGGGTATGTGCGTCCCAGGGGGTGTGCAAGACAGCTCACTGGAATGCTGAAGTCAATAAAATGCTTATTTATGTATTTCTTTAATTTAAATAAGATTAAGATTTTAAGCTTTACTCATCTTTGTACACGACACAGTACCGGTGTCCTCCTAGTCTAAACCTCACATGGTTGTGTCACATAGTCATAGAAACGTCTCGAAGGAAGTGGGAAAGCTCCATAATGTCCTGAGGTCCACAGAAGTACCTCCAACCTAATCATTCTTTTGGTGTGTTGCAATTGCTTGTGTTTGATTAAATGGATTAATGGATAATTTTTTCTCGCTTTAACTAAACTAGCTCTTGCGAGCTTAAAAATATTCTGAAAAGAACATGAAAACTAAAGGTAATCCTAACAGAGTAAGCCTATGAAAAAAGAACAACAAAACACAGAACTCACACTTTTTCTACTCCTAGTGTAAGAGTTTCACTGAGGAAAGAATGTATATTCAGAAATAAACTTATTCAACGGGAGAAAGTGTTTTTGAAAATGGATGTTCAAGAAAATCTCTTTCACTACATAATTTTGATGCTGGAAGCCATATTAAGCATATCATCTATAAAAATACTCATTTCTTCTCACTTTATATACCTGGAAATAATTATTCATGTATCTTAAAAATCATACAAATGAAAAGCTTCAATAACTTTCCAACTTCTTTGTTAACTACATAAATGTATGTTGTAGGATTTGATTATGAGAAGGACCAGCATGGCAATTTTAAAGAAATAAGAAAAGAGATACATTAAAAAAAATTTCTTTTAACATTTATTCATTTTTAAGAGAGAGAGAGAGAGACAGACAGACAGTGTGAGTGGGGGAGGGGCAGAGAGAGAGGGAGACACAGAATCCGAAGCAGGCTCCAGACTCTGAGCTGTCAGCACAGAGCCCGATGCCAGGCTCGAACCCACAAGTGGTGAGATCATGACCTGTGCAGAAGTTGGACACTCAACCGACTGAGCCACCGAGCACCCCAGAGATAAGCTTCTTATATTTTCCAATGTCATTTGATTCTAGTGAGCAATCAGTTTGTAAAATCTTTTGAGCAATCTAAAAATGTAATGTTTAATGAGTGAGTCAGAGTTTACTCAGTGAATAACAGGGCCACAGAAGTAAGAAATATTTAATATTTAATTCTTTTGCCTTTTTATTTTTATCATGATCTCCCTTTGGGGAAAAGGACTTTTGCCTGTTTTGTCTCTAACATCTAAAACAGTGCCTGACACATTTTTGGTGCTCAATAAAGAATAAGTTAATAATTTTATTTTTAAAAATCTGATACAATATTGATAAAAGAAACCTGAGCCCATGTCATAACCTTAGAAGTCAGCTAAGCTGACTAATCAGGAAAACGTCCTCTCTTGATAATTTTTCACCCTACTTCAAACTACTATTAAACTTTAGTTGGCTATCAGAAAGGTGAAATAAAATCCTAGATCACTCTAGTAATTAACAGTAAAGCTTCTAACTAATGATTTGAGTCTAAGAGTTCTGATTCCAGAAACTGCTCTAAAAAACATTTTTTAAAAGAAAAAGATTATGTAGGATAGGATAATAATTTTTTTTTTTTTTACCTCTGGATTAATGGTGAAAGTTTTAGTAGATTTTCCAACACTGAGAAGATCAAATATGATTTCTTTCATTGCAAAATCCAAACGTTCCTAGAAAAAAATAACAATCAAGACATCCTTATACCTTTCTACTACTATATGGTGGGCACCATGTTAAGAAGCATGCATACAGTGGCAACAACACAGGTTTGTATCCTTAACATCTAGGTGGACAAAAGAAAAATACATATGAATTAACATTAAAAAATATGACCATAAATATATTTATCAAATAGGATAGACATTTTAAACATTCAATTACCACAATCACATTCAAAAATCTACGTAAAGGATTTCCCAGGATGATGGCAAAAGGGAGTCCTGAAACAAAGCCGTGCAGCAGCCCGCCCAGCAGCGGGAAGGAAGGAATCTTCTACTAGCGGGGACCATGGCAGCAGGATTCTGAAGCAACTGTGATGACTTCCTAATTTGGCAGTTTTCTGCTTACGGCAGAGGCCACAGCTATCTCGAGAGCCCAATTCTGCAATTTCCTCTTAGTCATTCAGAGTAGTCCTACTAGCGATTCAATTCTGTGAACCTTCTATATTCCTTCAAAGCTCCCTCCGGGGTCAACTAGCTACAGTGGAGTCTAGTATCTGTACCTAAGAAATCAGATTAACGCACGAGAAAACAATGTTCCAAAAACCTTTGGAGATACTCAGGAGGTAATCAGTCAATGGACCAACATTAGGACCGAGAGATACTTCCCTGACTCTTCCTAAATTAAGTGCTCCACCTATGGGTCTCCTTGAGTTTGGTTATGATGCTATTAGATGTGTAACAAAATTTAAAACTCCAAATTACTACAGTTGTTGTGCGGTAAAGCACTCACCTGAGCAATGAACTGAATAATCTTCACAAATATATTGAGAGGTGTATCACGAGGAACCACACTACGTGAACCTTTTGGAAAAAGTGCTGACACTATGCTCATAAGACGACTATGGGAAAAAAAAAAAAACAGAGTCATAAAGAGATAATGACACCAACAACAAACGATTCTCCCTATTTTTCATAGGATGTCAAGAAAATTCATATTCCTTCTCAAGGGAAAATGTTTACTATAATGTCATCAGTGTGGTATTTTTTTTTCAGCAAGATTTTTATAAAATCCATTTGAATACAAAGGCGCTCACCTCTGAGTTACAGTGTTGCTTTCACATTTTATTCTAATTACATAAACCCACAATAATCTATACAAAGATTCCAGTGCAACTCGAGACATTTTAGGATCTTTATTCTGTTTAAAAACAAAAGAGAATAAAAATAAACTCATTAAACTACTTGCAGTTATTTAAGATCAAATACAGTCTCTGCCAAGAACTAAAAGCCCTGACTTACCCGACTCCTCTCTGTATTCAATCTAAAGCAGGTTCAAATATGTAAATACACGTTCGGTATATGGCACGTGCAGAAAGCTGAGAGGGAATTCTGAGCCATTCCTTTGGTAAAATATTTTAAGGATATTCATACTTGAAAGAACTCCTATTTTATACACACGACAACTTACTTGACAGCAAATGGTTCACACAATACTGATATGACAATAGAAGGATTACTTCTCTTTGGAGCAGTTCACTGCAGTCCGTACTCAGTTAAAACTCGGACCACCAGAGGTTATTATGGATACTTGCATTTGAAATAATGCAGAATACTACTGAGTGATTATCCTTACAAGAGGGAATACGGAAGAGCAAGGACTCTGAAATTAAAATGACAGGCCACACCTCATCTTTGGGGGGCACTTTTATACTGCTTGGTGCCACAATTTCCTCATCTCTAAAAACGAGATAAAATGGTACCTACCTCACAGATTAAGGAAGTTTTTGTGAGAAAAACACTCGGAACACTGCTGGCACATGTTAAATGCTCAATTAATGTTAGTTGGTATGCCTTTAAATTTTACTTAGAATGAGAAATTATTTAAATTATTATTTAGAATAAGAAAATTATTCCATTCCAATCACAACTTGATCAGCAAACTTTCTCTTCATACTACTTATTATAGAAAGTCAAGTTCTCAGATGACCACTCATGTAATATGATTTAATTGTGAATTTTGAAAATGTAGCCTATCATCACCTTTCTTAGGAGAAACTCTTTATGCATGTTGATTGGTTGTAGGATGCACAGACTGTCATAAATCAGCATTCATCTAATTTCGTTTGGGGGATTTCTTATTGTTGAATAATTATTTTATACACAGCAACAAACAAAAGATAGTTTTAAAATTCTAAGCAATTTATCCATTCTATTTTACGTTTTCTTGAGAAATAGAGAAATGGACAATATGTATGATTAAAAGCAATACAAAAAGATAACAAATGAGGATTAAAGGAAACAGAGCCGATAGAAAAGAGAATTTTGCACATCTATGTAAAGAACTGATATAATTAAGAACGGAATACCAATTAGTCCGTTGCTTGTCAGTGTCTTAACATCAGTCCCTCCTTCCATCGCCAAATCCATGATTCCAAATTTCAAATACACTCCCCAAGTAGTTATTAATTTGTTACTAAAGTAACTAAAGTAACATATATAGTATTATGTATCCACCAAACTTTTTATGGTACTTTCTTTTCCATCACATAACTTTTTTTTTCTGTCATTTAAATCCAAGATCTTAGGTATCAAAATATAAGTTCAGTTAGTCTGATGTACACTCCACATAGCATTTTTGCATTAAATTATATCTTCAAAATACAACTAATACAAGTTAATATATGCTATATATTAAAAATATTTATGTCCAATTTCACATAAAAATGTCTTCATATAAATGGTTATAAAGTATTTGGGTTATTTTAGGTTTAAGGGCTCAGGTATATAGAATGAAAAAATCTGGATTTTCAAAGATTCCAAGATGCACTACTATGTTTACAAAGCAGACTCACTCTACACTGAACAAAGCCAAAACTAAGATGAAAAATGTTACATCAATTATTGTTTATTCAAGCACTGAAAAGCTGCTATATATGTCTGAAAAATAAAAACATCCTAAAATGATCTGAGCCATAAACAAAGATATATCTAATTCCCCAGTCACAATTTTGGTATAATATGAATAATCAGATTGTTGCATAAATTAAAATCCAATAAATAGCTGATATATTCAGTACGTTCTGTGGCAGCAATCATTTTAATGTTTCTTTCCCTTCTTTCGATGGTGAACCAAACCCAAAATGTTTTGTTTAAAATCCAAACCAGCAGGATACAAGTTTTAAAAAGCCATGCATCAAAAATCATACTTAAAATCTAAGCTGTCTCCTTAATTGCATCGGAAAATGTTTTTTAAAGTTTCATTTATAACAGTATAACTAATGTAACGTTAACTAAACAATAAATTAAACAGGATATTTTAAAATGGAGGATTTGGGTTAAGAACTGACATTCATGATCACTTCCAGCTCGTCAATTCTTGGGGTTACATTAATATTAAACTTGTAGAGTGTCCCTGCTGTGTGCTAGTCTTCCTTTACAAGAGGAGAAGCGGGCTGGAATAAATATATTAGACATGCAATGCAACAATGGGTAAAGGAAAAAAAAAAGCCACACTTAAAGGAGATAAAGCAATATTTTACTTTGTAACATCAACACGACTCACCTGAAGGGTTTCTATTTGTTTTCTGATACTGTTGTTAGATGGCATCTAAATAAAGCAATGTGAGACAGCAAACATAAACATGAGACACAGCACATGCATGTTAGATGAAAATAAGCACAAAACAAGACAGCTCTTCACCAAGGCCTCTATTTAGAAGAAATTTGAAATTTCCAAGGCAGTGGCCAAAAACACTAAAGGAAAAAAAAAATCCCATAACGTGGGATACAGCTAGGATTCTTAAACTAAGAGAAAATAGTTAAATTTTTAACTACCTAAGTTTTCTTCTCAAAGCACTGCACTGGAGTTCTAGTAAGTTTAAATTTTTAAAAGAAAATAAGCATGCGCTGTAGAAACTACCTTCAAGTCATTTTTATATGAACTCCACTACTCTTATTATTCCCACCACCCCCCTCTCTAATTGTTCTTCAGAAACTTTACAATCACTTTTCACACAATAACCTCAACTGATATAAACACAGGGAAGTGGGAAACTACCAAATTCTGTTTAAGGACAAAAATAACAGATGTGACATTTTCTGTGAATATAAATGGATGCTTTCTCATGCTATTTATGGATGACCTATGGGGCTAAAGCCCATTTTTTCATGGTCACCAACTTCAAATTGTGAGATGGTAACTTTTTAAAAGTTATAGAATATTAAAGATTCTATTTATTCTTAGGACTCTAGAGAATAATGCCTTTTTAATACCGTAGAATTATAGCCAGATATTTTCTGAAAATATTCAGTATAGCAAAATTCCTCATAGCCCATTAAAAGGTAACAAACAGGTGGACCTCAAAGGGCAAGCGTTATGGAGCTGAAGAAATCTAGATGCAAATCCTATCTCTATCATCTTTTGGCCCCCTGATGGTGGGTTACTTATTTATCTTCTTTCAGCCTCACTTACAGTAAGAATTAAATGAGATACTATATTTAGAGCATCTACTATAATAGTACGTATTAATAAAACTCAGCTTTAAGAAGTAATAGGTCTAATAAATGAAACCTTGTTACGGATTTTTTTTGAAATTAAGAGGGTTCTTAAATCTCAAAGCAATATCAGTTTAGGCCTTTATCTTGAACCAGTCTTCCCTATATATATATATATATATATATAGCAAATCAATTATATCCGTTATAACAGATAATTAGCATAGGGTTTTGTTTTGTTTTTTAACTGAATGTTCTCCATGCCTTACCTCAACTCTGCAGTGTAGCCACAGTATCTAAAACTTAATAACCAGGAGCCAATTCGTAAAATTTCTGCTGAATAGAGCCTTAATGTAAGTTAAGGGTTAATGGCCAAGACAACTATATTCCAAATATTCATGCTAAGGTGGCTCTTATCTCCTTTAGCCTGGCAGATTGCCATTGCCATTAATTAAAATGGACAATATGCCAGAAGTACTTAACAGGAGGTAAGGGTTCAAAGAAAATAGCATTTCAAATGAAAGCCTTAAGACAAAAAAGAAAAGTTAGGGTGCTGTAGAAGAATTGCAAATATGTTAGGTGGAAACATATATATATCTATATATATATATACACACAAAAAATTCCAACAAGCAACAGAAAAGTATGAATTATCATGAAAGAAAGCAACCTTTTGGAAAACACTTAAATGCAAGTCTGAAAATATTTTATTAAAAGTATGGAAAATCATACCACCCAGAAAATTATCAATTCCCCCTTTTAGTACCTGTATCGGTATGAATTATCAAAATGAGGACAGAAAACAGTATTATGGAAGTAATGAAATAAAGCTTATTTCTGGTTGCATACATAAAGAGTTAAATAAGCTCAATTTGGTCTTGGGAGTTTCCATAAATAAGAAAGAGAGTATATCAACTCTCATCCAAATATGAATAGTACCAATGGGTACCTCGGAGAAAAACAGCCAAAAATGTTTCTCAAAGAAACATTTTCTGTATACCTTCTTAAGTAATCAGGGCACTTTTGAAAATGATGTGTAAAGTCATGGAAAAGATGTATAGGATAATGTTGCCCAGTGGGTCAGTCCCAAAGTGGGAAAGAAAAGCCAGTCCTATTTCTCAAATACCACAATGAGCTACAGGGTCAGAGGAAAGTCATTTAATCTATCTGTGCCTCGCTTTCATTGTCTTCAAAGTATAAGGTTTCCGATATCCTAACTTAGAGGAGTAATAGGAAATAAAATGTCATGTCTGTCTTGTTTCTATAACGTGTAAGTGAATATTCAAATGTACTCATCTATGCATTAAAACAGTGTTCAAATCAAGCATTTCTGTGACATGCAGGTGAGGAATATTCCCACGTTCCATGTCAGACATTAACTGACTCCGATCCACAGAAGAAAATCAGATGCTCTTAGATCCTGCTAGCAGAGTGTCCTGGAAGATAAAGATCCTTCTATCTCACAGTCTTGTTTACAACACTGAGAGAGACTGGACATGGGCGTGCCAAACAGTGTTAGAAACAACTATCCCTTGATTCAGGTCAGAATCATTTCAGGAGCTTCTGCAGCCCTCTGGGTCCAATCCCACACTTGGAGATCTGGCTGGCACACCTTCATCAACTGCGTCTTTAGTGACATTTCATTATCAAGGCTTTGTTCATTTCCAGACTTGAGCCAACATGACTTAATTTTCTCAAAATGAAACACAAAATAAGTATCTGGAGGATTCTATAAGATTAATGCTCTGCAATTCTAAAGGCATGCTTTTATTAACAAATAGTTAGATCTAAGATAATATAAACAACAGCTGTTAAAAATGTACAATTTTGCATGAGGACAAACTAAATTTTCAATCAAAAATTTATCTGTGTCAATATGTGACTGCCCACAGAAAGAATAAAGTACACTTAAGAAAAGCAATGTGGTAAAGTTTTACTATTCAAATGTACCAATAATAATGAGAGTTTTATTACATACTGTCCAATATATATGCATAAATGAATATACTACAGTCAGTATTTACAGGTCAGAAATGTGATTACATCTTACCTTTAAATGTGACAAACAGTTCTGTAGGAAAATATGCCAGTTATTTAAAAAAAACTGTTTCTGACTGACACATAAAAGGCAGGTAATTAGTGGATAAAGAGCCTATAAGAGATAGGGAAAAGAGAATTAACCTTTTTCATGAAAAAACATAGACTTATAAATCATATTCACATAAATGAAGGCAGTTTTCCCACTTGTCATAAGTATGATCTCATAGAGTAATGTAACAAAAATGACAAAGGGCAGATTTTCCTGTAAGAACAACTCCTTGAGCTCTCTCATTGCCCTGAGTTGAAACATGCTTTTATTTTTCCCTAGGGCCACTGCTCCCTCAACACGTACGGTGGGCAGGAACGCAGGCCCTGGGATCAAGGACAGACCGGCATCAAAGTTTTGGCTTTTTTTGCCGGCACATGACTTCAGGGTAGATATAATTCAGGGTTCCAAGGCTCCCCCTGCTAACACACAGAGTGGAGAATGATGCACAGGGTTGGGAGGTTTAAAGGAAAACAAACAAGGCAAATGTACTGAGTTCAATGCCTGGTACAATCAGTGTTTCGTCATTAGTAGAACTCTATCTTAAGTGGTCATGTATTTGCCTAATTCTCCACACTTTCTCCACGCTGCAGAAAAATTTACAGCAAACTCCTTCAAAGTTACATAGAGTGGGTGGTTAAGTCTCAATAGAAATGATGTCACCATAGACAGACAACGGTTCCTAAGTAATCTAATACTTCTGAGTGCAATTATAATGTAAAATAAAGAAATTTATGGTTTACTAGAAGTATATTCAAATTTCCACTTAATATAATGCAGAACTTCAAGCACCTGTCAAGACAGGTAAATACCTAGAATGAAGTCTGAATAATCTATCAAATGTAGAGCCAGTGAAATTAAGAACAGAGTGTTTAAAAAGAGCAGGAAAAACGTAAAAATTTGCCCTTATGTTGCATTCTGGAAATTTCAATTTTTAGAATTCTTTTCAATCTCCACTAGATTCAGAAATCAATTGCTAGAACTCATAATTAAATATGTAAAGGTTTGAAATGTTTTTCAATACCAATGAATGCTTCTTTCTGGAGCTCAGTTCAAAAGTAGTCTGATAAAGCATCTCCACAAAATTTTTCAAACAGGGAACATTCACTTCATTTTTAACAGCCTAGGTTAAAAGATAATACAAAAAGAAAGAAAATGGTCACAAATATTGAACTGCATAGGAATTATGAGAACTTTCTGTCAGGTGTGAAATTAGTTAATAATTCACCCAGTAGGAGTGCCTGGGTGGCTCAGTCAGTTAAGCGTCTAAATTCAGCTCAGGTCATAATCTCATGGTTCATGAGTTCAAGCCCTGCACTGGGCTCTGTGCTGACAGCTCGGAACCCAGAGCCTGCTTCGGATTCTGTGTTTCACGTTGTCTCTGCCCTCCCCCACTCATGCTCTGTCTGTCTGTCTTTCTCAAAAAATGAATAAACATTAAAAAAAAATTTTAATTATAAAAATAATTCACCAAGTATCTTACTAAAGTACTATAAACTGCTAAATGACCAACTGTCAAGTAAATAAGATAAATTTGGTCTCTGCTCTCAGAGAACACAAGCAAGTGAACAGGCAATGAGTATGTGATACAACCAAGAGACGCTGTAAGACGGAATTCTCTGTGCTCTGGGCACAGTCAGAAGGGGCCCCAACAGAAAAACTCCACAAAGAAGTAACACCTGAGCTGTACCCAGCATCCCTTCCCTGAGGAGCAGTAATTCCCCAGGTAATCTCTCTGGCCTTGTCCTCCACACTCTGCCCTCCTGCACTGGGATCCAGCCACAACAGCTAGCTTTCTTGCTATTTCTAGACTAGATCATGCACATTCTTGCTTTACGAAGTCTATGCTGGTTCCTTCTGCCCAAGAAGCTCTTCCCTCAGATACACACGCCTTCTCGTTCCTTTAACTTTGCTCAGTCGTCTCCTGCTCCTTCGAGGTGGTGGTCTCACCTTATCACTTAATTCCAAATTTCAACTCCCTTACCCCTTCGGCAATTCCTATCCCCCTATCCTACCTTACGTCTCTCCAGAGTACTTACCGCCATCTACATGCTATATATTTTACACACTAGTTTACTAGCTGTTTTCTGCACTAGAAGTAACTCTGCAAGAGCAAGATGTCTTTCCTACCTTGACCATTCTTGCATTCCCTATGCAAAGAGGTGGCACTGATACAAAGAAAGCATTCAATACATGTGATGAATGATCAAGTAGAGTCCAACCAGGCAAAGTAGGGAGGGAGGTTATTAAAGAGGAAAGAATGTTTCAGACAGAAGGAGCTCTATATGCAGAGGTGGGTGTTACAGGTTGAACTGCCACCTCCCCCACAGCCCGGAATCAGATATTGAAATCCTAACCCATCATGTGACCTTATTTGGAAAATGCAGGTGTCATTTGGTCATTGCAGATGTAATTGGCTAAGTTAGGATAAAGTCATATTTGGGTGGGGGGACCCTACTCCAAGATGATGGGCATCCTGTAAAAAGAAGCAATTCGGACAAAGACGTCCACAAGGAGAAAGCCATGCAAAAATGAAGGCGGAGCTCAGGTGACAGTTCCATAAGCCAAGTGATGCCAAAGAGGTTGGAAACGAGGAGCGAGGCACAGAACAGATTCTTCCTCACAGCCCTCAGGAGGCATCAACCTGCCAACCCCTTGGTCTCACTGGAACACCCTGATCTGACCGTAACTGTGAGACAATAATTTTTGTTGTGTAAGCCATCTAGCTTGAGGCACGCCATCAGGGCTGCCTTTGCAAACAAACTACAAAAGCAAACACAGCATACAAGAACAATCAGGTAACACAATATTCACGGACCACAGTCAAGGGTCTTTCCTCCTACGACCTGCTCCTTTTGATAAATTACCTTAAAAATGCAACCTTAAAAATACAATCACAGAGTAGGAGAAAATATTAACAGAACATTCACAGAACATGTATCTGATAAAATACTTGTATCCAAAATGTAATTTTTCAAAAATTTATTTATTTATTTATTTTGAGAGAGAGAGTATGTATGCAGGAGGGGCAGCGGAACGGGGTGGGGAGAGAGAGAGAGAATCCCAAGCAGGTCCACCCCGTCAGTACAGAGCCTGATGCTGGGCTTGAACTCACCGCAAGATCATGACCTGAGCCAAAACCAAGAATCAGACACTCAACAGAATGAGCCATCAGGTGCCCCCCAAAAAATCTTTAAAATATATAAAAATATATCTCTAAAACTCAATCAGAATACAAATAATCCCATATAAAAAAAAATACAAGAAGATTTCAGCACACTTTATGCCAAAGGAAATATATGGATAGCAAATACAGGACACTCAGAATCGCGGGTCATTATGGAAATGCAAATTTAAAAACCACAGTGAGACACCAAAACTGCCAGTAGCAGAATGGCTAAAACAAAAATAACTGGCCAAAGAACTGTTGGTAAGGATGTGGAAAAACTAGAACTCTCACACACAGCTCCTTGGAATGCATAATGATGCAATAACTTTGGAACACTGTGTGACAATTTCTTTAACAATCAAACGTATATATAGCTACGATTTGGCCGTCCAATTCCATTCCTAGATATTTACCCAAAGTAAATAAAAGCGTATGTCCCATACATAGACTTGGATATAAATGTTCACACCAGCTTTATTTGTAAAGGCCAAAAACTGGAACAAACTGGTCTGAAACAGATGATCACAACCCAAGTGTGGTATGTCTATACTGTGGTACATCTGTATAATGAAATACTACTCAACAATGAGAAAGGAAAAACCTACTGATATAATCCACAGCATAGTCAGAACTCAAAATAATTATGCAGAGTAAAAGAAGCCAAAAAATGGCTTTCCACTATAAAGTTCCACTAATATAAAGTTCTAGGAAAACCAAAACTAATGTAGAGTGATAGAAAGAAGATCAATAGTTGCACTATGCAAAGGTGAGGCGTGGTAGGGGGGAATTAAAAAGAAAAATAAGGAAACTTTCAGGGTGTGATAAATATACACATTATCCTGATTGTGGTGATGGTTTTGCAGGAGCATACACATGCCAAATTATATACTTTAAATATGCATAGTATATGGCAATTTTCCTTCAAGTTTAAAATGAAATGATGATATATATATATGTCTATCAATATATGTATGTGAAAGGAATATCATTTATACAGCACTGTGTAGTATACTGAAAGTGACATACCATACAGAACAACTGAGCTGCATAAAAACAAACAAAAACCCCAAGAAACAAACAAACCTAGCGTCTAAGTTCATAAAATCTCTTAATCCTATTTATAGCATGCTGTTACTAGTAACTGCAAAATTATTTTCAAATAACACACTGCTTTTATGTCAAGAAAGGCTGCTATCAATCTGCTTCCCTAGAAATTACTGCAATCATATTTATAATAATATTTTCTAAATAATTTGGGAACACCTATTTTGACAGGTAGGACGAATGTCAATAGCAACTACAGAACATTCAAAATCGAGACAGTCCTGTAAATTCCAAGATACAAGTTAGAGGACTTTTAAATTCTTCAGAGGCTGCTAAAATGGCCACCACATTGTAAGAAGCAGAAGCCACAGGGAAATGCAGTATTTTGCGCTGAGCTACTTCAGGAAGCCGTTACCTAGAGGCTGGGCTGCAAACACTCCGCCCTCCTACCAGTCTCTGACTCTTAAGGACCTGGGTCTATTCTTTTAATTAAAAGGTTAACCAATGCTCTACTGACATTTGGCTAATAACCATTTTCCCCATATCCATATTACATTCAAATATTCCACAAAAGTCTACGAAATTACTAGAAAGTGAGAATGTTTCACATGGCAACTTCTTCAGTAAAAAGGTACTTTTAACATATAACATAGAAATTAAAATATACTCACAGCAGCTACAGGGATAAGAATCTCCACAAATAAACCAGCAAGTGCATGTTTTATATCTTTATCTTTTACTTCTAAGAAATACTGAGCACATTCCTTGAGGGGGAAAGAAGTATATATTAGGTTAACAAAAGAGGATGGTTTAAAATTTTTTAATATCATGATAATTTTGTAAATACTGTGATTTCACCAAAAAGCTAAAGTCAAACCATGCTCAAATTAAAAAAGAAAGTAAATGTGCACCAGTAGTGATTTCACACTTGGACTAAAGAATTACTAACGATGCCATGAATTCATATACATGTTTCCTTTAATAAGTCCTGAAGAGCAAGAATAACCACCATTAGGCTAATTCTAATCACTGAAGTGGAGAAGGTGTATCACCTGCATGAACTGAAATGATGCTTCAAAATCTTCTACAGGATACATTTTTACTCGAAAAAACTTCATTCCCATTATTAAGCTGATGATGCTTTGTACCACATGGGGGCTTTGTTCCTTCTGCCGCAGTTCTTTCAATTCTGTCACAAACTTCTTCCTCACAGCCTGAAACCTTTAGCATACACAAATGCATCAGTGGATAGGAATTCAAAACACCAACTGCCCACTTAATATTCAAGGTTGAAACCAAAAGATACTTCACGGAAACATTATGTCCTTTCTCTACCCTCATCAAAATTACTAGAAAAGCACAGAGGAAAACAAAGTCATTTGTTATTCGAAATCTGCTGCTCCTTTATTTTAAAATTAGAAGTTCCTTAAGATATAATATGATGTCTTTATTCCTACAACATCGTCAATACAACTCCATTGCCATTTAATCATTAATAATCATAACAAAAATAAAATCAAATAATCTACCCATAAGACATCCCCCTGTAAATCAGATAGTGTTTCTAATTTGTACTCCTTTTTATAAAACCTGTAATTTGAGTTATATGGAGAACAGACTGGAGACTACAAATGTGTTCAAAGACAGAGATAAATCAATTTTAGACTACTGTCACTTAAAATTAATTTCTCCTTATACTGGAGAAAAACTGAAGGGGAGGAGTGGGGTACAGGCTCTCACACAATGTGGGTAAACTAACAAATCAAACTGCTTCTCAAATGTAAACAACCATCCTGGATTCAAATGACCACAACTGCTAAGCCCACTAAGTTTTTTCTCTGTTTCCATTGCCAAAAGATACTTAACAGTTTAATAACCAAACATACCTAATTTCCCCTCTCTATTTATTATGGAACAGCTAAAGATTTTATTGTTAATGTTAATTGGGGAAACCAGTTCTTGAATGTTAAATGAGAAATGAAGCATATTTTCTAATCACATTGGATACAGAGGGGAAAAAGCAAATTACATATTAATGAAATATGGATCTATGATAGGAAATATTAGTTACCCATTTCCATTTGAGTCTTAAAGATTACAATACCATCTCCCACAAATATATTCTTTTACATTTTAAAAAGAAAACATAAAATGGATAAAAACCTTCCTGTTGAAGAACACTAGAATCCAAGTGTTTTTCTCTTTTATTAAATTTCTCATAATAATTATTAGCCACTACACTCACAAGAAACAAACATTAACAAGAATTGTACTTGGCTTCTTAGAATTTAGAAAGGGTTTTATCTGATGACTGCAGGACCAAAAGCTTCTTAAAATGACATCCAAGAAAATCTGAATTGATAATTTTTTATCTTACAAATTTCCCAGTAGCAACAAAGGAAATTCAAACTCTTTCATAGTTTACTGACCAGCCACCAGATCTTAAAGATAAACCTTTTTACTGTTTACTATAATGATGGTTCAAGACAATTAAATGAGTGTAACTCCTAATGAATAACACCTTGATGGAGTCATCTAGTATCATCTCTTTCTTTTTTGGAATCTCTTCTATCTATCCAAAATTCTGCTTAGTGCTAAATAAAATGATTAGGAGGAAAACCCTGAGATGCTATCTCAGAAATAAAAGGATTCAACCAGGAAGTATTAAAAGTCATCATTAGCTCAGTAGAGTTCCCCCCCCAAAACAAATAAACAAACAAACAAACCAAAAATAGTTAAAAATAAATAGTGATATTTTGACTATTCCAGGAACTTTCTGACTTCCTCAATTCAGACATTTATGGAAAACCTCAAATAAATGAAAAGAAGTTGTAAAATTAATAAAGTCCTCTAAGAAGTAGAGCAGCTAAGTAATAAAAGGTGAAGACTTCAAAATAACTATGAAAAAAATCAGACTGAACGCTCTCATTGTCAAGTACATTAGTTTCTAATGAAGCATTCTAAAATACAAATCGAAATTAGTGATTTATAACACTTACTTTGATTGGGCAAGAACCCCTATCACCTCTGCATATAAATCTGCAATAATATGCACATTCCCAGTGTTGGTTCCTGAATATCTAAAACAAGAGAACAACGTGCTGTTAAATTTTTCTCTAAGCGGTCCTTTAAATAAATCTGAAAGTTTCTTATCAGAGTGTTACAAAGTTTTTTCTGAAGAGTCATCTATAGAACAAAAACCACACAAATTTTCTTCTGTCTCTGGGTTTTGCTTTGTCGTGAAATTTAAACTTTTAATTCTTATAAATCCAATCAATAGTTTGAAGAATTTTGTAAATAAAATCTTTCCAATCAGGGCACCTGGCTGGCTCAGTTTCAGTTGGTAGAGCAAGTAACTCTTGATCTCAGGGTCATAAATTCAAGCCCCTTACTGGGCATAGAGCATACTAAAAAACAAAAACGAAAATGAAAACAGAAAACCTTTCCTATAAGCATTTTGTGTGGCTTCTAAAAAAAAGTAAAAAGATAAATGCTTTGAATTCTAAAAACAAACAGTGAAAGTTCAAATTATACTTAAATAGTCTAAACCCAGACTACAGAGAAAAGCAACAATCCCAAGTTAGTATTTTACTTACCCTTCCTTATGTTTAAAGTGCTTAAAAGCTAAGTTTAGAACTTCATGAACTAAGGGATCAGGCACAGGATGAACAGGAATCTAGAATAAAAAATAATAATCAAATCAGCAAGAGCTAAGTAAATTATAAGTCTTTTATGAGTATTCTTCACATTTCAACTAATTAAATCAATAACCAGTTTTCATTTTCATGGTCTCATCTGTTACTAATTTGTCGCTCTTCCCTTTTTCTAAGGATTCTATTATTTTTTCTAAGAATTTAGTAACTCATCTACTTTATAAGCTCTACACTTAAGAATATTAGCTTTATAATCACAAATCCTTGAACCATGGCCTGTAAAGGAGAAAAAGTAGTTGTTATTGCTGATGTTACTGTAATTGTCAGTAAAGTAAGACACTCACCCGTATCTCTCTGCAACACCTATGGGAAAGTGACCTCTTGCTGAGCTAGCCACACATTTCATACAGTCTGATTTTCCATCATAATCAAAAGCCAAAATGATACTGACTTTTCCAGCAATTTAAAAC
Organism: Suricata suricatta; assembly: GCF_006229205.1. Classification (NCBI taxonomy): domain Eukaryota; kingdom Metazoa; phylum Chordata; class Mammalia; order Carnivora; family Herpestidae; genus Suricata; species Suricata suricatta. The sequence continues at coordinate 155,129,428 of NC_043700.1, read as the reverse complement.
TATTTGTGGCTTTATTAGCATTAGAAAATTGTCATTTAAATATCTTTGTGTTGTTTAGTTCTTTAAAAGCTATGTGCTACTTCCTCATATGTAAAATAAATCAAAATATTTAAACTAGGAAGTAAAATCCCTTCTCCCATATATAACCACTATTAATAGCTTGATACATATCCTTCCAGATTTTTCCTACCCACACACATTATTTTTCTTACTAGAAAAATGCATCTTTCCAGGGCAGTACTTAGAGCTCTTCCTTTCTTTTCAATGGCCACATAACACTCAGTCTATAATATATTTAATGAGCTTCTATTGCTGACAATTTAGTTCTAGATAACCAATATATGTAATGTTGTAAATATCTTAGGCATTTAACATTATATGCTTGTACAGTTCCATGGGAAAGAGTCCAAAAGGAGGAACTGATAGATCAAAGTTTATAGCGTCGCCTGGGTGGCTCGGTCGGTTAAACATCTAACTTCAGCTAAAAGTCATGAACTCGCGGTTTGTGGGGTTGAGTCTCATGTCAGGCTCTGTGCTGACAGCTCAGAGCCAGTAGCCTGCTTCAGATTCTGTGTCTCCCTCTCTCTCTGTTTTTCCCCTAACCGCATTTTGCCCCCTCCACCTCAACAACAAATAAAGATTAAAAAAAGTTTTTGAAAAGATTATATAAGTCACCATTGATATATATTCAAGTTCTATGTATGTGTGGATCTGCTTTTGAGCTCCCTATTCTATTACTTTTTTTTATATGTCAGTACCAATATCATACGGTCTTCATTATCAGACTTTATGAATAAGTTCTGATGTCTAGTACTGAAAGTGCCCCCTACTCTTCTTCAGAGAGCACTTAGCCACTTTTGGCTCACTGTTCCTCCGTATTCAACCTAGAGTCACCAAAGCTACACAAAAACTGTTAGGATTTTTATTGGAGTTGCGATCAACCTATAGATCAATTTGGGGTTAACTATATTCTTCATTTACATGGAGTATCTTTTCACTTCTTTAAAGGCTTGTGGCAAGATTTTATAATTTTCTGGTTTTGCCCTTTGTTGTACTCATTCCTAAGATGATAAACATATGAAGAGATGCTTGATTAGTAATAAGAAGAATGAAAATACACAAAGTATCATTTTACACCTATTCAGTGGAGTAAAGTCTGACAATACCAAATAGCACAGATCATGTAAATGAATCCGATTTCACAGACATTGCTGGTGTAAGTTTATATCAGATTTTAGAAAGCCTACAGTCTAAGGAAGTGGAACTCTGGCTTGAGAATTATTTTCAGCTGAAAGCAACTGAGAAACACCAGGTGCAGGAAAAGCTCTCCCCACCCCCTTTCTGCCTAAAAGCAGTCTCCCCTCCTCTTTCCAGTGTCAAGAAAAGAAGAAAAAACACTATCACAAGAAATAAAGAGTTTATAATAAGGTAGGTCTGCACGAACAAACTACACTTTTCCTAGAAGCCCTAACACTTTTCCTTTGTCTTGTCACCTCACCATGCACTGCTCTTTGTTAAGTGTTAGGGCTCAACCATTCTTTTTATCTTCAACTTCTTCTCTGTGAAGGCCCCTACAATGCATATTTAATAAACCTTTTCTCCTGCTAATCTGACATCTGTCAGTTTAATCAGCAGGGCTCCAGGAGTGAACCTATAAAGGTGGAGCTCCAACACACTAGCAATTACACGCCTAAGAAAATAATAATGTATGGCTACACACGTCATCGATTAATCCCAACAACATACTGTTGAGTGAAAAAGTTAAGTCCCAGAGGACAATATAGACTATGATACATTTTTTTTTTTTACGAAGTTCAAAAACAAAGAAAACTTATTATTCAAGCATACAGGAGACCATGTTTTAAAGAGAATAATTAGCATAAAAATCATATTGGTAAGAGGGCAGCCAGGCAGTGAAAACTGGGAGAGATTCACATAATGAAACTTAAATGATAGGTGTGGGGCTGAGAGGCAACATTATAGTGTAAGCAAACACACAGAGATCAATGATAAAAGTGGGTCTTGAACCTGGACCATGATTTATCACATTCTATGGCCCCGAAGTCCAATTCAAACAAAAGAAAATACACAGGAATTCCACATTTCCTTGAATGTTTTAACAACATACATTATAGAACACTTTGTCGGTAGAATAAAATGGTACAGGGATTTTAGTGTTACCAAGAAAGCCACAAACTAGATGAGGGAAAAGAACAGCAAAGAACTCTAATTACCCAGAGATGGTGAGAATGTTTCTTGCAGGGTTGATAAAGGAGAGATTTTTATTTAAAATACAGATACTTTATCATTTACAAAGGCAAACCAAGAGTCTATGAGGAGGGAGCTGAATTTAGTCCAGAATAATGATCAGGAGCTAGTTCAAACCTAGTAAATAGGTGAGAAATGTCAGGAACAGTAACTATAATTACACTGTAATGAGGGACACGAAGTACAAGAAATCCAGTAAGTAACTACTCACTAACGTGTATTCCGGTCAAAAAGAAAGTTTACTAAACTTGCATAACATGGAGAATGCTAGCACCACATTTACTTACTTACTTACTTACTATTTGGGGCGGGAGGGGGGGCATGTGTGTGAGTAGGGAAGAGGGGTAGACGGAGAGAGGGAGAATCTTAAGCAGGGTCCCAATGCAGGGCTCGATCTCATGACCCTGATATGACCTGAGCAGAAATCAGAAGTCGCTCAACCCACTAAGCCACCCAGGTGCCCCTAGCATCACTTTTAAAGTACTGTGCCAGCAGAGGGAGGCAGGTAGCTGTCACAGCTTGAAAGGCTCATGGTGAACTTTTCCTCCGGGACGAAAGGCTGCAGCTCGAGCTTGGCTAAGTGGATTGCTATCAGTGTTGCTGAGAGGAGAACCAGAGCATTCATCAGAGTCCCCAGGAATTGGCACTGTCCTGAAAGCCTGAGCCTGGAATCCAATTCGAAGAAAATGTGCTCCATCACAAAATCAAATAGGGATTAAATGAGGAAGCAGCTGTAATCCTAACTCAGCCTTTCTTAGTTCTCAATGAATCTTTTAAAAATAGCAGCCTGGTGATACAGGAAAGAAGTTTATTCATCTGCTGGCAGAAGCTGGGATTTGAACAGCCCATGTTAATACTGCGCAGAAACGGAATTCATTCTACATAGTAAGGTTCAAGAATTCAGGACTCTACAAGAATAATCTTTAGCTTTGTCCCACACTTGAAGACCAAATTTTAGAACCAGAATTTCTTTCACAATTAGGTACTTAACTAGGAATTTTATGAAAATATCATTGTAAGAAGCTTTTGAATCTTTTATAGACAAACACACCATTATAAAAGTAGAACTTCATGTCTCATTGATAAAGAAATTTCAGAATATTGGCTCATCGATTACGTAGAGGCATGACCATTTTTACTTGGTACTGTGAATACCTCTTTTTAGGACAACACTATTACAGCATATTAAGAAGAAACTCAAAATAGTATCCCCCAAGTGCTCCGTGCATCCACACCAAGCTGATGAATTTACTGCAAACGATAATCAAACCTGTATACAATACACAAAACATTTTCTTCATTAAAAATATAGAAAGAGAAATGATAAAAGTAAAGAAAAATCATGGATTTTGGTTTGGTTTAATCAAACCAAACCTTCTCTTTTTACTGGTTATGTAACCACGAGGAAGTTTCCACTTCCCCACCTACAAAATGTACGCAAAAGATTGGAACCCTATTCTCACTAGCCCGGAGAGAACGATCGAGTATATTACAATTGGAAATTGATTCCCGTCCTCTTACCTTTTCTTTCTATCTCTAAAATGGACCAGCTCAGAACTCTTACCTTCTGAGGACGTAGGGCAGATAAAGGGACTAGAATATAAGGATGGAGATACCAAGGCAAAGCCTGGGAGGGAAAAATGGCTGGAAACCAGGGCCGGTTCAAGAAGCAGGGAGGCAGATATATTCTCCTAGCCTGATCTTCCCTCAGTTGGGCCCATAAAATAGGCCCTAAGGTAATGAAAACATGACTATAATCTACACTGCTGTCCCATACATCCCAGACAGCCACGGGGTTACCCACTGAGAGTTAAAATGGAGCAGACGTCTATTACCAAGTGATGCCAAACTTTAGTCAGGCACAGGCTCTTCTTGGATCAGTCAGCCTGACTCCGGAACTTATTCCAGAATTCATGGTGCTGGTCATACAGGCTAACACCAGATATTTCACTGACTTTGCAATAATGCAACACTGCATTTTCTGTGATCTAATTTCTTATATTCCACTTACTGTGCTGTGTTGTGGTGTTGCCATATTGATTTCCTCACAGGGATGTTTAATGTGCTCTCGGCCAGAGATATGAAATACAAGTTAACTTAAACCTATAATTTCTCCTAAACAGTCTTGTTTGGTCTCGCTATGCCTGAAGTCTAACAATGACAGCTAGGGACACTACTTAGCCACACTGCGTACTCTATTACTTACTACCCAACTACTGCCACCATCAACACTTCTTATATGTCTGCATGGCATGTATTAAGAATTTTTATAAACATTATTTGTAACACTTCGTCTTACAAGGTAGATATTTGCCTCTTTTTTCACAGACGAGGGAACTGAAGTTCAGAAGTTGGTGTGTTACACACTGTGTGCCTAGTTTCTGATATATGAAAATTCATTCCAAATAAGGAAAGAAAAACCTCCAACTTTATCATATTATAGCCAGAAAAAAAAAACCCACAGAAACAGAAATGAAAGAAGAAAGAGATCTTTTCTTTAATTTTTGGAAGAAAAAAGTACAATCTCTAAACATTTTAAGAATGAACATGATCAGGATACACATTCCTAAAATCCCTACTTTACCCCTTTACTTTAATTTCAGAAATAATAACAGTAATAGTAAAAATACTCCCAAACTGAATCTCAAGGATTCAGGATTGAGGGAAGAATCCCTCTTTGGTGTACAGAGAAAAAATTCTCCTTTCATGGAGTAATATTCCCACTTACAGTAGCCAGACTTTTTCAGATCTTGTCATTTGTGTGAATTTAGAAGCTGTTCTAACTTGACTACAACAACATTCGAGAAGGATATACCCAGTAGACTCTAAATAACACCCAAGGACACCTGGCTGGCTCAGTCAGAAGAGCGTGCAACTCTCGACCTCGGGGTTGTGCATTCAAGACCCCACTGCCTTAGAGATGACTTAAATAAAAAAATTTTTAAAAAGAATACCCACATTTTATTCCAAGGCTATTCCCACCAACACCTCCCAAACTTTAATGCTTTTTTCACATCTTGAAAGTGCAAAACAGCAAAATCAGGTTAAGATCTGGATACTGGGGAGTCAGCGAAGCTCATTCATTCATTACCTAATGGCCAGCCCTCAATGCAAAGGGAAGGCATACATTCAGCCTCAGAAAAACCACAAATAACTCTCTTCAGGGACACTCGTCCATGTCCAAGATGCTAATGTTATATCTGAAAATACTAAAGATGTACTGCACCTTCTGATACTTCACAATAGCACTAGTAAAACCAAGCTAAGAGTCGGCAGTGGTCACAAACCAAGTTTCCCAATCTTAGTTGTTTTAATGAGTAAATCTGACTAAAATTTAAGCAAAAACTGCTTCACACTTTCTAAATGTTTATGTTGTTTTTTTATTTTTTAATGCTTATTCATTTTGCACATGAGCAGGGGAGGAGCAGAGAGAGGAGGAGACACAGAATCTGAAGCAGGCTCCAGGCTCTGAGCTGTCAGCACAGAGCCCAACTCGGGGCTCAAACTCATGAGTTGTGAGATCATGACCTGAGCTGAAGTCAGACGATTAACCGACTGAACCCCCCAGGCGTCCCTATGCTGCTGTTTAAACATGCTTTTATTGTGGATTTGAAAGCCTTTGGTACTAATACGCTAAAATCTGCAGTTGGCCATGACCCCCAAATTATGTGTGGCTTTCTTGAAAAAATAAAATCAGTCCTCTATCACCTTGAATTAATTTTGTTCTCACAGTGAAGCATACTTATGTCATCTCATGTATACTAACTCAATTCTTTCTCTAACATGTTAGGATTAAAACTTTAAACGCTGGCCATTTCATCTAATTCTGTATCACTGATTTTACCAATAAGAATATTTTTAATATTCACAGGAGAAAAAACTTGGGAGTAAAAAAAGCAAACAAGCTTTATAATCATCAGCGACTCACCAAATTAAGAATATTTCTTCATAAACTATTAATTAAAAAACGAGAAATAAAAAAATATTTCCTCATCTGCAAAATGAAAATAAGAGATATCTATGTCCCAGGAATTACAGTATTTAACACTTATGACCCTCAAAACTGATTCTATTTTCCTCCCTCTCTTACAGAGGAGGAAAGAGTTAGTGGCTAATAACTTGCCCAGATTACCCAGCAAGGGAATGACAGCACTGGGGTAGAAAACACGTGCCCTAGGGGTCTCGCAGTCTACTACAATGACAGCTGATTCACAGGATATTGAGTCTTTATGCATCATAAAGAGTTCTAAACACACATGAAGACATGGCCAATTATTCAACAAACAAAAATTTGTAATATATGAGGTCAAGGACTAACCCCATAAGTAATAGCTACTCCTCCTTAAGTCTGGCCCAACCATGTATCAGTACTTCAGTACTCCTGGGACCATCTATCTCATCAAATAAAACAAAGTCACGTTTCAATATGTGTCTACTATGTGGGGCAGAAGTAGAGGTCCTATTAAATTCAAGATATATTGCATTGATTAGCCTCTGGATCTATTAAACCCTACATCACTCTGACATGGTAGAAAATTGGGTTAGTCTGTCATGATATTTCAGAAAGTTCTATTGATTTTTACTTCATTTTCTTGGGTTTTATTAGTTTTGAAGAAGCTAAAAAGATTTGCTTTTTACTAGGGGAAAAAAAGACCTATGTAAGATTTTTAATAAAGTATGGCTGTGTTCTTTGTGATAGATTTAAAAAAAATTTTTTTTTAATGTTTTTTCTTTATTTTTAAGAGATAGAAAGAGTGTGACCAGGGGAGGGTCAGAGAGAGAGGGAGACACAGAATGTGAAGACAGGCTCCAGGTTCTGAGCTGTCAGCACAGAGCCCAACGTGGGGCTCCGACCCACAAACGGCGAGATCATGACCTGAGCTGAAGTCAGACGCTTAACCGACTGAGCCGCCCAGGCGGTTTATGATAGATTTTATTCTTTCATGGGTGCAAGTGAATGAAAGTTTGAGGATAATGATAAAAGAGAGAAAAAAGCTGGTGGAAAGGCTACTACTATGGGTTGGAACAATATGGTGATGGAACCAAAAACAAAAATTAGCTATTAAAGCTGCTGTATTTCTTATTTCCACACTCAGGGCCCATGTGAACTACAGTCCCAAAGGGATTTTTGTGCTATGGACTTGAAAAAAACAAGTCCAATGAAAAAATGTCCTTAAGTTTACAATCCTTATGGTTCTTTCCACCAGAAGACCTATCTGGATTATTATTATTTTTTTAATTTTTTCATGTTTTATTTATTTTTGATACAGAGAGAGACAGAGCATGTGAGGGGGAGGGGCAAGACAGAGGGAGACACAGAATTGGAAGCAGGCTCCAGGCTCTGAGCTTATCAGTCAGCACAGAACCTGATACGGGGGTCCAAACCCACGAACGTGAGATCACGACCTGAGCCAAAGTCAGAGAGAGACCTAACCGATTGAGCCACCCAGGCGCCCCTAGATTATTTCTTTAAGAGGAGTAGGAAGGAAGGAGGAGGAAGACAAAGACAATGGAGAAGGGGAAAGAACAAGGGAGGAGGGGGGAGAGGAGAGAGAAAAACTTAGATAGGGTTGTCTATGCACTGAAGTTCTCAAACTACAATTAGGGGCAACGTTCAGATGAGAGACTGATTGGCAAAGAATGTGTTGGGAAACAAAGGAGAAAAGGTATAATGAAGCCAGATCAGAGACGGTCCTGTATGTCTCAGGGAGTTTACAAGTCACGTGCTAGAAGAAGAAACCTTGTACTATTTAACGAAGCAAGGCAGTGCAAATACAGGGTACCAAGCCACTCACACGACCTACATAGGCACCCGAGAAATGCTAGAGGTCAACCACCATGAGTCCTAGGCCAAGTCCACTCATGGTCAATGGCGGTTCTGGTCCTCAGCTCTTCTCTCCCTAGTTACCTTAACCTCAAGGTCTTAGGATCCCGGCAAACTGAGATCACAGCAAATGTGGCCCGTTAGCATAACTCCCGGAGGAAATTTCTCTCCTACCATGTAATAAAAAACCTTTATGAAAAGTACAAAGTAACTAAAGTGATTTTCACCTTTGATTAACGCAGTTTCCTGTTTTTCCTATTTAAAACCTTTATTTGTAGATTTCAGATATTTGGATTTCAATAATTTTCCGCATGCTATAAAAACAAAGTGTAAAGAAATACATAATTCAAATCATTTTATGTTGCCTGTGTCAAAAAATAGTCTGTTAACTTTTATATATTACATTTGCTGTTTGTTTTCATGTTATAAATTCTATTTCATTTTATATAACAAAAACAAAACTCCCTGTCCAAACCTGTCATAGGCAAACTATGCTTTCTTTTTCTTTTAGGTTACCTAACTTTTTTCAAAACATCACAATGTGCATGGCTGGAAATATGTGACTCATCTGTGAATGATCTACAACTTTTTAAAGTCTACAAACTATTAAAAAATATATTCATGCATCTGAACAAAATAGCTGGTTTTAGTAAACAAAAAACCAAAAACAGACCAAAAAATGCTTTTCTTAGATACGCATTTAAATACCTGTCCTGATTATGAATAGTAAAAATATACATGATACCAGACATTATAAGCTTCTGGCTCTACTGTGTTCAGATGTTAAGTTCATGAGCGCAGAGCGAGAACAATGCCAGCAGTCTAATAGTCACTGATCAAACATAAAAAATTTATTATCACTTGTCCAAAAACCATTCGCACTTGACAGTTGGGTCCAACCCATGTCAAACCGCCCCTATTCCTCAACTAGAACTGCACGATGATTACACGTGGGGAGTGCAGGTTGAATGGCTTTGGAAGAAAAATCCTTTGAAAGTAGAAGGAAGTACATAAATGAAAGGCAAACTATATTCACAGCTGAAAGCCCACATTTAACACAATTTCTACTCAGCTCAATTTTGCAAACAAGATCTATCCTCGATGGCATAAAAGGTAAAAAGAATCGGAAACGATAGGTACAGGCCATGAAAGCCCTAGGCAACTGAAAGAGGTGTAATTAAATTTTAGAAATCCAGTTAATGTGGGCCAGGATTGGAGACATAACATCCTAAACAAGATAAATGAAATATGAAGGCAAAATGAGGATAAGAAACACAGACCCTGCAGAAACAAAAGGGCTTCTTACCTGCTTTAGAACTTCGACTAAAACTAAACAAAAAATGAAATCTACGGCTAAGTCTCTCCTTTCAAGAAGATAATCTCTTTCACGTTGCTGTTCATCCCTGAAACAAGAACCCCAAATTAGGACTGCATTTAAGACTGTAAGTTTTAAAAGAGCTATTGGTTAGCTATTGTTAGTACAAATTGTTTTTAAATTACCCAATGTATGTAGTTACATATTTTCATTTTCTTTCTCTTGTTGCATCTTTTGTACAGTATTTATAAATACACATCACTATTTGTATCTGTCAGAAATTAAACTCATTCTAAAGGAATCAGTCAGAAAAATATTTTAAATTTTACGTAGAAAATCTAGCATCACCCCATATTTGATTAGTATTTTTCAAATTAAGAACTGAAACAAAAGTAATAACTCTTCTGGTGAAAATCCAGAGCCAGGTACCTCTCAGCGTATCTAAGTTGAAAAATCACAAACGGCCCACTCTAAGCTAGGGACCATCTCCTGAACATGAGTAGATGTTTCATGCAAAGCCAACACCTCCCTGGAAAATGTGAAGGAGGGAAAGACCAGTTCTGGGCTCGGAGCATCGAGCACAGTCTCATGCTATCAGGTGGCAGGCTCTGGCAGTCCTCCGGTACCACAGCAGTGGTTCCCTTCACAAACCATGTGAACGGGACCCTCTCTGAATAGTTTCTTAACTTCTTCTATAACTACTGAAATGGCGCTCCTGAAATTCATTTTTTGCGTATCTGTGGAGCGGCACCTACTTTAACTGGTACCTTCCCTTGATTTACAGTTAGGTAGAGACTACCCTTTCCCTTTACTATCAGTCTCGTAACAGAAGAAATCAATGTTTTTGCTCAGAAGTCAAATGGTAACTATCTTCAGTTGAGAACACTATCACCCCCTTCACTGACAGTGTTTCGATTCTAGGTCAAAGAGTGGAAAAGGAGTCACTTACCCCTTAGACTTTGTGCTAGACCGAGGCCTGTATTCGTAAGATTCATCTTCAGTCCCATTCTGGCGTCTGTACCAGTCAAACAAGGTGCGAAGTAAGGAAGGGAGACAGTGCTCTGCTACGGAGCTCATAGAGCTTATCAACTGAAAACACAAGACGGCACCAGAAAATAAAACACATCACGGAGGTACCACACTCCTCACTCTACTAGCCATCGTTTGGAAATGATTAACATCTCTAGAATAAACACAGTAACTGAAATGCAATAAATGTGTTTTAAAATAAAAATAAAGATTAGCGAGGTGCCTGGATGGCTCAGTTGGTTAAGCATCTGACCCTGGCTTTTGGCTCAGGACATGATCCCATAGTCCAGGAGTCTGAGCCCTGCTGTCAGTGCGGTGCTGGTGTGGAGCCTGCTTGGGATTCTCTCTCTCCCTCTCTCCCTCTGTTCCTGTCCCTCCTTTGCTCATACACCCTTTCTCTCAAAATAAATAAACTTAAAAAAAAAAATTAAAGGTTAGGGTTTATCCAAGTAAGGAAGTAAAGTGGGCTAAGTCTTACCTAGTATTGAACTTTACCCATATCCATTTAGCTTAGCTGAGTAGCTTTCCACCTTTTTCCTGCCTCCATATACTACTCACAAATGTAAAAACAGGACCTCGGTAATATCACTGATTATACAGAGGGATGCCTCTGGGAGAACACTAACATGAGAAAACCACATCTGCTTCCTTCCCCCTGGCCCATTCCTCTGTGCTCATGTGAACAGAGGGCTGTAAATACTGTCACCAGAATGAATGAAGAGAGGTAGGAACAAAGAAGACTACATTCTGTTAGAACTGTGCGAAAGAACCATTTTACTTTGTACCATTAAGACGCAGAACAATTATAATTACATAATTTGTGATACCCACCAAGACACATATTAGAAAAGAAACATAAATGTGTTGTAAATAAGCTTTTAAATCTTAGAATACAGGGGCACCTGGGTGGCTCAGTCAGTTGGGCGTCCGGCTTCAGTTCACGTGATCTCACAGCTGTGAGTTCGAGCCCCACATCGGGCTCTGTGTTGCTGATAGCTCAGAGCCTGGAGCCTGCTTGGTTTCTGTGTTCTCCTTTCTCTCTGCCCCTCCCCTGCTCATGCTCTGTGTCTCTATCTCTCAAGAATAAATAAACATTAAAAGTTTTTTTTAACTAAATAAATCAAGCTTAGAATATAAACACAAAGAAACACAAATGTGTTGTAAATGGGCTTTAAAAAAATTTTTTAATGTCTTATTTATTTTTAAGAGAGACAGAGAGAGACAGCTGGAGCAGGGGAGGGTCAGAGAGAGAGGGAGACACAGAATCCAAAGACAGGCTCCAGGCTCTGAGCTAGCTATCAGCACAGAGCCCGACACAGGGCTCAAACCCACGAACTGTGAGATCATGACCTGAGCCGAAGTCAGATGCTTAACCGACTGAGCCACCCAGGTGCCCCTGTAAACAAGCTTTTAAAGCATAAACATAAATGTAGTGGGATGAGCAACCCCTACTCAGTTGGAAGCATCCCTGAAACTATCTGAATTCCAGGTGAGTATCAGATTCACTTCATGAATGAACCTAGCTTTCCTGTAGTGGTGGTAAGAGGCATACCAGCTGCTGTTAGCAAGCAGCCCCTAAGGTCACCTTTCCTCTGGGCGATCTCGAGCAAAAGAAAAAGAAAAAAGAGAAAAAGAAAAATCTCTCTTTATAATTTCTGTATCTGATGCAACTCATTGCTCATAAAATTAATATTTTAAAGTATACAGGCAAACATGCTCCACTTTGTTTTTCTTAACCAAAAAATGAGGCGTTGTAGAAACACTCAAGGTCTTGTTCAGGTCCAGGACTATAGACAGTTTCAGCTAATGAAGATAAATTGATACCTCTACAAATTAAACATTTAGTTTTCCTTATATTTATATTCTTCATATAACTTCAAAAGGTACTACATCTGGGAAAATAGTAAAGAAAATATAACAGTCTATTTGATTATATAGGCTCTTTTTCATTATCTGCCTTCCTTTAATCATGCTTTTATTTATAATTAGCATAATTTGAGAGGCAAATAGTTTCTAATATAGTTCATTAAAATAAAAAAGATTCTAATTTTATTTAATTTTTTAAATTTTATTTTATTAACAATGAACAGTATCACTCAAAGGAAATCCTTTTAATATCTAAAAAGGAACAATAAAATACCATCTACTATTATAAATATATATGTTTATACCACACCTGGCTTTTTACTGTGGAAAAAGAAAAAGGTTGAACTATGAGGCATGACCATTTAAAGTTTTATTAATCATTTACATAAAAAAGCAAATGGAAATATCCCTATTAAAATGCTGTTTAATAGGATTTTTAATTCTGATTATATATTTATTCATCATTAGTGAATTTAAGACCTGAATAATCTAAATGTCTTTAAAATAACAGATTAATAGATAAATAAAAAGTAATAATTACTAATAATTAATACCATTTGCAGTAACATAAGATTTGAAAAACATTATATAAGGTGATCTTAATATATACTTTAACAGAGAACAGAGAGCCTTCCTACCTACAGTTTCTTCTTAGGCCAGTGGCTATTTACTAAATATATGCATCAGAATCACCTAGGGAACTATTATAAAATACAGGTACCAAAACCCTGCTCTTGATTACTCTCATTCAGATTTGGGCTGGAATCCAGAAACAATGCGTTGTTAAGTCTTCACCAAGTAATTCTAACCAGTCGTCATTATCTGGTCAATTCGACTAATATGATGAACAGTAACGTCTCATTCCTAGATACAGAATAATGAGAAAAGGACCACAGGAATACTAGATACCAACAGAAAACGAATCTGGGTTACTGGTTTTTGCAAACAATCAATATATAACAAAATAATTCTTGAACAAACTTAATTATGACAAAAATAACACTTGATCAAACATTTGATCTCTGCAAGAGGAAAGAATTAACATTAAAGGAATATCACACTCATTTTTTAGATATTAATATTCTATTTAAAGGTTCTGATAACCCCAACAGGAAAAAATAAAATGTTAAAAGGTAAAACATTATTATGTAAAAATTGTATGAATTGATATACAAGGAAAGATTGAGGCATGTAATTGGAAACATCTTAAGAAAATTTCAAAGGGTAAAGCGATTACCAATGAAAAGTATTAAGATGCTAAATAAACAGAAACCAATCAAGTTCACAGATCATTCTAGAACTATAAGGTTCCCAGCTCATGGTTCATTTATTTGCTTTGTCAAAAAACAAACTACTAGGGCACCTGGGCGGCTTAGTCAGTTAAGCACCTGACTTCAGCTCAGGTCATGATTTCACAGATCATGAGCTTGAGCCCTGTGTTGGCTGCACTGACAGCTGAGAGCCTGGAGCCTGTTTCAGATTCTGTGTCTCCCTCTCTCTCTGCCCCTCCCCTGATTATGCCTTCTCTCTCAAAATAAATAAGTAAACATTAAAACATACTACCAATTTCAGACTGAATCTAATATGTAATGATATAAAGGATTACTAAGCAAGATGAAATAATTTTATATTGGATATATTTGAACCAGACTGTTAGGATGAACATTTTCCTTGCAGGAAAAAATATTTCCCCAAAATTGGCATACCTGGTCAAACTGAAGATCTTCACCTCTTTGAAGAGATCTAGACAATGGCTTCTCCTACAGTTCAAAAAAAAAAAAAAAAGAATATACACAAAATATTAGAAATCTTTATATATGATAAGAAGATTTGTCAATTGGTTTTGTTTTTGTTTTCATTTGTAATTAGATTTGATTAAACAAAGGTAAGACTCCCTCTTGCCCAGGGTCACCCAATTGGCATTCACACCCCAACAGTCCGGCTCCAGAGCCAGAGCTCTCTCCATGATAGCCTCCAAAGAGAGTGGCCATAAGTCGCAGGATTGAGGAGGGGGAAGTGTCCACAGCAGACAGAAAATAAATATTGGGGGATGACTCCTAGGTTTCCAATTTGTGCACAGATTGATGAACGGTGGTACCTTTGAAAGTGGGAACACAATGAAAAGACAAAGTTTGGGTGGCAGCATATATTTTGATCATGTTGAGTTTGAAGTCCCTATAAAAGATGTTGACTAATAAGGGTCTGAAAAACACAGAACAGATTAGCCTGTAGGTATAAACTTGGAAGTCATCACTGTATAGAAAGTAACCAAGTTCATAAAACAAAGTCATTTACCTAAAATGATACATGAAGAGGGCCTAGATTTTAATTTTGAGAAATGCCAACAGTTAACATTTCTGTACTCAACCAGATGAGGTATTAGTGGCTCCCTAAATTCCTTCAATTTAACATGATCCATTTCTAAAAACAGAAAACTTTTTTACAATGTTCATATGGAGAAATAATTGGAAATAAGAAAAACTTCAAACACCAATAGATCACTTTATCAATAAAGAAAACACAAACAAATACACATGGGAAAATCATAAGGGTAGAAATTCAAACACTGAGGCAAAGACGGAAATTTTAGCATATGGTACTGGGACAATCAGGCTGTCAGAAGAAAATCATTACCCCAACGAATCCTAAATGTTTCAGAAGTTTAAATATAAGAAATAAAATCACTAAAACCCTAGAAGAAAAAGAAGTCCTAGATGATGGTAGGTGGTTTTTTCTTTAACAACCTCAGATCTTTCTAAATATGAACAAAATGCAGAAGCAAAACAAAACAAAACAAAAATTGCAATTCAACCACATATAAATAAAAAACAAAAACGTATATGGGTGGCAAAAAAAATGTGAAAAAAAGGACAAATGACAAAATAGGAAAAAATATCTGCAATAGATATTTAGACGAAAGTATGATTTCCTTAATATACAAAAAGTTCCTACAGATCATTGGGGGGAAAATCCAATAATCCAACAGAAAAAATGTACAAAGAATCGACAGTTGACAAAAAGAAAATGTTTATAGCTAAATATCTGTTCATATATTTAACCTCATTCACAAGAGCAAGACAATTTAAAACCACAAAGAAAAACTACCTATTAAACTTCCAAAGACCTCCAAAAGTCCGAGCAGAATGTATTGAAATTACCTACTACTAAACAGGACTCTGAAATGATGCCAGTATGTGAATGGTTAACAATCTCCTTAGAAAACCATTTGGCAATATTTGGCGAAGTTTTGACTCATATACATCCTTTGGCCCAGAAAAAATTTCACTTCTAAATATTTGTCTTATATAGTCACATATCTGCAAAATGATGTTCTTAAAAGAATATTTGCTACAGTTTCATTTGCAAAAGCCAAGATTAGGAAAAAAATAAAAGCCTGCCTATATTAATATCCATCTATAAAATACTAAGAAGACTTTTATAAGAATGGCAAAGCTCAGTATATATTAATGGAATAATCTAGGTATAATGGGTCCGTACCCACCCCCCCCAACACACACTACTAAATAATATAGAATACTTCTTTTAAAAAATAAAGAAATATGTGTTTGCAAGTGGGGAAAGAAATTGGGACAGTTCAAAAAGGGGAGAGGGGTTTGGGGCTGGGAGTAGGAAATTGCTACTACATAGCAATTTCCAAGGGAAAAGACTGCATAAAGGAAGACATAGTGTATTGACAGTGAAACATAATACATCACGAGGTGACCTTTCAGTACGGTTGCTTCCTATTAATTTAAATAGTATCAGGAAAAGCTTCTGATTTAGTGTTGTGTCTTCCTTCAGCACACAACGGTATTGGAAGCTTTTTAACTTTCCATTTGTTCTATTAATTTGTTTACTAAAAAAAATACATACTGAGGGGTGCCTGGGTGGCTCAGTCGGTTCAGTGTCCAGCTTCGGCTCAGGACGTGATCTCACGGTTTGTGGGTTCGAGCCCCGTGTCAGGCTCTACGCTGACAGCTAGCTCAGAGCCTGGAGCCTGTCTTCAAATTCTGTGTCTCCCTCTCTCTCTGACCCTCCCCTGTTCACACTGTCTCTCTCTGTCTCTCAAAAAGTAAATAAAGACATAAAATAAAACACTTACTGAGTTCCTATTATGAGCAAGTAGCATCTGTGAACCAAAGGGTCTCAGAAGATTCACCCTTCAGCCACTGGGTCTTTGGGGCATAAGTGATAGTAAACTCCTCATCCCTCTCTCCCCTGCACGTGTACTCCTCCTTCCTTATATGAAGAAACAGCCCAAAAGGAATCAGTCCAGATCACTGTCTATAGTTAGTATTGAAAGACTATACTAACCATCCGTAAAGTGGACTCTACCCAGTAGGAAACAAAGGAGTGAAGAAATGGGTTACGATGTAATCATGCAATGGGTTGAGAAGAAGAGAAAGCAAAGAAAATCCTAGACAGACGCAAGTTTTGATGGGCACTGGATACTGTGATGATTAATTTGATGTCACAGGATACCCGGACATTTGGTTAAACATTCTCTGGGTGTGTCTGGGAGGATGTTTTGGGAAGAGATTCACATCTGAATTGGCAGAGTGAAAAACTGGTAGAGTGACCTGAAAGCAGGTAGATGGAGACTCCCTAATGTGAGTGGGCCTCACCCAATCAGGTGAAGGCCTGAGGAGAACAAAAAGGAAGACTCTTTGGGGGTAAGAACTCCTCCTGCCTACTGCCCTGAGCTGTGACATCAGTCTAGATCTACTGTTTTTTTCTTTCCTGTCTCAAACTGAAACATGGGCTCTTCTTGGAGCAGCTTTCAGATTGGGACTTACACCACCAGTGCCCCTGGGTCCTCAGTTTACCAACTCTAGATCTTGGGACTTCTCAGCCTCCAAGACCATGTGAGCCTATTCTTTATAATAAATCTCTTTCTATACACATATTGGTTCTACTTCTCTGGAGAATCCCAACTCATAAAAACCTTAATTTTTATTTCCTCTTTGACCCAAGAAAGAATGTGGGGGGAAATGCGCCCACATTTACAAAAGGTATTTAGAAGGACATTAATTAGGCAGTTAAAAATAAGAAGCAACAGCAAAGTACAACAATGGGGAATTAGGGTAAAAAAAAAATCATGGTGTAGCTACACATTAGAGTATTACACAGGTAGAAGCAAATTTGAAGATTGGGAAAATTTTCTCAATATAGTAGTAAATTACAGAATAATAGATATAATGCATTTATAAAAGGATAAAATGTATACATCGTGGCATATACACATAAATACATTTAAAGCTCTAGAAAGATATATGCCACACGCCAGTAATAAGAAACAGATCATAGGTTGTTTTGTAGTTGTACCATTAGCATATTTTCATTTTGTGAATTTTCTACAAAGAATGCAGATTACTCCTTCTCACTCTTAAACTTGAGGGCTGTCCCTGCGTTTCCAGTGCTTGGTGGTATCCAGCAAACCCATGTCATTACAGAACAATGACAGCACAGCCATGAAAACTACGGTTACAGAACTGATACGTTGTAAAACGAGGAAAAACAACAGAACTACACAAAATCATGAACCATAAAGTGAAGTGGTTTAATGTCCTCATTGTCAAAGCGAGCTGTCACCAAGCCTCCAGGTGTGCCTGCATGTATACCTGTTTCTTTACATTTAGTTTTAAAGATCTCTTAAGAACCACTCTCTCCAGGGCTGCCTGGGTGCCTCAGTCATCGGTTAAGCATCCAACTCTTGACTTCGGCCAGGTCATGATCTCACGGCTTGTGAGACAGAGTCCTACATGGGGCTCTGCACTGATAGTGTGGAGCTTGCTTGGGATTCTCCGTCCCCCTCTCTCTCTTCCCCTCCCTTGCCCACACACATGCACTCTCTCTTTCTCTCTCTAATATAAACATAAAAAAAATTAAATAACCTTTTTCTTTAAAAAAAAAAAAAAACTATTCTATCACAGAAACTTTTACCTGAAAGTCAGAATTAAATCATTTTAGTTTATTTTTGCTCTGTTAATTCAAGCAAGATTTAACATAATTAGTTTAACTTAAAATAGCATAGACAGTGTTGATTTGTTTTGCCAGTCTTCCTGCCTACTTACCTTGCTGGCCCCCACATGTACTTCCCTGACTCACTTACTGAATATAGGAGGTGGCTGAGATTATGTTCAAATATATGACAATCGCTTTGTTGAGCTTTTTAGGATGACTTTCTAAACTCTCTTTGTGATGTTTTTTAATTCAATTTTTATATTAAATATGTATCATAGAAAAACAAATCTCTTCCTTCTATGAAAGAAATAAGAATTTATAAATATGTATAGTTTGAGGCTTCTTTTTCCAGTAGACCCTCTTCTTCTTTCATTTATAGCTAATCTTCATGAAAACAAACCCAGGAAAATGTAAAACTACATGAAAATATAAACCTTTCCAATCTAAGTATCAGAGAAACAGGTGTCTAATTTAAACGGGATCAGGAATGCCCCTGACTTCCATGGCAATCGAGTTCCTCAACGGAGAGGAGTTTTTCCCATGTCCTTGGCACCTGGGCCCTCGCAGGGGAAGCACACTTGGGTAATTATCTTACGCAACAAGTTTCATATTTCTTAAACCCAGCTACCTATCATTTCTGAGCAACATGATTCTGTACAATATATATGCCCAAGCAGCTCTACAGTTTAAGGAAAACACTAAGTCCCACAGAAATTCCATACAACACTCTGAAAGTATCTAAAAGTTTGAAAAATAGTGAGCCGAGGGATCTTTACTCTCCTAACATGAACTGTTTATTTAAGATGAGGGGTTGGGGGTGAGAACAAGCAGCTTCTTTTCACTCATTCGATCCCCTATTACATCTTTTTATGTTTATTTATTTTTTAGAGAGAGAGAGAGACATACACACACAGAGCATGAGCAGGGAGGAGCAGAGAGAAGGAGGCAGAATCCAAAACAGGCTCCAGGCTCTGAGCTGTCAGTACAGAGCCCGACGTGGGGCTCGAACCCACAAACTGTGGGATCGTGACCTGAGCCGAAGTCAGTCGCTTAACCGACTGAGCCACCCAGGTGCCCCTGATCACCTGTTACATTATAAGTCTAAAGGTCTTCAGTAGTATTTTGAAGACTGCTGATCGAAGTAGTTTATTACTCACAGAGCATGTGTATGCACTAGAGTAATGGCCAGGCCGAATAAAAGAAAGCTTTTCAGAAACACTTACAATGTTGTTTTATATGTAACATATTTTATTTCTCGATACACTCACGCTACCTCAAAGATTTTACAGATTTGACATCCTCACTGAAGCTTTCCCTAAAACAGGAAATGGAGATGGGCTATTTTTCCATAATAAGAACTCAGAAATGATTTTTGACTGCAAAAGGATACTCATGTCACCATAAGTACAAAAGTACAAGTGTACTGCACTAAATATGAATTACTAATCAAGAACTCTGTACTCACCTCTCAACTTAATTATAGTGTGACTGAAAATGCCCTCATCAATGCTCAAGCAGTTGTAGTGTCTTTCAATATGAGATTTTGAAACGATGAACCATTTAAAAATGTTTATAGTACATCATCCATTAAAGAACAGATATACTCTCTATATTCACATATACATGTATGCAAAGACTTTTGCACAAGAACATTTACCATGGTTTTTTTTTCTCCACAATAGCCCCAAATCAGGGTAACTCCCAAGCTACCCATCAATGGAGACTAGTTAAAAAAAAAAATATGGTACATTCTATTATTAAACTAATATTCAACTATCAAAAAGAATGACACAAATTTATATGGGCTAATATAGAACAATCTCTATATTGTTAAAAATATCTGGGCACTAAAAATTTTATATATAAATAAAAGATATATACTATATAAATATATTACATATATTTAATATGTATTTAATAAATTTAACTTATTTAATAACTTATTTGATAATTTATATAATTATATATGTATGTAATCTCCCATTTGAGCTTAACAAAAAAGTGGCAGATGACATAGAAAATGATGGACTAAAACCTGGAGACAGCATTTATCTTGATCCAGAATAGAAGAGTCATTACTTTTATTATACAAAATTTAGAATTATTTCCACTTATGTCATTATCTCATAATAATATAAAAAACTGATAATGATTCTAAGGCTCATCATCCTCAGGTTCTAATTTGATTCTTCAACTAGTGTATGTATTGAGTACGAAGAGCAACATGTAGCTTCCAGGAAAATCAAGTGTTTACTGAAAAGATTTTGGTAGCATAACAAGGATACGGAAATATCTCAATCATCTGCAATTACACAGAGCACGATGAACACACACATAGCCTCCATTCTCTCCTAAAACTGACCAAGGCAACAGTAAAAGAATTTTTAGAAGACTTAAAGCCTAACAGGCAGAGAGAATAAGAGAGGAGGTAAAGAGCAGAAGGAAAGTCCAGCTAACACATCCCACCAAGTAAGAGTGAGTGAGTCCTCGGTAGGCAAGGGGAAAAGTTAGATAGCTATTCATCCATGCAGCCATTCACTCATTCACTGAAGCTATTTACTGAGTGTGCAGCATGCCAAGCTCTGGAGACAAAACCATGAGCAAACTGGAAAACAATCCCCATGCCCTGAAGCTAAAACTCTAACGAGAGAGCAACTAAAATATCTATCATCTTAGACAGACTTCCGGATAGGACGCTGCGATGGGGGTTGAGATTTTTAGATCGAAGGACCACTGAGAAGATGACATTTGAGTCACAGTAGGAGGAAAGTGAGTGAACTTGCCACACTGAGCGAAGGAAAGATAATCCAGTCAATACTGTGCAACTCCCAAAGGTTTTGGAGAACTTCAGTACTCTGAAAGTGGGGGTAAAGGTAAAGTTAAAAACAAGAGGGCCGGCTGGAGGATTAAGAAAGACCGAGCACCACCACCCCCCTTCATTCCCTTCCCAGCTCTGCCCAGCAAGTTGGCCACCCTCCAGCTTTCCACAGAGGGCCTGTCCTTTTTGGGAAAGAGCAAAACAGAAATGCTGACTGGGGATGCTACAGCTGAAGATGAGATGTCACACTGAACACAGGCAGCTCCAGTAAAAATTTGTATCCCAACTATCAGAAACGCCAGCTATCTTCGGCCTCTAGATCCCCAGAACTTTAGTGACTATGCCCCAAAATGATCTGACATTGACAATTCATTCAGACGATTACACACTGAAGACCATAATCCAAAAGGCCCCTCCAAATACACGAGACTTCCAATCTGTTTAATGCCTCAGTCACAAAACATAACAGGCATACATGTTAGGAGAAGGTAAAACTTTTGGAGGAAACAGATCACAAGGAGAGAGAAAAAAAAACTTCAAAATATACATACATAGATTACATATGTGTATTTAATAGTCTCAAAAAATAGTGGAAATGGCAGGGTTGTAAAAATGCTGGGCCTAGCTAGATACATAAAGTCTAAGTGAGGAGGTGACTGGTGAAAGCCTTTTTGTATCTTTTTATCTAGTTGCTGGCAATCTAAACAATTAACAGAGAGGCTGGAATGTACCTGGATCGTTACCCAGGATTGATCTACTTCCTTTTAGGAAGAAAGCGACCTCAGGTATTGGCTTGTAATTTATAGCTGCCGTTTCAATTAGTGATGGCCCTTCCTTCCCCAATCTTCTCCCTAAAATGAAAACAAAGTTGTGGCTAAAAATCCTGCTCTGCTGATCTTCGGAATCTTTGATCTCCTTATTTTATTAGGCTTCTAATTTGAGAATGAAAAGGGCCAGTATTCTTGTTTTAGTGGTAGATTAATTCTTTGAGCAAAATCCATTCACATACATGCATCTATGTAACTTACTATCTGACTGACCATGAGATACGCTAGTCTCTTTTTATGTAACAAATCCGTGAATACTATTTTCTTTAAAGTAGACCCCACAAGAGTTTCATTCAAGAACTCAAGAATATCATCTTGGATGGTTGTGTATTGCCAAAAAACACACTGGATGAATTTCAAAAGAAATGAAATCACAATAAACAAATTTGAAGCTGTAACACAAACACTGTCACAGTATTAGATTAAATGTGTCATTGTTTAATTTTGACGCCGGGTAGCATTTGTCCTTGGCTACTACCGTCCACAGCCCTGGGTGGTTTGCTGGTATGTCAGGAAGAGTAAGCAGGGAATACTTCTAAGTACAATGGTGGGGTAGAAACTTCTATTTTGAGGAATCCTCACCACTATTCACCAAATTTTGTACCCTTAGATTATATAGTAGATGTCTCTGTAATTAGCTACTAAATTACAAAATAAAATATAGTCCGCATCAGACTATTCTGAAAGAACTATGAAAAGCTCTGGCTGGAAGAATGACATTATGTCTTGTTAGAAGAACAAAGGGCACGCGCCACAGCTATGTTCTTTAAGGCTGAAGTCAACTTAAAATACAAATCTTTACTGAGGACCTTCTACTAGGCATCTACCACCACAGGAGGTGCTGGAGAGGAAAGACCAGTGGTGAGTCCTGGCTCATGGTATCAAGTAAGTCACATCAGAGGAGATAAACATGTAAGCAATTAAATATGACAATATCAGAATCTGGGAATGTGAAAAATCATGATGATAAAAACAAAGATTAGCACAGCTTTAAGAAGATCACTATTGAGAGGGGAACATGGGGGAAGTTTAGAAGGATGAGTAGAGGCTTAAAATACAGAGGGTTAAAAGCATTTTAGACCAAGAAAAAAGTAAAAACAAACACACCAGGACAAAAAAAAAAAAATACAGAGGATACATTAAGTGTCCTGGCATACATCGGGATAGGAGAATCATGAGACATTATACAGACTAGGAATAGGTTGGAATGACCCACCAAGAACTTAAATTCATTCCATAGCAATGCAAAGTGAGCAAGGTTTTAAAGGAAAAAAGGTGGTAATATTTATGTTTTGGATGAAGCAAAAACAAGAAGAAAAAACAGCAAGGTGATAAACCATTTATCTACTGGTTACTGCAATGATCTATTATGAGTGGACCTGACCCTGAGCTAGGAAAAGGAGAATGGCATTGGAAGAAAAAGGAAAGAGGAAGATAAAAATTGCCACTTTAGAAACTTGGCAATAAACTATTAATAAAAGATAAATAAATAAAAATAAAAATAATAAAATTTTAAAACTCAGTCTAATTAGTTAATTTCATTCATATTTTCTTTTAATGCTTTTAATATAAGAACTTTGTATTTCAAAATTAAAACTCCTTTAAGAATATGTAATATTTGAGAGCCAGCAGGACCATACCACATGTTGCTATTTATTAAATATTTTATAAAGTAGGTAAAGTGTTTTTTAAAAACTGCTGTATGAATTGAAAGCTGCTGAAGCCAGGGGTATCTGGCTGGCTCAGTTGGTGGAAGGTACAACTCTTGATCTCAGGGTTAGGAGTTCAAGCTCCATGATGGCAGTAGAGATTACTTAAAAAATACAATAGAAGGGCGCCTGGGTGGCTCAGGCAGTTAAGCGTCCAGCTTTAGCTCAGGTCATGATCTCATAGTTCGAGAGCCCGCGTCGGGCTCTGTGCTGACAGCTCAGAGCCTGGCGCCTGCTTCAGCTTCTGTGTCTCCCTCTCTCTCTGACCCTCCCCTGCTCGCACTGTCTCTCTGTCTCTCAAAAAAATTTAAAAAATAAAAAAACATTAAAAAAATTAAAATAAAATAGAAAAAAAGAAAGGGGAGGGGAGGACAGGGGAGGATAGGGAAGGGGAGGGAAGAAAGGGGAAAGAAAGAGACAGAGAAAGGGAAAGAGGAAAAGGAAAAGGAAAAGAAAAAAAAGAAGAAGAAAAAGAAAAAGAAAAAGTTGCTGAAGCCAGGCAATGGGTCCTAAGGGTTCATTACAGTATAATCCCTACTTTTATACAGACTGGAAATTCTTCACAAAAATTTTTCTCCTTTCAAGTTTATTCAGATAGAATTGACAAATCCAAGTGTAATAAAGTATACACACTGACAGTGAGGAGCCTGCTTGGCAGTCTCTGTCTCCCTCTCTCTCTGCCCCTCCCCCACTCCTGCTGACTCTATCTTTCTCGAAATAAATAAACTTAGTCTATAATGTGATGACTTGCTGTATGAACACACTATGGAAGGGTTTCCACCACTGACTTTATTAACACGTCCATCACTTTATATATTTACCCCATCTCCCCCTCCCTTTTTTGGGTGAGACCACTTACGTTCTACTCTTGGCAAACTTCAATTTTATAGAACAATGTTATCAACTAGTCACTATGTTCATAAACTTTTTGTATTGTGTATTTTTAAAAAGTGGCTCCCTTTTGTACTGTATGCTGGCTAAGTGGGCTATGTAGCACACGATCATGTATTTAACAGACCACTGATGAAGAAAATAACATTTTATAGATTAAACACATTTATAATCAAACCTCATAATCATTAACTCATATCTAAAGTCCTTGTAATCTTCTTTCTTTCTTTTTTTTTTTTTAAACATTTATTTTTGAGAAACTCAGAGAAATAGACCACAAGCCAGGGAAGGGCACAGAGAGAGAGAGAGAGACAGAATCTAAGCAGGCTCTAGGCTGTCAGCACAGAGCCCATGCAGGGCTTGAACTCATGGACTGAGAGATCATGACCTGAGCTGAAGTCAGATGCTTAACCAACTGAGCCACCTAGGCACCGCCCCCTTGTAATCTTATTTCTAAGGCAGAACTTTACACACATGCTCTAGACTATATATGCATTGAGAGAAACAAAATTATTATTTTGTTATGTAGAAAGCAACTATGGAAGGATTTAAATTGAATGCAGTAAGCTGCACAGTTTTAAAATACACATTTTGGCTAATGATCTTTTATTACATATTATAATTTATCAGACCTCAAATACATTCGTGTATAGATGCTTTCTTCACGGTAGTTTCTTCCGACTTAATGACAGCATGAAACTGTTCACAGGCATGCGCAGACCTACCCACATACTTTCACAATCTTAGGAATGTGAGGTCCCACACTTCACTAAGAAAATGAACACATAACAATACCTCCAATTTCCCTTAGGTCACCACCACCTTTCTTAGGTCACCACCACCTAATCTCTCTTCTGTTCCTTTCCTCCCTTCCCTCCTTTCCAGGAAGTAGGGCAGAGGGAGTCAGCTCACAGGCTTGGAAGCCATCATTGTGCCTAACTCCGCATTCCGGCTTTGAGCTTCAGACAAGTAACAAATACTCTGGGGTCTCTAATCACTGGTGAACACCGAGCCCTAGGCCATCTGTGTAAGGAATAAGTATATTTCAGCTGTTCCATCCACCACCTCCACCTTCTAACCTACACTGTGATCTTGATACATCACACATCCAGCCCCTTCCAACTCGGAAAGTTATTTCCTAACGTTGTATCACCCTACTAAAACTGTGCTCAAGCCGCTTAACTCCCAGATCCAATAATATCTCTCAGTGTTCCTTGTACTCTGCCTCTCTACATCACTTGACAATAATAATGCCATCATACACTCTCTTTCTCTTGATATCATCATCTGCTCTTTTGGCTTTATCACCCTAATGTAGATGATGCCAAAATCTCTATTTCTGGTCCCCATCTCTGGTCACCAACAAAGAATTCCCAGGTACCAATTAATTCCACATCATTTGGACTGCCAGTATCTTGACCTTATCTCATTTGCCTTTCCTACCCCCCATAATCTTCTCATGTTCTTTACCTAATATCTCTCCTAACACTTCAAAGAACTTTTAACCTTTACTTTCACGCAAAAATATCTACTCCTATTTAATTGCCAAGTTCTACTGATTCCGTCATTTACCTTTCCTTTGCAACCACTTCCATTGTTAATGGCCTAGCTTAAGATTCTTCATTCCAACCTGAATTATATACAATAGCTAAATAATAGGCTCTGCCTTTTTTCTTTTTAAGTATTCTCTACACCTAACGTGGAGCTCAAACTCAGAACCCCGAGATCAAGAGTTGCATGCTCTACCAACTGAGCCAGCCAGGCCCCCTTAAGTCTCTGCCTTTAATCTCTTCTCTTTCCTAGTGTCCAACCACTGTATTATCTATCACAACACCTTCACCACTCTCTAGAATCTAACTCAAACATCTGCGTTCAGTCTTTCTCTTCCCTCCTTCTTACCATAAGGTCTAATCACATGGAGCTTCTCACACCGTTTAAGTATGCTTCACACGCTACAGGTGTGAAATAAAAATAAGTTTACAGGTTTATTATAAGTTTGGCAACTGCCATATCATCAACTTGCAGAATACTCTAGAATCTCCTTTATCTGTTCTTATGTTTTATCTATCTCAATTCCCGCTTGGTGAAATCCATCTTTGCTCTTTGGTGACCTGCAGTAACTTACCAAAGTGGATTCTAAAGTCATATGGCTTTCTAGATCACCACTTCACTAGCCTATCCCTTAATTCTTTTTGTTAAGACTTTATTTATTTATTTATTTATTTTGGCGGAGTTGCAGGTTCACAGCAACACTGGGTGGAAGGTAGAACTTTCCCATACGCCCTGTTCCACACCTGCACAGTCTCCCTACCACAGTGTTCTATTTGTTACTATTGATGTACCTGCAGTGACACCTCCTAATCATCCAAATTCCATAATTTACATGAGAGTTCACCTTGGGTGCTGTAGGTTCTGTGGGTAAGGACAAATGTATGATGACATGTGTCCATCACTGTAGTATCTATCACACAGCACATTTTCACTACCCTCAAAATCCTCTATCTTCTCCCCATGTTCTCTTCCCCCACAATCCCTGGCACCACCAGCCTTTTTACTGCCTCCCCTCCCTTTTTGCCTTGTTAAGAATGCAATATAGTTGGAACAATACAGTATGAAGACTTTCCAGACTGGCTTCCTTTAATTTTCTTTTCAAGTATATTATTTCCTTTAGAAATTTTGTTATTATAATGGTTAATACAAAAGTCAAGAAAACATTTCAGATTCATAGGTCAGCTCTACTCACCAAGGGCTCAGCCATTACAACTTCAATTTTCTTTTCAGCTTGAACAGCAAATTCTGCAAAGAGGCTCTTGATGACATATTCACCAGGCTTGACATCTGGGTCAATCGTAATGCTTGACATGATGGTATTCTTTTTTCCCAAAGTGGAATGAAAGTTGGAAGAAACACAGTACTTATTCACTTTGCTGACTGGTGCTGAAGCTAAAAACAAAAAGAAACAAAAGATCTCTACTTTAATGATCAACACAATGAGGCCCACCATAATCACCCTATGTAATACGCACGTTGCCCCTAAGACCCATCCAGATCTACAATCTGTATTATCATCCTCTACTTTTGTCTAATACACTTGCTGCTTTCTAACAAATTGCCCAACTATAATTTAGTTATGTGTTATTTATTATGTACTGTTTTTCTCTTGACCCCACTAGTGTGACTTTCTTAAGAACAGGGTTTTTCTTTTGTCTTTTTTATTTACTGATGAATCCCAAGTGCCCAGAACAATGCCTAGCATATACTGGGTATACAATAAATATGTACTGAATGAATGAATTCTAAACAGAGTTGTGTGCAGTGAAGGAAACAAAACCAATGTGAATAAATGAAACAGGAATTGGTTCAGGCACTGATAGATACTATTACAGAAAGCATGATTGGGAAAGGCCTCATTGGCGCACCTGGGTGGCTTAATTGGTTAAGCAACGGACTTCGGCTCAGGTCATGATCTCTGGTCATGAGTTCAAGCCCTGCATCCAGCTCCATCCTGACAGTGTGGAGCCTGACTGAGATTCCCTTTCTCTCTTTCTCTTTCTCTCTCCAACCTCCCCCCCCCACCCCCCACCCCGGGGAGATCAATGAGTGATTCATTAACGATTTTAATAAGTGGATGGGATTTTCGGATGTTGATCATTAAATTTTTTTAAATAGTTTATTGTCAAATTGGTTTACATACAACACCCAGCGCTCTTCCCCATAAGTGCCCTCCACCATCACCACCACCTCTTTTCCCCCCTCCCCCTTCCCCTTCAACTCTCAGATCATTTTCAGCATTCAATAGTCTCTCAAGTTTTGCATCCCTCTCTCTCCCCAACTCTCTTTCCCTCTTCCCCTCCCCCTGGTCCTCCATTAGGTTTCTCCTGTTCTCCTGTTAGACCTATGAGTGCAAACATATGGTTTCTGTCCTTCTCTGCCTGACGTATTTCGCTTAGCAGGTCATTAAATTCTTATAGTTGAAATATAACAATGGTTTTTCATATCATTGGTCATAGTTAGATTCCATGTGGGAATAATGAGAACATACACTGTATTTATTTTAGGTACTATTTTTGTGATTAGCTTTGTTAGTTTTTCTTCAAAGCCTTCACCAATTTATGGTAGGTTTGGTTTAACTGTGGCTGGTGGTGTTGGTTGTGGGATTGTGTTGAATTTTGGGAGGTCTTTCTTAGATTTAATGGTTTTAAACTCACTTGAACTCAGATCTAGATGATGAAAAAGAGGCAGCAAGGCAAAGCACCAGGAACAGTAAGTGCTAAATTGAGTGTGCATGTTTGATAAACAAAAAGAAGACCAATGTGGCTCAATGAGAGCAAAGGATCTCAAAGAGCAATATGAGATGAGATCAAAATCATTAGTCAGGGATTTAGAAAGTTGTAGGAAAATCGATTTTATTCTAAATGAAATTAAAATTCAACAAAAAGTCTTAACTCTGAGAGGGGTAGGACCTGGCTTCTCTTAAAAGATCATTCTGGCTCCTCTGGAGAATGGATTGGAAGACGGCAGAGGGAGAATCAGGGAGGCCACTACACAGACCCAGAGGAGATGATCCTAGCTCGGATGAAGAGGGTAAAGAGCACAGGAGAGAAGGAAAGGACTTGACATCGTCGTGTGTTAGTGAATTTGGCATCAAGGTGAAAGACCGGAATTCACAATGACTTGTAGGATTTTTATTAGAATCATTCAAAGGGCAGGAATGTGTCAGTGCCTGGCGAACAATACACGGCACCAGCTGTGGCACAGAAAGAGCTCTACTGACCGCCACCTGCTTTTTATCTACGCAGGCTTTGTTAAATTGACTGCGTGGGCAATCTAGAGTATCCAGTCACCTGGCTCTTCCAGCCACCTGCATAATACGGACGCTTCCATTCTCGAACCTCGGCTCATGTCGTCCCCTGTGGCTTACAGTATTCACTGAAAACCCTGCAAGCTGGCACTTCTCTACCTCAACCTGATCTCCAGATAATACTCTCGTGTATGCTGTCACAAAAGCAAATCCCTCCTTGAAAAAGGAAGAACACAGTTATTCAAATGCTGAGCTCCTATGTGTGTATGCATAACCAGAGGACAATAAATTCATTCTAGGGGTGTCTGGGTGATTCAGTCACAGTTTAGCATCTGACTTCAGCTCAGGTCATGATCTTGTGTTTTGTGAGTTCGAGCCCTATGTTAGGCTCTGTGTTGACAGCTCAGAGCCTGAAGCCTGCTTTGGATTCTGTGTCTCCCTCTCTCTGTACGTCCTTCTGCCATTTGCATTCTCTCTCTCAAAAATAAATAAATATTCTAAAAAATTTATTTTAAATACATACTCTCCAAACTCGTAAGTTGCTGTTAAAAAAAAAAAAAAACAACCTATTCTACCAAACATAGTGTGTCAAGATATATAAAAGTGGCCTGTGGTTAACTCCAAAAGAAAGTCCTAGAAAATAATACAAAGTCAGATTACAGCACTTACTTCAGAAAAAATAACGGCAAGTAAAGAAAAAAGTATATTTGAAAGACAGAATTTCCAAATACTTGGCTCCTTTCATGCCCTAGTTATTATCTTTATTTACTTCTTTGCCCACAAAACAGAGGTTTTTTTCCTCCAAGATTAAAAATCAGTCACACATGATGCTTATCTATTAAAAAATAAAGAATATTACAAATTGTTAATATTGCACTTAAAACTAGTATCTCTGTGTTGCATCAGATTAAGATATAATATGCATTGTAATCTAGAATTAAAATTATGTAATAAGAACAATTCAAAACAAAAATTCACAGTCCTTTGAACACAGTACACACTATTTGTTTTAAACAAAGACCTGTTTGTTTACTCTGTTTCATGATCCAACATTGTGTATTATAAAAGGAGAGAATCTGGTAACAAACGTTATTGTGAAAAATGGTGATCTTAAAAGAAATCAGTTTGGATTATTAAGGGTACTCTATATTTTATATCCATCTTATGCTGGAAAACTTTAGGGAATCTTAAAATAGTAAAAACCAAACAAAAACCACTAACAACAATAATAAGCTACTCAGAGAGTTTCCTGAAGTTTAATTTACATTTTACACATGAAAATATTTTCAAGATTCTGACTTAAAGTAGTTGTTACAAAATATATCTTTTCTTTTCAGATTTGTAAGTCTAGAAATAAGATTTATAAGATCATCAAAGAGTTACAAAGTTTCTTTGGCTTTAACTTTACAATAAATGTAACCAAAGAATCAACCTTGTAATAGGCCTGGTACTTAATTTCTAGACTTTGATGAGGTATAAACTTCTTAAATGACATTTTTTGGATAGTTTCTTCAAAAAAGAAAGAAAACTTTAGTTAAAATGACTTCTCAAATTACTCGCCTTTACTTTGTTATACTTCCTAAAAAGCATAAACATAAATTAAGCATAAACAAACATCATTATATATCAAAATTGCATATTTTAAGATATTTGCCAATAAAGCCAAAAGTTTTGGGAAAATCTGTACTTATGTTCCAAATATCTGCACTATCTTCCAAAATAAAAATATTTCAAGTTTGAAAAAAATCCAGTTTTTATGAAAAATGTTTTTAAATTCAATTTATTTCAATTGTATTTCTTAATAAGTATTTATGAATGCTTGCTGAATCAATTAACACCCAAAAATAACACTGGACATATCTACTGATTGAAATTCCAGGTCACAAAACAATCTAATGTTGATATGACGGGACTGGCAAAATAAATTATGATCTAATAAACAGAACGTTCTATACATCACTGAAATGACATCATCAAATATACCGAATGGGGGTGCACCTAGGTGGTTCAGTTGGTTGAGCACCCGACTCTTGATTTCAGCTCAGGTCGTGATCCCAGAGTCATGGGATTGAGCCCCACATTGGGCTCTGCACTGAAATGCAGCGCCTGCTTAAGATTCTCTCTCTCTCCCTCCCCTCCTCTTCCCCACTTGTTCTCTTTTTCTCAAAAAAAAAAAAATAATAAATAATAATAATAATGTTAACAACAGAAGACAAAAACAAACCCAAAACTGAACGGCACAGGAAAACGTTCAACATACAGAGTTGAGTGCCAAAAAGGTCATAAGACAGTATATAAAAACAAAATAAATCAAAAGGCAGACAGAATATTTGCAGCACAGAACAAACACAGAGTTAATCACTTTTACCTCCATCTACAAAGCTCTAATGATGTCAGCTGGACAAAGACCCTCCCCCTCAAACCGGAAAACCAGACAAAAGACATGAACAAACAGGTTACAATACTTAATCTCACTAATATTTTTTAAACAAGTAAAAATTAGATAACATTTATCAAAGTGGTTCCCCACCCCACGTGCCCACTAGCTTGTGTTTCACTAATATTTCATCTTTGGGAAAGATGTGTGAATTTCTCTCATATTTTGCTAACAGGTAAGAAACAAAGATGATCGCTCTAGGCAAGGTGAGAAGACCAGTTTCCACATAACTAGATTAATTTGCTATCCCCTGACCGCTTGAGTTAAATATTTTATAATGTTAGTATAAAATTTTGAAAAATTTATGTAAGCTTATGAGAGAATGAAGACATAACTGTTAGAGCATAATTCTTAAGACCACAATTTAGGCACTGAATTACAAGTTGTAGAAAGCCAATGTGATATCAAACCCCTCTGGAATATAAATTTACTATACTCTAACTGCTACTAATAAGAATAAAGCTGAGACCTGAAAAATTAAAATATGGGAATAGAAGCCAGAACACCTGTTTTTTTTAGATAAAGTGCAAATAAAAAATAAATATGGTATTTTTGGACAGCTTATTCTATATAGCACTGTACTAGCATATTTGCTAAAACAATTCTCTTTTTCATGCTCTTAAGACTCCTCTTACACCCTTATACAATAAATTTAAATTCAGTCAAAGAGGGCAGACAAGTGAGACAAGACATAAGCCTTAAGGTAAGACATGTTTGGTTTTGTTACTTGATAGCGATTCTCAGCCTTTTTTATCCTGCCTCCACTGTGCTCTTATCTACAGCACTCTAAACAGTAACATGTCTCAAAATACAGAGTGATTCTCAACAACTGGATAGTTCAGATAGGGACAGGTGGGGGCGGGTAGCTATAGCTTAAAAAGATCCCAGTGGAATCTGTGAAAAACACCTATAGCCGCCCTATCCCATGCACGGTCTTTAGGGATAAAAATTCCTACTTTATAGTCACAATCTTTTATATGTATGTGCATACATTTTTGTATAGAAATGCAGTAATATACCAAGTCTCATACAACTGCTTACTATTACAATTATTACTTACCCTGGCCAGCAATAAAAATTTTGATGACCACCCCCTCAAAAAACTATGAAGTAAATGGTGTTGGAACAAGAACAAATACAAAAAACACCTCTGAATTTAAAAAGCAAAACCAAATTCTAGTTTAAAAAACAAGTCTCTCTCCACCCACAAGTTCCTTTGTGGATATCAACAAGCTGATTCTGAAGTTTATATGAAGAGGCAAATGACGCAGAACAGCCAACACAATACTGAAAGAGAAGAACAGAACCGGAGAACTTACACTACCTGACTTCAAAGCCAGAGTAACAGAGACAGTGTGGCACTGTGAATAAAACCAAATAGGTCAGTGGAACAGGACAGAGACCCCAGGAATAGACCCACACAACTGATCGTTGATAAAGAAGCAAAGGCAGTCAATGGGAAAAGGAGGTTTTCCCACAAGCGGTGCTGGAATAACTGGAAATCCACAGGCAAAAGAAAAAGAGGAGAAGGAGGAAGAAGAATCCTCGAAGCACAGAACTGACGCCTTTCACAAAAATTGCCTCAAAATGGATTATACATTTAAAAATAAAATGGAAAACTATAAAATTCCCAGATATAATAAAGGAGAAAAGCTAAGTATTCTCGGATTTGACAATGACTTTTTAGATATAACACCAAAATAGAAGCCATGAAAGAAAATTTGATACATTGAACTTTATTAAAATTAATAACTTCAGCTCTACAAATGACACTATAAAAAGAATGAAAAGACAAGGCACAGATTGGGAGAAAATCTTTGTAAAACACATCTGATAAAGGACTGCCATCCAAAATATATAAAGAATTCTTGGGGCGCCTGGGTGGCTCAGTCAGTTGGGCATCCGACTTCAGCTCAAAACATGATCTGGCAGTTTGTGAGTTCAAGGCCCATGTTGAGCTCTCTGCTATCACCGCAGAGAGCCCACTTCAGATCTTCTGTCTCCCTCTCTCTCTGACCCTCCCTTATTTGCTCTCGCTCTCTCAAAAATAATAAACATTTAAAAAACTTCTCTTAGGGACACCTGGGTGGCGCAGTCAGTTAAGCGTCCGACGTCAGCTCAGCTCATGATCTCACAGTTCATGAGTTCGAGCCCCGCATCAGGTTCTGTGCTGACAGCTCAGAGCCTGGAGCCTGCTTCTAATTCTGTGTCTCCCTCGCTCTCCACCCCTCCCCCACTCATGCTCTGTCTCTCTCTCTCTCTCTCTCTCTCAAAAATAAAGTATTTTTTTAAAAAATAGTGATAAAATAAAAAATAAAAAACTTCTCTTGAAAGAATTCTTAAAAGTTAAAAAGAAAATAACACAATTACAAAGAAGGACAAATGTCTGCATAGACCCTTCAACAAAGAATATCTACAGATGACAAAGAGGCATATGAAAAGATGCTCCGTATCACAGGTCTTCAGGGAAGTGCAAATTAAAACACCAATGACCTACCACCCCACACTTATTAGGATGGCCAAAAACTCCCGAACACTGAAACACCAAATGTTGGTGAGGTTCATCATTGGTGGAAGCCTAAATGCATCTAATTGAGCGAAGCCAGTCTGAAAAACAGCAGGCTAAGGGATTCCAACTACATGACATTAAGGACGAGGCAAAAGTACGGAAGAAGGAAAAAGATGCATAATCGCCAGGGGTCGGAGGCAGAGGCGGATGAATAGAAAAGCCCAGATGATATTGACGGCCCTGAAACTATTCTGTATGAAACTGTAATGACAGGAACATGTCCTTCTATTTGTCAAAACCCATAAAATATACAACACAAGGAGTGAACCCTAATGTAGACTATGGACTTTGGGGAATTACGATGTGTCAAGTATGTTCATCAATTACAACAACTGTATCACATTAATATAAAATGTTCATAAGGGAAACTTGGGGCAGGACAAGGGGGTGCATGAGAACGGTTTGTACTTTCTCCTCTAATTTTTCTGTAAATTTGAAACTGCCCTAAAACATAAAGTTGGTTAATTTTTAAAAACTCAAAAAGAAAGAAAGAAAAGCCCATTCTCTCCCTATCAGCCAGAACCAAAAATGCCTGGGAAGAGTCAAAATAAACAACAGCTCAAGCTAAAGCTTAAAACAATAATGTGCTTGGATCAAGCTCAGGGAAAGGAAACAGATTATAAGTCAATTAAAGATAAAATGTCAAAAAAGCAAATCAGGGTACATAGCAGACTGAAAGTAGAAACACAGCTAGTAAAATCAATATTAGGAAATAATAGCAAATTTCAACTTTCGGTGAGGCCAGTCAGGTTTGTGTAACCTCTCAGCAAACCATCCAGAGAAAAACTGCACATTTGGAAGCAAGTGTATCCCAAACGGAAATAAGGAAATACAAATGATATGCATGCTGTCGGTATTGAGAGGTACACCATGAAAGCATCATCTGATGACTTCAGTGCACAAACACAGTTTTCTATAAAGTTAGATAACCTCAAAATTAATTTTTGTATTTTAATCCCGGTAAGTGTCAGTTTCAGGTGTACAATATAGTGATTTTACAGGTTGAGCCATTACTCAGTACGAATCATGGTAAGAGTACTTTTAATCTCCTTCACCGCTTTCACCCCCCCTCCCCCAGCTCCCCTTTGGTAACTACAAGTTTTGTTCTCTACAGTTCTAACAACCCTATTCTTATTTCAAGTGATATGCTGGTAAAGTCTCCTTAAAAAAAAAAAAGTGTTCTGATTTTTGCCAATTTCATTGTGTAAATACAGTCATCATGGCTGATTTCAGGAACTAGATCCAGAAATCTACTACTACAAGTTATAATCAATTTATGATGAGGAAATTGACTCCTAATTAAAGTCACTTGTCACGTGGGAGTGAAATATGAATTTAGGTTCTGAGTTTCTAAGAACTTTCAGATCAGTGGCTTTATTTTCTCCAGAATCACCAGATTTTCATACATCTCCTTTTTTTCTCCTTTAAAGATGGAGATTCTTAACATACTACTTGCTCAGCATAACTATTTCCCAAATCAAATATTTTGGTTGTATCTTCAAATTCCTTTACATAAAATGGACTAATGAGAAAATGCTTTTTCCACTCTGGTTAGATATATATTTATCAATATTTTCTTCCTCTTTTATTAAAGTTTTTTTTTAAATTTTAGGTAGTTAACATACAGTACAGTATTGTTTTCAGGAGTGGAATTCAGTGATTCATCCCTACACACAACACCCAGTGCTCATCACAACAAGCACCCTTTTCAATACCCACCACCCATCTAGCCCATCTCCACCCACCTCCCTCCATCAGCCTTCAGTTTGTCCTCTACTGTTAAGAGTCTCCTGTGGTTTGCTTCCCTCTCTTTTCTTTTCCCCTCCCTTCCCATGTGCTCCTCTGTTTTGTTTCTTAAATTTCATATATGCGTGAAATCATATGGTATTTGTCTTTTTCTGACTGACTTATTTCACTTAGCATAAGACATTCTAGCTTCAGCCATGTGGCTGCAAATGGCAAGATTTCATTTCTTTTTGATGGCTGAGTAATATTCCATTGTGTATATGTATGTGTATATACATCACATGTTCTTTAGCCATTCATCAGTCGATGGGACATTTGGACTCTCTCCATAGTTTGACTATTGCTGATAATGCTGCTATAAACATTGGGGTGTAGGTACTCCTTCGAGTCTGTAGTTTTATATACTTTGGTTAAATACCTAATAGCACAATTGCTGGATTATAGGATCATTCCCACCAATATTTTACCTTAGTTTTATTTATTCCATTGATATCTGTCATCTTGGGGGTCTGGGTCACTCAGTCAGTTGAGCGTCCAGCTCTTGATTTCTGCTCAGGTCATAATCTCACAGTTTGTGGGATTGCGCCCTGTGTTGGGCTCAGTGCTGACCGCATGAAGCCAAACTGGGATTCTCTCCCTCCTCCTCCTCTGTTCATCCTCGCTCTCCCTCTCTCTCAAAATAAATAAATATGCATTTGAAAAAAATAAATGTATCATCCAATTGGAGTTTATTTGGAGTGATATTCAATAAAGACAATTTTTTTCTCCAATATTTCATCAATTCTTCTAGATTCCTTTACTGAAAGTCTATCACTGATTTTATTCACTATCATAAACTACATCCAAACTCAAATTGGGCTTTCTATTCTGCTCATTAAGAATTTGGTTTTGCCTAGAACTGAGTGTATTTGGAAAAGATGGGAAGTGCTTGCTAGTGGGTGTGGGATTTCTTTTTGGAGTCATAAAAAAGTCCTAAACCTGATTGTCGTTAAAAATTGTACAAATCTATGACTATACTAAATCATTGAATTGTACATTTTAAATAGGTGGATTGTATAGTACATAAATCAATAAAGATCTATAAAATTATTAAATATAAAAAAAGAATTTTGTTTTGGAGAGAAAAAAAAGAATCTGGCTTTGGATGCTTTGCTGTGCCTGGTTTTATACACACACACACACACACACACACACACACACACACAGAAGGGAAGCTGAGAGAAGAAATTTCTTTTAAAAAGAAAAAGAAATGGAGGTAGATGAGGCCAAGAACATAGGCTGAAAAAATCTCATAGGCCTATTTCTACTGGACTATTCATTTAAACCTTGTAGCCCAGGTACCTGTCCTTCTGAGGAGTGATATACTGCTATCCCTTTCTTGATAACCAATTTAACCAATTAATGACACAGTGATACTACAGTCTCATAAGAAAGATCATGGACATAAGCATTATCAAATTAAAAAAATGTTTTTGTATCAGTACCTCCTTCTAATTACTGTAGCTTTTAGTAAGTTTTCTTATCTGTTGGCACAAATACTCCTGTTTACTCGTCACCCTCAGTAATTTTTCAGCTATTGTTTTTCACTTACACCTCCAGGCTTGTATGTATCTTCGTAAGTTAATAGGGGAAAACTGGCACCTTAATTAAGATTTCTAGTCTAGAACCTGGGCATACCCTCTTAATTTATCTTCCTTAGCATATCCCAAGAGAAATGAGATCTATATCATTCTTTTCTTTTTTTGTTTTTGGATTTGAATTTTTAGTTGCTCTTTAAGTTACTAATTTTTAAAACCATAGTATGTAATTCTTACTAATTCTATTTGTAAATTAAACTTTAAGTTTCTATTCTGCGTGAATACAATCATGTTTCTTACTATTTGGTCCAACATTTCTGGTTCTGGTGGAATTTCAATGGATAGAAAAATTAAGACTTTTGCTTGTTCTTTGGACATCTGTTCCTAAAATGTTTATTCATCCTAGTCTAAACTATTCCTATTGAAAACAGTTTCTAAACATAGAAGTCCTATGACATCTTTGGCACATTTCCAATGTTTTTTACTTCAAGTCTACTACAGAAATACAGCTTATTATAAAGCTTAAGAAAAATGACTTATCTCTAAATAATCCATTATTCACTCAGCTAGAATCTCCCTGAGGTTATTATTTTCTTGTACTCTTTGAACCTTCAGAAACTCAGCTCAGAAACTATTCCAAAAATCTAGAAATTATGTGGTATTTTTAAAAGGTGCATGAACCCGGGAGTCAGAAGACCAGGGCCCCAAACTTGACTTGGCTACTTAGTATCATTATAGTCTTGGTCATATTATTTAACCTTCCTAAGCTTTTGCTTTCCCTCTAGAGAAAGAATGGGCTGAATTAGATCTTAACCATGGGAATGTATCAGAAGCAGTAAGAAAGTTGTTTTCATTTTTGTTCTCCTCTCCTCCTCCCATAAAAACACGGGCTGCCAGGGAAAAAGCTATCATGACACACTTTTCTCCCCTGGCCAGATACGGGACACGTATGTAGGAAGCTGAGCAGAATCTAATACGGGGGCTGAGCCCTCCATACCCTTGAGGCTGACTTAGTGAGAAAAGACAAGGGCCAAAGAGGCTTCCTCCTAATATTTTAACTGGAGCTAGCAGAGGCTGGGAGAGGCTGAGACTGCTTTCCCTTCCACTGCTCTTGAGATTACTCTTTCAAACACTACAGCTGGGACGCCTGGGTGGCTCAGTCAGTTAAGCATCTGACTTCTGTGCAGGTCATGATCTCGCAGTTGGTGGGTTTGAGCCCTGCATCGGGCTCTGTGCTGACAGCTCAGAGCCTGGAGCCTGCTTCAGATTCTGTCTCCCTCTCTCTGACCCTCCCTGGCTCATGCTGTCTCTCCCCTCTCTCTCTCTCTCTCTCTCTCTCTCTCTCTCAAAAAATAAATAAAACATTAGGAAAAAAATTAAAATCAAATAAAACACTATAGCTGTACGGCCCACCCTTAGCAGACAAAGAGCTCTAACTGCACACGACAGATATCCAGCAGCCAGAGATAAAGAAATGAAAATATTTACCAAACATGAGCAGCAAACATTATTATAGGTTTCAACACACCCGCTCTATTTCAATTAAAAACAGATACTAAGCAAAGATGCAACCTCTTGCCTTATTATTCAACACTAGGAGGTTAAGGGATAATATAAGATGCAAAAATTAAATCATTGCTATAAATACTGAAAAAGAAACAAAGCTTTCTATGTTAAAGCAATAATCACCTAGAATTCTATTCTATTTTATCACAAGTATAAAATATGTTGTGATAAATTTAATAAGGATTTACATAGAGGAAACTACAAGACCTTTATTTATTTATTTATTTATTTTTAGTAATCTCTACACCCAATGTGAGGCTTGAACTCACAACCTCAAGATCAAGAGTCTCATCCTCTACTGACTGAGAGCCAATCAGGAACCTCTACAAAAATCTCATAAAGGACATAAAAGATATGAACCAATGGAATGACATATTTGTGAATAAGAGCACTTGTTATTATAAGGGTTAATTCTCACAAAATTATTATGACAATTCCAATTAAGATTTCTTTTTTTTTAATTTTTTTAATGTTTTATTTATTTTTTACACAGAGAGAGAGAGAGAGAAAGCATGAGAGAGGGCGGGGCAGAGAGAGAAGGAGACACAGAACTGGAAGCAGGCTCCGCTAGCTGTCAGCACAGAGCCTGACGTGGGGCTCGAACCCACGAATGTGAGATCTGACCTGAGCCAAAGTCGGATGCTTAACCGACTGAGCCACCCAGGCACCCCCCCCAATTAAGATTTCCATACAATTTTTAAAAAGTTGTACTGGATAAAACCATCTTAGAGTATACATAAGTAGGAATAAATAACCCCAAAAGTTTAAAACAATCATTTTTAAAAATATAAAGAATACTTTCTAAATCAGAAGACAACATGACTATACTTAGAACCCATTATAACTATATATGAAACATTATATTAAAATATAAAATGACTACTTAAAACATAATAGTAGTCAGTAAACAAAAGTAAAGATAAATTGGATTAATGTAAAAGATTAGACAGCCTCCCAAAAATCCCAGTATAAGAATTAAACATGGGCAAAAACAGGAAAGGGGATAATTTATTTAGTAATAATCTTTGAATATCACATTGACTATTCAACTAAAAAAAAAACCATTATATTCAAAAACCAAAGTCCAGATGAACAGGATGTTGAAAATTAATTTTAAGTTTTAAAAAATTTTTAAGAAAAAAATTTGTAGGAGTCCACATATAGAATCCAGGGAAGAGGAGACTGTTGGCTAAGATAGAAACCTCAAAATTATTCTATAAGGATGAATGCATCCAACCATATAAAAATTTAAGATATTTATTAGGCAAACAATACCACAAACAAGACAGGGCAAAGGTGGAAAAAAATATGACATAGATGACAGCTAACATAAAATATTCAAAAAGAGCTCTTAGAAATTAACAAGAAAAAATCAACACGATAGAGAAAAATTGGCAAAAATATATATAATTCGGCAATCCATGTAAGAACAAACCTAAAAAGACAACATATAAAAAGGTATTCAAACTCTGTAGTATCCAAAAAATGCTAATTAAAGTAGCAATAAGCTTTCATTGTACACATCAGACTGGCAGATATCAGAATGAGTAATTAGATCTATCATTGGCAAGGTACAGGGAAACTAAACACTTAACCTATTGCTGATGGAAACGTGGCATCCACTTAAGAACAGTCTGGTATGCTGAACAAAAAGATGAGTGTTCTGGCCTATAGAGCACAGCACTACAGAGATTAATTTCTCTGATCTACAAGCTTTTCATGCAACTTTCTGAATATAACTTAGTTTTATATGACCTACCCCCAAGGAGAGGAAAAAATGGGCCACCAGCTCTAGCCTTAACACTCACTTGGCACATCTCTCATTGTAAATTAGTAAATTGGCAAACATAAAAACTTGTCTCTGTCAGGCTGCTTATTACGATTCCACCTCCTGAAAAAGATTTCATACCCACTCTCAGCATTATGGCAAAGCCAAGTTTTCTGACCTGATCCCGGTCTTTGCTGGCCTTCTCTGGCAATTCCTTAAATCACAATCAAAATCTTTGGAGTGAGGCCCAGGCATCTGTATGTTTTCTAATATGACTCTTACATGCAGCCAAGGTTGAGAATCATTACCTTACATGATTCTTCTAAAGTGGAACAGTTGGTTCTGTACAGTAATTTTGCTTAAAACTAATTTGATCAATAAAAAGTTTCCAAAATACCATAAATAAGGAAACCTGTTTATATAATAACCACAAATAACATCCATCAAGCAATTTGGAGCTTGTTAAATAAATGCATGTCAGGGGCAAAGCTCTAGGAAGCAAAGCAAAGGATCAATAAAACAATTCAAAAACCTAATTCTAAAAAGTCATATGTGGTTCTCCCCATTCATACTAGAAATCTTGAACTGATTTTTCTCTCGTGCTTCCAGCCACTTTACTCACTGACTCGTGCCCCACACCACACACCCCAGAGTCCTATCAATCCTCTGCCTTTCATTATCTGTGATTTCAAAGGGTGAGGTTCCAGTGATGAGAATGTGAGGACCATCATCATTTCCCACCACACCTCACATCCTATAACCAGTCTAGTCACCAACCCCCACCTTACTGAAAGGAATCCCCCCCCACTTCCTTTTCCTGCATGGGTAAGCTTGATCTCATGATACTCTATGTAGACTCCTGAAAAGTCTTCCCTCACAGTTATTTCTGCTTCTTAGCAGATGAAGTAACAACTTCAGCCAAAGTGACTTCTTTCTATCCAAACCATACTAGGCCCTCCACATCAAAGCTCGGAAATGCACACCTCTGTACTCTGCATAAACACACACCACTAACCTTACCTTCAAAAGTGTCAGTAAGGTCAACTTTATTGGAATCATCATTTTCTTTTCTTCCACAGTCTCCCTACAATAAGAATGACTCATTCACATATGGCTCCAAACTTTTATGTGAAGCTTTTAAGTTTTTCCTTTTTTTTTTCAGACTTTTTTTTTTTTTTTTTTTTGGCCTTAAGAGCAGTTTTAGGTTCAGAGCAAGGTTCAGAGAGAAGGAATGGAGATTTCCCATGTACCTTCTGCTCCCCCACATGCACAGCCTCTCCCATGATCAATGGCTCCTACCAGCATGGTGTATTTGTTATAGCTGATGAACCTTTCCTGTCATGTCATTATCATCCAAAGTCCATCATTTACCTTACAGTTCACTCTTGATGTCTTATACTCTGTGGGTCTGAACAAATGCATCCTCAACAACGTATACTACTGAGCCGTTTCACTGCCTGCCAATCCCTCTGAGCTCTACCTATCCTTCTGTCCCTCCTCCCAATCCCTGGCGGCCACTTTTCTTATTGTGTCCATAGTTTTATCTTTTCCAGAATGCCCTGTAGTTGCAATTCTACAGTATGTAGCCTTTTCAGACCGGCTTCTTTCATTGAGTAGTAATACACTAAATTTCCTGCAACTCTCTTCATGCTTTGACAGCTCATTTTATTTTAGCACTTAATACGATCCCATTGTCTGGATGCACCACAGTTTATTTATCCACTCCCCTACCGAAGGACATCTCTGTTGCTCCCAAGGTTGGGCAAGTATGAGTAAAGCTGCCTAAACATCAGTGAGGAGTATTTTAAACAACAAAAAAATCCATTTAATGCACCTAATGTAAATTTGTATTTGTTATTATTTATACTATTATATTAATGGATATTCATCCTTCATTTTTATATTTTCACTACTTCCTGGATCACATGTCAATAAATATATGTATTGTTTCTAAAACCATCCATATGATTTCTTACTATGAACCACCATCACATTTCCAGTTCATTATCTTATAATAGAAATAGGTCTCATGGTTTGGAATTTGTCTTCTACAGTTTTCCCCAAACAGACATAGCCTTAATTCTCTTATTCTAAAAACCCTTAAAACTTTTCTCATTTTAGCAAATGTTTTAAATTGGGAAACAGCATGCTTAAGCCAACTAGTAGACTCAAAATAAAATTGTAATAAATTCATCTTAGGCAGTGTCCTGTGACATCATGCATTAACAGATTAGGAGGAGGAATAATCAAGAGAACATAGTCAGGCGCCTGGGTGGCTCAGTCGGTTAAGCATCCGACTTCGGCTCAGCTCAGGATCTCACAGTTCATGAGTTCGAGTCCCGCCTTGGCTCTGTGCTGACAGCTCAGAGCCTGGAGCCTGCTTCAGATTCTGTGTGGCCCCCTCTCTCCAACTCCCCCCACTCGCACTCTGTCTCTCTCAAAAATAAATAAATATTAAAAAAGAATTTTTTTCAAAAAAGAGAACATAACCCATCCCATCCTACAAAAGGCTAGCAAACTGTGTCTTATCAACATAATAGTGAGATCGCACACATGGTTACTTCCAGAAAAGAAGCCTAAAAGAGTATGGCCAGTATTGGAACAAGCCAGAACCCAATGATTTGGGGCTCACCCACCATAGTAGGCCAGATACCTATCACGTGTCATATTTAAAATATTTAGCAATTAGTAGAGAGAGCAATGGACTCTGGCTATAAATATCACTATAGCCATAAGGATGAGTAATGGCTGGATATCAATAATGTTGGAGGTAATAAGAAATCTAGTAATGGAGGCAGAGTATAATAGGTAAAAAGCACCACAGAGATCAATAGAATAACAACCAAAAACAAACAAAACAACAATAAAAACAGTGGAAGAACAACAGATGTTATGTTAGCAAACATATATTATGCAAAGTCTAAGAACAGGAAATACAAGGACATACACTAAGGGAGGTAGAGCTCATCATTAAAAAGGTACATCAGCAGAAACTGATTCTCTTCAAGTCCTTATGTTTTGTTTTTGGATGAGAACTTCATTCTCTTGAGGAGCAAAGCAAAGTCCCAGATTTGAAGGCAAGAGAGCTGCCAGAGAGTTTGACAAAGCAAGGCTCAGCAAGGAAGAAATGCCCATCAGTAAAGGTGGAGGCTTTGGTCTCCATTTCTTTGACACAAGAAGGGGCCACAGCCTGGACACTAGAACTCAAGGACGTCGGGAAGGGGCTGATGCTGAGTTGTGTGCACTAGTGAGCAAGGGCTCTCTAAAACTCACCGTCTTCGCACAGGCTAGGAGCCAGGGTCTGATTACAGAATGGAGTTTAGACACAACTAGAACAGAAGGTACACACAGGGGAAGGTTAGGACATCCGGGTTTATGAAACAGCAGGTCTGAGAATTACCAGAGATATCAACACTGTCCTTTTTGAATACTCTTAGATGCCTATGAATACTAGGACCATCTGTTTAGATTTTCCTGATTTTGAATGTTCTATCTCGTTATTAAACCATGTGTCATCATTCTAATATTTACCAACATAAAATTTCCAAACCATGAAACCAAATACTTAATGAGTTGGAGAATCAGCTGTACTTGTCACAAAACAAAATGTTCAGTCTTGAAAATAAAGATTCTCTGTCAAATGCAGTAGACCTGGCTTAAAGAGTTAGAATATATATATCATTCTGAATGGATAAAGCAGGAGCATGATTCCTAAATTCAATGATGTCTACAGCTCAGGACTCTAAATTCAGGGACCATCACAGAGTTCACGCTGTTCGCTTAGCACAATGAGCTGGCTTCCTTGTCTAAGCTTCATTTCCTAAAGCAGACAAATTTCTCTGAGGGATGAGAAAATATTTTGGCAATCAGCAATAGGTGATTCTTT
Source organism: Suricata suricatta (assembly GCF_006229205.1). Classification (NCBI taxonomy): domain Eukaryota; kingdom Metazoa; phylum Chordata; class Mammalia; order Carnivora; family Herpestidae; genus Suricata; species Suricata suricatta. The sequence goes on along the minus strand of NC_043700.1, from coordinate 155,084,567 downwards.
TCTACTGTGATCAATATTAATTCTCAATGGATACATCTCTGAAATTAATGTCAATTGAAAACATAAATTACCTTACCATATTCACTTATAGAAACCAAGTTAAAAATCTCCTTCACCTCCCATATCTATTGTTCCCACCTCTTAAATATTTTTATATCCATGATTAAATGAGTAAATATTTTGTGAAGCACTCAGGAGAGTACCTACTATCATAGACATTATAGACATATTTGCTAAAAGAAAAAAAAAGAAATGAGTTTTCCTCATTTGTTCAACCTTCATCTCATGTCTGGTCTACTGCAGTGGCATCCGAACCCATTCCCCTACATACATGGTCCCTCCTTCTCTCACCCCTACCGCCCCTATTCCATGAAAAACATATGTATGATCAAATCACCCTAACCACTGTCACAAAGTCCATCAGTGGTTCTCCATTCGTTTTAGGATTAAGACCAAAATTCGTAACAAAGCCTTCGAGATTCCATGTGATCTGGCCCCTGCCTACCTTTCCAGCTCATTCCCAGGCTTCTCTGCTCTGGCCAAATTGGCCATATTTCCTCCACTGCCCAGCACAGATATCCCTTCTGCCCACCCTCCCTTGCTCCACACGGCTAATTCTGTCTTCCTTCAGATTTTGCTGAAGTACCACTAGAGAACAGGGAAGACTTTAAACTGAAACATGAAAAATTAAAGGAATTTAAAGAATTTGGTGTGTAATGTACAATGATAACTACACTCTGTTGAAAATACTGGATTAATAATATTGTGTTGTATTTTTTTTAAGTTTATTTACTTTGAGAGAGAGAGAGAAAGAGAGGGAAGGAGGGAGAGAATGAGTGCTGGGGAGAGGTAAAGGTGTGGGGAGAGAATCCCAAGCAGGCTCCACATGATCAGTGCAGAGCCTGATGCAGGGCTCAAACTCATGAACTGTGAGATCATGACCTAAGCTGAAATCTAGAGTTGGACACTACCGACTGAGCCACCCAGGCACCCTACTGTGTTGTATTTTTGAAAGTTACCAAGAGAGTAAGTCTTAAAAGTTTTCACTGCAGGGGGAAAAAATTCCATGTGAGGTGATGGATGTTCATTAATCTTACTGTGGTAAATGTTCTGCAACATCCATCTATCTATCTATCTATCTATGCATATATATTAAATCATTATATATACCTTCAACTTATACAATGTGATACATCAATTATATCTCAATAAAACTGGGAGGAAAGGTTGGGTGTGTATTGGGGGGTTCTTACCGCTCTTTAACTTATCTGAACCCCAATTTACTCTTCTATTAAAAAAACAAAAACTTATTAACTGATGAGTAAACAAAATGTGGTATGTTCCTACAACAGAATACTATTCAGTCATAAAAAGTAGTGAAATACTGATACATGCTACAAGTAGATGAATCTTGGAAATATGGTAAGTGAAAGCAGATAGTCACAAAAGAGCCCTATTGGAATTCCAGTTACATGAAATATCCAGAATAGGCAAATCTGTAGAGACAGACAGGAAATTAATAAGTATGAGGTTTCTTTTGAGGATGATGAAAATGTTCCACAATTAGAGAGTGGTAATGGTTGTACAGCTTGGTGAATAAAAAACAACTAAGTTATACACATTTTTAATAGGATGACTTTATGGTAAGTGAATTGTATATACGTTACATTGTATCATAAACCTATTATTTTTAAAACGGCAATAATAGTCTGCCCCCAAATTTTCAAGATGGTTACATGAGATTTAACAAATGTATCTCCACATAATTTGGACTGTATGTACACACACACACACAAATACATACTTACCACAATAACAGGCCTATAATGACCTCAGTGCATGGTAAGTAGTATTTTAATCAAGTGACATGCAAATTTTAACTGAAATGTAGACAAATGCATGCTTGTGCTTTTGGGGGTTGACACTTACTATTTTTGCAATCCAGGAAAAACATCATTGAGCATTAAAAACTCAATGAACTTTGCTCATTGTGCAAAAACCCAAGTAGTTTATGCAAATTTAGTTTCTTAACGTACCATATCTCATTCATATTTTAATTTACAAAAACCACAGTTAAAATAAGTCAATTTATCTCTTTTATGCCTGTCATGACAAATGAATTTTTTGAAACACTAGCTGTCATAAAATTATGTATGCATAAATTCTATAAATCTGCTCACAAGAGGTATTCTATTGATAATAAATGCACCTGTGACCTTACCATTGCCAACACATAACTGGATCGTCTCAGTGCTGAATCCTGCATTGTCTTATCAATTGCAAGGAACCAAGCCAATCTTTTAATGATAACATCCTCACTACACAGCTGGTTTAACAGAATGTTCCTGATTCAGTTTTTAAAAGAAGTAAGGCCTAAAACTGTTGGCACAAAGACAAAATCCTGAATTTAGGCCATATGAATGTCACTTCATTGTTGTTACTGAAAGAAATAAGCTCAACTATAATCAAACTTCAGCAGCACTGCACCAGCATTCTGCTAGCTAAGCAGGCTTCGAAACCAGAGGGCCTCTGGCGATTAATATAAAACATAGCATTGAACAGTAATACGAATCACGGGAGTGCATCTTATAAACATGAAACATTATTATTTAATGATAAGAAATTATAGCATGCACTGTTATGAAGTTATGTTCCATGACAAACATTTTTCTTTTTTCTTCAAGGAGAGTAGGGGCAACATGTGAAATACATAATTTATTTAATGGAAAAATTACTTTTTTTTTTTAACACAAAGACTACTAATAAATCAGATCTTTCTCTGTTCTTCCTAATCAGATCTTTCTCTGTTCTTCCCGGAAAATTCATTAAATGGAATTTAGTGAAATGCTAAAAGTTTTTTGAAATCGCTAAGATATCAATTTATAAATTCCTGCTTCAGGAACTATCCCCTTAATAGACATCACTAGTATAATAATAAACACAAGTGTAAGAGGGGCCATATTACTTATCCTTCTACCATTTTTCCTATCATTAATCCATTCCAACATAAAGCTTGGCAGAGATGAAGGAGGGGATATGCATACCAACACCAAGACATTTAAGGCCAAGAGCGGAACAGATGAAGCATGAAGTATCTGGTGAACTCAAGAAAGGATGGGTCCTCAAAGGTGAAGAAGAATTAGTTGGGAAGCGGACATTAAGGGCTGAGGGGACAAAGAGGTTGTGCATCCCGGACAAAGGTAGCGGAAACACGAAGACCCAGCACGCTCCAGGAGCTGGGCGAGCACAGCAAGAGAGGAGACACAAAATGAACAGGGGCTGGATGACAAATGGTTTCATCCCATAGGGGAGAGAAAGACTATGATGGAAGGGAGAGAGTTTAAGAGTGGGTTTCTAGAAGGAGCCCTTGGCAGTGATATGTAAGAGGCTAACAGGAAGCTATGGCAACAGAAGGCAGGAGAGACTAAGGGAACCATAGAAGGTAGGATGTCACGTCTTGATAAGTGGCTGAGAGGGGTGGGAAGTAGGTGGTGTAGGCGTAAGAGAGGGCTGTTGACCCACACCTGCTTCCTGGCTCGGGGAGACTCTGGATGGCAGGACTGCCTCCCATGCTAGGGACCATCCCATCATTCAAAACTAAACCCAGTCTCTTTCCCTCTACGTCTTCTCTGTCCCCAGTGGTTCAACAGGATTCCCTTGGTCTCTACTCCCCATTCTTTTCACATGGAACAGTCATGTGGTCAGTCATAATGCATACGCAACAGTGCTCATTTAACTTCCTTCCTGTTAACCTTACATGCATGTTTACTGAGCAACGAGAAGCCCCTTATGAGCAAAGACCACATCTATTGGTGACAGTACAGTATACACTCCATCAAGGCTGCTGATTCAAGAGCTGGATTCTGGAAACAATCCTAGGAAGAAACAGATAACTCCTGTCCTTTTCTAGGGTTTTAGAAATACTTGAATCTTCTCTCTCTGCTTTTTTAACTATGATAGGGCTAAGGGAAGATTTTTAAGAAGTCATCCACAGATACTGGCAAAAGAAACACATTCTCCCACTTTCCAGGGTTAGAACAGACCTGGTTAGGGCCTTATTGAACAGGGAGGTTTGTCTTCTCAATATTAATCTATTGCTTTACAACTGTAAAAACACCTCCAAGAGCTATGTGCCCTGAACGTCCAAGGGCAATGCCTACAAACTGAATCATTATCCTACTGAAGGGCCAACGACAAAGGCTTTACAAACATCTGTTTTTGGTTCACTTTTGGATTAAGGGAATGTGATTACATGAGATTTGGCTGTGGCTGGTTACAGGGTTCAGGCAAAGACATGTAGAAATGTTTAAATGGTCACAAAACAAAATAACCACATAATTTGCAAGTATCTAAGCAAACTAAGTTTTTACAAAAGCTGCTGTAATATAATCTAATGCATGGTTTCTACAGAAGAACCAATTACTTATAGCTCCATTCTCACTATAAAACTCACTATTTTTTAAAAGTACACGGTAAAAATGGGGGAAGGAGAAATGAGGGGGGAAAGAAATAATAGAAACCATAGTCTATTTTAGTAAAAATGCACTCTGTATTACCCTTTCAAATAGTCAAGTATTTAATTTAAATTAGCAATTATCTTTCAATTATAATCCTCCCAATATTTTAATTCACTTAGAAACTTGCCTAGAACTAAGATAACTTTCTGCCATCTGGCACAACAATATCTCCATATGGAAGAATTACTTACAGATCAGAAATAAAAGAAATATGGAGATTGTAAATGCAGTATATTTGGCAAAATACAAATCTCCTCAAATTGAATTCTAGAAGGCTTTACCTTAAGAGGTTTTCTCTCTCCCCTAGATCAATATTTGGCCCTTTATATTATTTACTTACAAAACAAAACTACACTAAATAAAAAAAACTACACTAAATAAATATTTTGGTAAAGAGGTAAGTGGAAAAACTTAAATTTAGTCTTTCATATTTAATTCATTAGTTTGCTCAGGCACTGGCGGCACAGTTGGGAGTAAGAACAACTGGATTCTAATTCCAGTTCCTTGCCACTGTATGACCTTGGAAAAGTCACACTGTTTCTTCGGGTAAAACAGACCTTATAACAGAATCTTTGCTTGATTAATTCATTAGTTGGGTATCATATTATGAAGATAATTTTGTAAAAAAAAAAAAAAAACCAGACTATGGTAATAAATCATTTCTATAAGTACTCTCAGATCTTCAGAGAAAAGTATCACTGGAAAACACTGGAGATACTGAACAAAATCAGTATCTCTGCCAAAACCACGCATTAGGGAGTTATGGACAAAGCAATAACTCAGTGACACTAGTTTTACTGACCTACCGGAACTTCGAATGTTCTTTATCAGAAAATTCACTGTATATAAGAAAATTACTCATTACAACTTTAATCATAAGAAAAGGGGAAAGTTCTGATCCCTCTATTAAATGGTCTGACGCCTTCATCTAGCTGATGTTGCTTCAAACAAACATTTTGTACTAACAGAACTGTGGAATAATACTGGTATCCAATAACCCTGCAGAGATCAGAGTCTATTTTTCATTTTCTTCCCCCCCTCTATTTGACCAACTGCGAGAAACTTTGCCAGAATGATACAAATTCACAAGAAAACCAACGCTGGTAAATTTCAGTCAACGACTACTTAACAACTGCCCAGTGTGCACACATCTAGCTCTGTCTCACTCATTACCACCCAAGAAAATATTCCTCGTGTTATTTTCAACAGCTTTTATTCTATTTGGACTGGTCTAAAGAATTAGCATGCAAAGAATGGCAAGGATCATCCATCAGCATTTCTCCCCTGTGGGAATATATATACTTACAGCTGCTGCTCCAGGACTTTAACAAGGACTTTATGCTAATTTCAAAAAACACAGAATCCTGTAGGCTCAACATTGTGTCTCAACTGGCTACAGCAGCAGCAGCAGCAGCAGCAGTAACAGATTTGTTGATCTGTCTCTCCAAGCCGCTGTCCCTTCCCCTCTCGCAGGCAGCGAGTTTTGGCCCACAGTGCCTTGGCTTCATTACCATGCAGTCTCGCAGTGACGCACAACTATAGTGGAAACACTGCTGAATGCAGATGAACTCTCCAGTTGAATAAAAGCTTACGAGTTTATTATGAGTGCCCTGAAGGACATCATCACCTTTCTGTAGGTAGGCATACACGTGGTCGCAATTACCTCCTCTGCTTATGTTCTTGTGATCAGTTTCGATGAGCTGGTTCTCCGGCAGCCCTCAGTGTAGCCCTCAGTGCAGCCACTACTGCTAGTAAACAGACAAGGGTAGAGCTCTGCCCTTGGGTGCTAACTTTTCTCACTAGGGACCCTTAGAAATGAAAATAAATTCAGGTTTCGCATAAGATCTTTAAGTCTTCCTGTAATAGCTGACCCCCACCCTGCCCCCAGAAATATCGGTGGTATTTATTCCACCCCAGGAGCAGCTTTCTCTAGGTGATTTTAGTAGTAAATTCTCTCCACCCTTCTACACTTCCAGGCAGTAAGAAGGGCCTTTCGCGGCACGCTTATGAGGATACAGAGTCCCCTGCCTCACTTAACCCGCTGGAGAGAACGCTGGCTAAGGGGATGAAAAGATGATGTCATGAACACTGGGGCTGAGCCCCCATCGGCCCTCTAAAAATGCTCAGCTCAGGACAAAGTTTCCTCTGCAGCATGCAACTTAACTCAAAAGAGGCACCTCTATTATAATGATGGGCTTATTTCAAAACATAAAGGCCTTCTATTCTTACTATAGCACATAATTCCCCTAGAAAATCTTACAGTTAGAATACCCATGAACGGCGAGAAAGCTTCTGGTTAAATAAAATGCACATTTTAAAAGCGTTATTCCCTAGAAACTTCTAAAACTGGAAACGGACATTGCTACAAGCCTAACTGCTCCTCAAAACAGTAGGAAAGTTTCATAATCAAACCAAATAATATGTGACTGTCAGAAGAAAAGTGTCCTGACCTCATAATTAGTTTACTGTGACTTTGAAGGTCAATGGAGCATGTGTTTTTCCATATGTGGCAATACATTTGAATTGACCCACTTACGCTATTGTATCCTTTAAAATACCACAAGGAAGATGAAAATTCTGATCAAAGTCATAACTGAATAGATTTATTCACAGCCAAATGGCTCGGCCCTGTATTAAAAGCTAAAAGAACACATGTAACTCCATACACTAAGGGGAAAAGATAATCCTACCCATTGAGGCATACTGAGTGGTAATAGTATTGCCAGGAGTTTCAGTGGAAGGTTGTACTTCTTCAGGGTGGCTCAAGAAACATGGAATGAGTGCAGCTACTCCTCGTTCTGAACAGACCCCAAACCTAATTCAAACCACGCTACAAAGCCTAATCACACAGACCCCCACCTACCCCTCCCATACCAAAATACACTGAATACGTCTTTTTGATCAGAGACATCTCAGGATCAGTTAAAAGCAGGGTTTCCCCTGGTCAAATGAAACAAACGCCTCAGTAGTGCATGAACACAGGCATTCCACAGTCCAAAACCCCTACCTCCTACATTCCATTCTTGTACATTAACAATGTATATCAACAACCAAAGGGTTCTGAGTTGTACACAGATCAGTTTTTCTTTTTTAATTAAAGCACTCCCCAAAGTGATCTGACAATACAATGCCCTTTTCATCAAACAGCCGTTAACAGATTGAGGGAATAAACCGATCTAGACCTGAGCAAACTATACCATTCAATGTTCAGACTCAGAAGCGAACCATGTTGGGGCACCTGGGGGGCTCAGTTAGGCATCTGATTCTTGGTTTTGTCTCAGGTCATGATCTCACAGTTTCATGCGTTCAAGCCCCACATTAGGCTCTATGCTGACAGCTGTGGGGCCTGATTGGAATGCTCGATCTTCCTCTCTCTCTCTGCCCCTCCCCTGCTCACTCTCTCTCACTCAAAACTAATAAATGCTTACAAAAAAACAAACAACTGAACCATGTCTGCAAGCAGACAAGTTAGGAAGCATATATTCAAATATTCTGCCTTATTTTTTTTCTACCTCTATTGAAGTAAGCCTACTAGCCTCACACAAATCTTAAAAACTACTTAATACTATTTGGCTATAATGTTCCACCAAAGTAGTCGAGGTTCATTCCTAGTAAACATTTAAAACAAAGCTAAATTAACTGTTATAAGAATACAAGAATATGAAAGCTTTTTTGAGAGTGGAGATAAAGGTTAAATAATAGATGATTTTCTCACAACCTTAAAAGATGCATATTTTTCTGCTTAAGTTTTGCCCATATGGATATGAAAGAATAGATCAGAACCTAAAGCTTCTATTATATCTAATCAGTCGCTTACTATGTATATACAGCCAAAGCAAATCAATAGTTCCTCTGGAGTAAAATTCATTCCAGGGCTTATTTTGGAAGTCCCACTTTATACCAGGATTTCCGCAGAGACAAAGGGTGAGTGAAAATGGCACTTTCTATTTATATTGGGATATAATTCAACAGGGCAGAGCCAGGGCTCTGAACTTTATTCTGAAATGCAAATAATACAATAAGTAGTACTATTACTACAAATAGTAATCACAAATCTAACAAAGTTTAATGAAATAAGTATGTTCTTTCTAACCCTTCTCAAACTTTTATCACCCAAATCACTCAAGTATTAATCAGGAGAACTATATGTCCACCGGTCACTATATATGTACCCAACAATCCTTTTAGAAGACCAGGGTAGCAGAGACCTACTATACTCTGAACATTTCCTCACTCTCTTAATTACTGCTCATATTTTTATACTACACAAATAATACTCCTCTCATTCTTCAAGTGAGTCCTCTATTTTAACCTATCAATTAATCACAGAAATATATAGCCTAGAGCTTATCACAAGCTTGCCACAGACCAGTCAAAATAATAGTCCTCAGGACAGCTAAGTGGCTCAGCTGGGTAAGTGTCAGACTCCAGCTCAGGTCATGATCTCACGGTTCTGGAATGTGAGCCCTGAGCCCTGCATCAAGCTCCCTGCAGTCAGCACAGAGCCTGCCTCAGATCCTCTGACCTCCTCTCTCTTTGCTCTCCCCCCCTCAAATATAAAGAAACATTTTAAGAATACATGTGAGTCCTCTATTTTATTCTTTCTATAAATGTAGAATTCTCCAGGTTGTATCATACATACATATTTTTTGGTATCCTCAGCATAGAAAGATAGCCAGAGAAATCATTTCTCAATGGCATATCCTTGGCAAAACAGACAAATCCATTTTGGATAATTTCCTTTAACTATACTTCTCTCCAACTTTTTAGATTATAATTTATGAAAAAATGCTTTTAAAATGATAAGATTTCAGGGGTGCCTCGGTGGCTTCACTGGTTAAATGTCAGACTCTTGATTTTGGCTAAGGTCCTGATCTCATGGTTCATGAGACATAGCCCCATGACAGGCTCTAGGCTGACAGCAAGGAGCCTGATTAGGGTTCTCTCTCCCTCTCTCCCTCTCTCTCTCTCCACTCCTTGCCTGCTTGTGCCCTCTCAAAATAAATAAATTTTTTCAAAAAGGTAAGATTTAAAAAATACAAATAAATCAATTTTTAAAATGCTAAAATTTAGAATTTTAAAAATGTTTTAATGTTTAGTTTTAAAAGAGGGAGAGAGAGAGCACACTAGTGAGCAGGGAAGGGAATGAGAGGGTGGGAGACACAGAATCCAAAGCAGGCTCCAGGCTCAGAACTGTCAGCACAGAGCCCGACGCAGGGCTTGCACCCAGAACTGCGAGATCATGACCTGAACCGAAGTCAGACACTTAACTGACTGAACCACCCAAGTGCCCCTTTAATGTTTATTTATTTTGAGAGAGAAAGAGATCTCCAGCAAGAGATAGGCAGAGAATGAGGGGGAGAGAAAATTCTGAGCAGACTCCATGCTGTCAGAGCAGAGCTTGACTTGGGGCTCAATCTCCCGAATTGTGAGATCATGACCTGAGCCAAAATCACGAGCCGCACACTTAACCGACTAAGCCATCTAGGAGCCCAAGATTTAGAATATTTTTAAGAATTTCATACGTTCAATATTACCAACCTTTTTGCTAGGACCTTCTTGGCCTGGGCCAGATAATACAAAGCACTGCATACAAAAGATGGCTAAGCAGTTCTCTTGCCCTCAAGGAGTTAGAAAGTTAAGTTTCCCTCTTCCTTTTCATCAATTTCCATATAATTCTATGTTCTTTTCACTGGCACTTTCCGGATTCATGGAATTCGTTACTTGCTTTAACATTTCTATGTAGAAGGATGGCAGAGGTACATTCTATCACACCAAAGGAATGTGTACCAGGAAAAATTCTCAATATATCCTTCAAAAAATATTCCATTTAGATATAGGGTCTGAACAAAATGTTCCTCAAGATATAATAAAGTTTGGATTTAACAGAAAATATCACACAATCCACTGAAATTTATCCCAAAAGAAATAAAAGTCTCCAATTACTAACATTCGTAGAAAGGGTACAAACATAAGCATACTGCATACTAACACTTTTTTTTAAGTATCTCAGAAATTATTAAAATGGTATCCCAAACAATTACAGTATGATAAAAAAAAAAAGAAGAAGAAGAACTTTGGCAAGGCTTTCTATATACAATGCCAACCATCCTGTCACTCCTAGGGCCTTCAATAATCCCAACAAATTTCAGCCTCTGAAAAATCCTTATCTTTTCTGGAACTTAAAAAAGAGACTGAAAGGCTTTAGGTATGGAAGGAAAGATGCTCTCAGGCTTACCAAGTAATGAATACCACACAGGACATACAAAGAAGGAAACAGGGGCACCTGGATGGCTCATTCGGCTCAGGTCATGATCTCACCGTTTGTAGGTTTGAGCCCCGCGTCAGGCTCTGTGCTGCCAGCTCAGAGCCTGGAGCCTGCTTCAGATTCTGTGTCTCCCTCTCTCTCTGACCCTCCCCTGCTGGCACTGTCTCTCTCTGTCTCTCAAAAATAAATAAAAAACATTAAAAAAAAAAAAAGAAGGAAACAGAGTAGGGGGTGGGTATAATAGGTGATGAAGATTAAGGTGTGCACTTGTCATGAGAAGAACTGGGTGACATGTGAAATTACTGAATCGCTATATTATACACCTGAAACTAACTTAATGCTGTATGGTAACTATATTGGATTTTAAATGAATAAAATTTTTAAAACAGGGACGCCTAGGTGGCTCAGTCATT
>NC_043700.1:154988509-155073269 GCF_006229205.1 Suricata suricatta | reverse complement strand
TATATATATATATATATATATATATATATATATATATAAAGAAGGAAACAAAATGGTTATAAAAGTCACCTCATATTGGTCTTTGGAATCTCACTGAGTAATATAACAAAATGCTAACAGTTAATTACCTATAATTACATCAGTAATTAACATTTACTTCTTAGTGCACTTACGTTTCTACTTCTTACATATTTTCCAAACTTTCTACAATGAATTTAACATTTTAAAAACCTCACTACAGAAAGGGAGCAGGGCTCTCTGGGGAAATGGCTGATTCTAGAGCTACAGCACAAACGTGATAAGTCTAGAGCATATTTTGTAGAGCCAGAAAGTAGGAAGGGGCTCAAAATAAGAAACAATGTGGGTATATCAAAAGGATATAGGAGCCAACTGAAAGAGCTGCCAATAGCCAAAGATGTTATATTTTTTTTAATTTTTTATAAAAGGCTTTATTTATTTTTCAGACAGAGAGACAGAGAGAGAGGGGGAGACACAGAATCCGAAGAAGCTCTAGGCTCCAAACCATCAGCATAGAGCCCAACACAAAACTCCAACTGTGAGATCTAACCTGAGCTGAAGTCAGATACTTAACAGACAAAACCACCCAGGCACCCCGCAATAATTTTTTTGAGAGAGAGAGAGAATGCATACATGCAAGTAGGGGGACAGGCAGAGGAAGAGGGAAAGAGAATCATAAGCAAGCTCCATGCCCAACACAGAGCCAGACATGGTTTTATCTAACCACCATGAGATGATGACCCAAGCTGAAATCAGGAGTCAGGTGCTTAACCAACTGAGCCACCCAAACAACCCACATAATAATTTGAACAATAAAATAAACAATAGTTTTGAAATATAACCCCAAGTATAAAATAAACATCAATGAGTCTATACTGATATAAACAAATGACAAAATAAATAAGAGAGAAGAGACAAATCTCACAATGTATAGCAAACAGTTAACCTAGCAGGTGTGTTATCCTTTGAAATGTCTGCTTACAAGATTGGTTCTTAGCCAGCATCTAAGAACTTCGATTTTAAGAGGGCCCCACCATTCCAGAAACTAAAATGAGTGGTTCACTATGCCTACACTGTTGGTACAAACAGTATAGTTTATGTTAAACATCTGTGTTCCTTCAGGGAGTCTAAACCTTGGGTATGTATCAGGCCGAGAGTATCTATGTGATCAGCCCCAATATAAGTCCTGGGCATGGAGTCTCTAATGAGTTTCTCTGATTGGTAACATTTCACCCATAATGCCATAGCTCACTGCTGGGGAGTCAAGTGCCTCCTCTATAATGCTACTGGAAGAAACTCTGGAAGCTGGCACCTGCTTTTCCCTGGATTTTGCCCCACATGCCTTTTCGCTTATTTTGCTTATTGCTCTTATGCTGTAATAAATCACAGCTGTGAGTACAACTATATGCTGTGTTCACGAGTCCTTCCAGTAAATCATAAAACCCGAGGGGCACCTGGATGACTCAGTTAAGTGTCTGCCTTGGGCTTAGGTCATGATCATAGGGTTCCTGAGTTTGAGCCCTGCATTGGGCTCTCTGCTGTCAGCACAGAACCTGCTTCATATCCTCTGCCCCCACCCCCTGCCTTTTTCTCTCTCTTTCTCCCTCAAAAACAAACATTTAAACCTGAGAATGGTCTCAGGGACCTCTGAGACATATTCAGAAAAATTCTAAATAATTTATGTAGATAATTCAACCTCAAGGAAAACATTACTCCCAACTCTTAAAAGCATGAGCTATACCGTCTTTCTTCCAAAGCATACAATATGGAAAGCAGGGAGAAAGAGTAACTTTATTCTAGGGAAACCTGACATACACTACCTCAAGTCAGGATATCAGGTTAACATCATCACTGATAAGAGGACACACTCTTGATATATAATATGATATGATGAAAATGGCACTTTATCTCTGTGTTCTTCCTGGTGAGAAGCCCTAACTAAGCCTGGACTAACCATGAGGGGAAAATATTAGATAAACCTAAATTGAAGAGTCTTCAAATTACAAAACCAATAGTCCTCAGCATTATCAAGGTCATTAAACAACGAGTATGAGAAACTATTATAGTTGAATACTCAGGGCATTCTGTACTGAGATACTCCAGAAGGTAACAGGGCTAAAAACTACTTTGAACTCTCCTTAAGATAGCTTCAAAGGATCCAAAACAATCCTCAAAGGATTAAACTATCTGCCAAGTACTGTCTTGTAGAACAAAGAATAACACTCTTTAAGAGAATATAACAAAATCCAGCTCTCAACAATGTCACACTTACAATCTCCAGCATCCAATAAAAAATTATTTAAAAATTATTAAAAAGTACTATTAAATTATCTGTCAAGATGTAGGAAAACGTGACCCATAAAATCAAAACAGCAGATCTAGAAATGAGAGAAATAATGGAAATTGCACATGTGTTCTTTAAAAGGCTATTATAAAGTCTTGAAAAAACTATTATGAATAGGCTGAAGGATGTAAAGGAAAAAATAAACACATTAAATAGAAAATAGAAGATACAAAAAGCAGACTCAAATAGAACTTTAAAAGATAAAATATACTATATCCATAACAATAAATTCACTAGATGGCACCACAAAAAAATTAGATTCTAGGAAAGAAAAGAACAGTAAACTTTGAGAAATGGAAATAGTAGCTCCACAGTGAAGTGCAGATGACAAAACAATAAAAAGAATGCTCAAAGCCTCAGTGACCTTTGGAACAACACCAAACAGTCCAACGTATTTGCAATTGGAATCTGAGAGGAGTGAACAGAAAATACTCCTTGAGGAAATAATACTTTTCTAAAATCAAGGAAGACTATCAACCTACAAATCCAAAACTGTCATCAAACCTCAAAAAGAATTAAATACATGTACACATGCACGAGCGCACGCACACACACACACGATGCCAAGGCACATCATAATCAAACTGCTGATAACCATGGACAAAAAGAAAATCTTAAAAGCAGTCAAAGAAAATAATACATTACATACAGAGGAAGAAAGATACAAAGCAACACAGATGTTTCATCTGAAACTATACAAGGTACTATATATTATGGGCACTGAGTCTCTGAAGAATTTCTCTGGTTGGTAACATTTCACTAGTACCGATATTGCTGAAAAGCTTAAAGCATAAAACTGATGACCTGCAATTCTATATCCAGTGGAAATATCTGGCAAACATACGCACAAAAGTTTTCTGAGACAGACAAAAGCTGAAAGAATCTGTCACCGACAAATCTGCATACAAAAAAAAAAGTGAAAGTTCTTCAGACAGAAAGATGATCATCCAAAATGAAAATCTGAATTCACACAATTGATGAAGAATACCAAAAATGGTACATCTGTAGGTAAAAAGACCTTTTATTTCTCACTTTAAATTTCTTTAAGTTAAAGCTTAAAAGTTAAAAGTTTCTTCTGCTTAAAGCAAAAGTGGTTAACATACTGTCAGGTTTATAACATCTGTAAAAATAAAAATTCTGACTACAATGGTACAAAGGATGGAGGGGAGAAACAGTAATATAAGATTTTAGGTTCTGGGGTGCCTGGGTGGCTCAGTTAAGGGTCCAACTTTGGCTCAGGTCATGATCTCACAGTTCATGCATTCGAGGTCCACATGGGGCTCTGTGCTAACAGCTTGGACCCTGGAGCCTGCTTCAGATTCTGTGTCTCCCTCTTTCTCTCTGCCCCTCTTCTGCTTGCACTTGCTCTCATTCTCTCTCTCTCTCTCTCTCAACAATAAACATTTTTAAACTTTTTAAATAAAAATCTAAAAAAAAGGTTTAGGTTCTTACATTATCCATTAAATGTTATGCTATCACTTGAAAGTAGACTGTGATAAGTTGAAATTCATTTTGAAAGTGCTAGAGCAACTAGTTTAAAAATGAGTTCATTTTTTAAAAAGCCAACAGGAGAATAAATTACCATACTAGAAAATATATACAACTGATACAAAAGTGGACAAGAGGAAGAAAAATGCAAACGATGCCACTAATTATGTTCAACAGAAATCGTCTAAACACTGGAAGCGCCAAATGCTAAATGATTTAGTGAATAAAACAGATCTTTGTGCCCTTAGGAAGGTTAGGATGCAATGGTGGGGGGGAGGGGGAAGGGAAGAGAAGAGAGAGAGATGGGGGATGTCCCCACATACAGACATGCAAATATAACAGGGCACACTGTGACTAAGGCTGTGAGGGCAATAAAGCCGATCCACTGACAGAGAAAAACAGACAAGGCCCTACAGAGCTAGGGTGGTCGGGAATGAACACTCTGAGGGGGCAGTGTCATGTCCAATCTGTTTGGCAGCGTGTCTGCCGCAGAATGAATCTTTATGTTTAAAGCCAAAAAAGGAAATAGATTAAAATCAAAGTAAGTCTGACTGCCCAAGGATTAGGGCGTCAGAGTCATACACACTTGCCAAGAACCCCTGAGGGCATTTGCCAAGAACCCCTGAAATAGCTAGAGGGCCCAAGAAACACTGATGTTGTTAAACAGATAGCGCAGAAGGGTTTTGAGCGGGCACAAGGCCAGACACACCAGCAGACAGGTTAGACCCTGTTCTCCTGAAGTCTCCTGCATAGAAGGTGCAGAGGTGAGAGATGATGACTAAAAAAATAAACCATGTACTTATGGGAATCAGGAAAAAAACAACAAACATAGGAATAAGAAGAGAGATTCCAATGTTTCCTACTAGATACTTGTTGATATATTTGGTGACTGACAGGATAAAGGAAAAAAAAAAGTAAAGCTGAAATCTCAAAGGTGAACCCTGGGTTTAGGTGATCGTGTAGATCATGGCACTAACCATAGGATAGCCAGAGTGAGGGCACGTCAAGAAGAGTTTGGGATATATATATCTAACACACAAAAATGAGATCAGGACAACAGATAAGAGGAGGATACAGAGACAGAAGAGAAGTAGGCAGACAATAGTTTCTCTAGCGGTCTTTTCCATTTATGAGGAGGAGAGAATGAATTCATTATTTTCAAGTACCTGCTAGCCAACAAGAACCACAAATTAATGGTTACAGCTGAACCAAAGAAAATTCAAACCCCCCCTCAAAAAAAAATAGGGAGAATTCAAATACAGCACTATGAGAGAGCCAACAAAATAAACAAGTCAGTAATGAAGGGACTCTGATTCCTCAAACAGACAGATTAGAACTCCATCTTGATTTCTGGGTAGTAAGGTTTTCAGGTTACATCCAAATTGCTTGCTTATTTCAGAAATGTAAATCTAGTTTCTGAATTAATAGTCATAGCTATAAAAGGATTTCTAATAAATATGTTTTATACACACGTCGCAGATTGGACCAATGCATCCATATACTCACAAATTAGCAAACGCTTCTGTAAAGAAGTGTTTTAACTGAACTCCGTAATTTGGGGTGTGGTTACCTGTGCGGCAATTCTATTACTTGTGTGTGCTCTAAGGTACAATTACTGTTACCTTCCTGACACAGGGTATTTATTAATAGTCCAACTTGCTCCTAGCTTTTGGTTTAAGTTATTTTTATACATTTCACACATTTAAAAAAAAATGCTTCCTCTGCTTAAAATGAAGCAGTCCAGACCCTGTAATCATATTTTCTTCCTTGCCTTCACAAACCATACCAATTTGCTATCATTTGGTCCAGATATTATTATTAGTGAATGAGAAGAAAACCTGTTTATGAATATATTTAAAATTACTTATTGAGGTCCCATTTCGGACATCAGGAATTATTTTCAATTGCCTGAAATAATTTTTGAAGATACTGTTAGTAAAAGCCAGAGTTAGAGGCGCCTGGGTGGCTGAGTCAGTGGAGCGTCTGACTTCTGCTTGGATCATGATCTCATAGTTCATGAGTTCCAGTCCCACATCTGGCTTGCTGCTGTCAGTGCGGAGCCCACTTCAGATCCTCTGTCTTCCCCTTTTTGCCCCCTCCCCGACTCATGCTCTCTCTCTAAAAAATGAAAACATTTTTTAAAAAATCCTAAAAGCCCAAATTTAGATTTTCTATTCAAAAGGCTATTTGTTATTAGATTTGTATTTTTATCACAACACACAAAATGTACATTCACTACCCCAAAAGCAACTAGAATTGTCAATGCTAAGATACTTTCACACCAGTACATATTATACAGATATACTGGGAACAAAGGGCATGTGTGCATTATATTTGGTCAATCTGACTGCAAAAGATAGACAAAATTCTATAAGCCCTGAGTAGGGTGAACACAAAATGATCAGAGCAGTACTTTTTTGAACACAAAAATAGGCCCTACTAATGACAGACAAGGGTCTATGGAGACCCACAGTCACCTTATCCATGAAGTACCCGTTATCAAGTAAAGGCTCACCATTTCCTGCCAACGCTCGCCATTCCAGATTTTTCCTGCACTGTCAGTGACATATAAGTTTCCATCAACTAGAAGTTTTTATCATTAAAGCCACCTTTGATATCATTCGTAGTTTTACAACAAAGGGGTAAGTCAGCAAGGCTACCATAAAGTAGAGGAGTGGGAACTGGGAAAGGAAAGGAGTCGTCAA
Source organism: Suricata suricatta (assembly GCF_006229205.1). NCBI lineage: Eukaryota > Metazoa > Chordata > Mammalia > Carnivora > Herpestidae > Suricata > Suricata suricatta. Next base: position 155,066,714 of record NC_043700.1, on the reverse strand, counting down.
TAAACTGCACACAGAACCAAATGTACAGACAAAAACCACACTTTGCAAGGGGAATACCAGTAGGGGTGGGAAGAAAAGATGAAGAGATTGCCCAGTAGAATTAAATGGGCAAGCCCATAACACAGAAAAATACTTATGTATGGGTAAGCTTAACATATACTATACCAAGAGGCATCTGGAAAAATCTACCTTCATAATCTTAATATTCTTTAAAGACCCACTTTAAATCTAGTAAATCAGAACCCACATTTTTATATGATCCATAGGTCATTCTCCAGCACAGTAAAGCTTAAGAAGAGCTATTTAAAAATATACTAATATAAAAATATTATCTTGTTTATGCCATCTTTAGTAAACATCTATACTCATTTGAAATGAGAGATTAGGAAAATCCAGAGGCCTAAGAAATAAATTTTCTGTATTCCTTACAAAGAACTTCTCTGAGGTTTTTTGTTTTTTTTTAATTTTTTAAATGTTTTTCATTAATTTATTTTTGAGAGAGAGAGTACAAGTGGGGAGGGGCAGAGCAAGAGAGGGAGACACAGAACATGAAGCAGGCTCCAGGCTCTGAGCTGTCAGCACAAAGTCTGACATAGGGCTCGAAGCATGAACTATGAGATCATGATCTGAGCCGAAGTCAGACATTTAACCAACTGAGCCACCCAGGTGCGCCCAGAGGGTTGTTTTTCTTTTTTAATTTCTTCATCAAGTAGACCAGAAATATATACCAGCTTATACTTCTTCTTGAGGACAGTATAAGAGACAGGGGTGCCTGGGCAGCTCAGTCGGTTGAACATCCGACTTTGGCTCAAGTCATGGTCTCATGGTTTGTGTGTTCGGGCCTGCATCAGGCTCTGTGCAGACCACTAGCTCAGAGCCTGGAGCCTACTTCGGATTCTGCGTCTCTTTCTTTCTCTACTCCTCCTCTGTTCACACTCTGTCTCCATCTCTCAAAAATAAATGTAAAAAAAAGAAAAAGAAAAAGAAAAAAAGAATAGTATAAGAAATCATCACACAGCTTACAGAGTCTTAAACAAATCATCCTTTAGAAACAGAAAAAGCTAACAAAACCCTAAGAAAAAGAAGAATTTAGAATTTTGGTAAGGTGACTATAATTTACATCTGTGATAATGAAGTTATTTTGGATTCTTTAACAATTTAAATGAATAAACCAAATAATGATGGAATGTTCACTTTGCTGATATAGAATTTAGGAAAAATAGAACTCTAAACAGACTAATCCTCATCTTAATTGCCATCTTTCTACAAAGAATCACCTGAGTTAATGCAGTTACCTTTATAACTAACTTATTCTTTAAAATAACAACAACCAAAAAGAGACTAAGTTTAATATATTTGATGATTAAAATAAGACGAAGTGTGTTTTCTGTCCACATACGTGGCAGGAGGCAGTGAGAGATAGGAGGAAGGTGTACTTACAGCCTAGTGGACAGCGAGTGCCACTGTGGAAAGGTCTTAAGACAAACGATGACAAAAGCAACCATTTCAGAACTCCACACCAGGACACTAAGGGCATATGGGAAACGTAATAAGCCAATGACTGTTACCTTTAAAGAATAAACTATATGGCCTTCCACAAAGAGTCACTGAATCAGAGATTTTGTTTGTTTGTTTGTTTGTTTGTTTGTTTGAACTGGAGAGACTTTGAAGATCATATACTATAATCTGTCAGATATTTTTTTTCATTAAAAAAATTTTTTTTAATTTATTTTTGAGAGATAGAAAGAGAGAGCACAAGCAGAGGAGGGTCAGAGAGAGAGAGGGAGACACAGAATCTGAAGCAGGCTCCAGGCTCTGAATTAGTTGTCAGCACAGAGCCCGATGCGGGGCTTGAACCCACGAACCATGAGACCATGACCTGAGCTGAAGCGAGACGCTTAACCGACTGAGCCTCCCAGGCGCCCCTAATCTGTTCGATCTTAGATGAGAGATACAGCAGAAGCCCAGGGAGGACAAATGATGCATGTGGATCCCAAATCAAATCAACAAATATTTATTGAACACCTACTGCAGATAAAATACTCTTCCAAAGCTTACAGAAAATAGAAGTGTAACATTAGATCCATTCTTCAAATGGATCCCCGTCCATTCTCTGCTTCCCAGGTAAGTTATCTGCATGGAGCCCTCTGATGTCAGCAATATTCTTTTCTATATCTAGTTAGGGGTTTGAACACTTTGGCCCACAGGCTAAACTAGGTTCAGTGCCTGTTTTTGTAGAGTTTCACTGAAACACAGCACATTCATTTGCAGATCACCTGGGCCCCTTTTGCCCCACAAAATCACAGTGAAGTAGTTGTGACATAGACGTGTGGCTTGCAGAGCCTACAACAGTTAGTGTCTGGCCCTTTTCAGACAAGTTTTGCCAACCTATGTTCTAGACCAATACTTGCACAACTTGCAGGTTTGGTTTGAAGCTACTGGAAGGTTAGGTTTGCCTCAGGAACCACTGCCCACTGAGACGGTTTTGAAGGAAAAGCCAGTGTGCTAAATATGGCAACTGACAGCAGCTCTCAGGAACAAGTAAAAACTTGCTCTGGTCCATACAAGACAAGAATCAAAGGAGAGCAGACTCTAAAATCCAACAAACATTTCCTAGCTGCTTACTAAGTACTTGCATTGGGCTAAGCTCCGGAGCTGCTCACGTAAGTTAAGATCAAGTCCATTCATGAAAAATTCACCATCTGGTAAAAGAAACAACACTTTTGTATTAAATGGAATAACAGAAGCTAGTGGACAATGAGTTAGATTCCTGACACAGAGAATAGTTAACTGAGTTGGGGGTGAGGGAAGCAACTCAACCCCAAGGCTGGTCATGCAGAAGCCTCTGTGCCCCCCGCAGAGCCTCAGTTCCAAGACCCGGGAGAAAGGCTGAGATCCACAGGTGCCTCACCCAACGCTGCTGCCTGTGTGCGGGTGGAGCTCACCCTTGGCCTGTACGCTGCTTCCTGAGTTATTTTTTGTTTCGCTTATCTAGTATATTCCTTTAGTTACATTTTAATCTTATATTCAGCTTCAGTCACCTTTACCTCTCTTACTGAGCTCTTTGTAAACTGCATCTTTATTATTTTCTTTAGTGTCTTCTGACATAGACATTACTTATCCTCTTATTCTCCTTTGTATGCCTTTATGATTTCAGGATGTTTTGCCTAATATTTATTTAGTTATATATTTTTCTTATACCCTTTGTTTCAATTATCTCATCCTACACATAATACCTTCAATTTAGTAGGAGGAACTGTAATATTTTAACAACGAGTGTCACCTCACCAGTACTCTGGATGAATCGTTCTGTGATTAGAAACAGCAGAGTACATGGGGACAGAGAGAAAGCTATTCCAGGCCCCTTAAAAAGGGACAAAGATGCATTTTTATTTCAATTACGTTTCTTACATGTCATTTCTAAAGGCAAAAGTAGTAAAACCCTGACCCTAACTCAAGCCATACTTAACAGTGCCAATAAAAGTAGGGCAGAGAGCAAACCATAAGAGACTTAACAGAGAACAAAACAAGGGTTGACGGAGGGAGGGAGGTAAGAGATAGGCATTAAGGAGGGCACTAGTGATGAGTACCGGGTGTTGTCTGTAAGTGATGAATCACTAAATTCTACTCTTGAAACCAAAACCAATATTACACTTTATGCTAACTAACTAGAATTTAAAGAAAAAGATACACACACACACACACACACACACACACACACACACACATCCATGTAACGAGGGAGATAGTCTAAAGTGACCCTTCTTATGAAGTGTTAGGCTAACTTCAAAAACAACCAAGAGAAACCACAAGGTCATGTTGCCGCACTAACTTCTAAAACCCTTTGTATGGGAATCATACGCTCACTTGGCAGGGGTTATCTGGACGAGCACCCGCTGTGGACAAAGAAGGAAGCACAGGAAAAAGTGTTGAGGCTCGAGCTCCTGTGAACTGTCACGTAGCTAGCTACAAATCACAAGCTCAAGTTTCTGGAATTGTGCACAATAAAAGACCTAGATCCAAATTCCTAGAGTATTTTCTACGATGCAATGATCCAACGATAAATTCTGGTCAGATGTGATTCATCTACCTCCAAGTCAAAACTCCAAACTTTTTTATAAATAATAAAAGCCACCGTGCATTATTAAATTATGTGTCAATCCTGCCGCCATTTTTTTATAATCTCAAAAGCAATGCTATAAAAGAAGCTATCACTGAAATGCCTAGGTGAGGTTATCTGGCCTAGAGAGAGAATGCAGACCAGTCAAGGACACGTGGCCAGTAACCATGGGAACTCAGCTCAGTCTGGATCGAAGCACCAATCCAACTCCTTCCAGAGTATTCACTGCCTCCTTTCCTATCATGCCTGTGGATCTTCCCGATAGCCTCCTCTATCACGAGAATGCTCACAGATCCAGACAAGGTGTAAATATAACAGCCAGTAAGGCTTTTCTACATCCTCCAATGATTACGGCCTGAAAAGTACTCCAAAGGCTTTTGTAAGTAAGGGACCCGGCTTGATTTCATGACACTATGTATGATAGCCCAATGCTTCCAAATCCCATTTGTAGAAGCAAGAAAAATTCCTGAACTCCTTCACACATTTACATAGATTATCATCTGGGTCAGGCCAGAAATTCCAGAGCAGACTGATTATTATTTCAAGCTCAGGTTCCTCGAGGACACTGCCTAGCCCAACATCCCTTTTATCACATTTGAATTCCATACAGTTCTCCAATCTCCTTATGTCTGTTCTCACTACAAGCATGAGAAGGGCCAGAAGAAAACCTCATCTCATTTTTCTCCCAGGATTTTCCCTAACCTCCCTATTAAGAGTTCAGTCTCACATGAAGATTTAAATCACTCTTTACCCATCTCGTTCCCTTCTAAAAAGAAACCGGCCTGCCTGTCCAATACAGGACATATCCAACAAAAGTGAGCTATTTTGGAGATACAAAATCTAACAACTGAGGGCTATGGCTCTACAAAAACAAAACTAAACACAGACCGCTCATTAAATAGGAAATCCAGTTAGTCAAATATAGATAGCAACCTTTAAAACTTAACCAAGAGGCATTTGGAATTTTATAGCGAGTGCTACATTTTGCTTTGTCCCTGCGAGGGAGCTGTGCGGAATACCTCAAGAGAGGCATACCAGTATACTATTTAAATGTTTATTATCCCATGGAGTCATTAACACTTCGTAATGAAATTGAATGGTATCTTAGCTGTTTTTTATAAAAGTCATGTAAAACAGCTATTCACTTAATCAGGTTATGTAACCAGAGTGGTATAAAAATAATTATCAACTATTCATTAAAGTGAAACACAGGATCTCAGAGAGTAAGGCTTTATATTGGAATTAAAGTGTTTTTTTCTATTGAAATACAGCTCTTAATTACAATGAAATCACCAAAAACAGATATGTTCTTTAATAGCACAATTAAATATGATAGACGTACCACTCTTTTAAAAAATAGATTTCACACATAAAGATTCACCACCAAACACTGCAGTGAGATGGAGTACAGAGAACAAATGCCTGACTTTAAAACAATGGCCACCAACCAGTAGCTAGAAAACCTAAAGTAATTTGCTTAACCCTCTCTGGAGTTTTAAAACTCTGTATAACAACCTCTCTCACAAGGCTTTCAGAAGGACTGGGGAACATTTGCTCATTCAACCAGTATTTACTAAGAAACTATTACGTTCCAAGCCCTTGGAAGACATCAGTAGGCAATCTCTATGCTCAACTTACACTGTACTTGAGAGGAAAAGAGAACAGGTATGCATTAAACAGGCAGACAAAAAACAGACCACTGAAGTTATGGGTGAAACAAAACAAGAAAACCATGTCCAGAATACAGAAGGCACTCAAAAGCTTCTTCCATCCCTAATGTTGCTATCTGCTCAGTCCTGTTCAATGTGTCCTTACCTCTGTTCTTGGTGAATTATAAAAATCAAGCTTATAATATATTTACACTCACTTACTCTTGACTCCACACAGAATGAACAACAAAATTAAGGTTGATTCCATCAGAATAAAAATAACCCAATCTTGGAGATGCAAGGACTTTGCAGCTGTCACAACAGAAGCCTGTGGAAACACACTGCCTGATTCTTAGGATCTGACTCATGACCAAGCCTAACAGTCATTGTTCTTCAGCGGTCAGACAACATTGTAGTCTATTCTCAATCAGTGAAGGGCATTTTCTCCCCACCAACTTTTATGCCTGAAGACAGATATTATGTATACCAATTCTACTAATAACTAACCAGTGAGATCAGTCTTTGATCACATTAGAGCACTACACCAAAAATATATGGATATTTAAATAGTTATGAATAAGATTACATCCATGAACATCTTGATTCCCCCCTCCTTTTTTTTTTAATAAAGAACTTAGGACAGAAAATAAACAATTCACTTCTTTAAGAAAATTGCAACATTATACAACTATATACAGTACAGTTCCTTTACTATAAATTATAATTATATTAGCTAATCACTTACTCAAAAATTTGCCATTAAAATTGGAATCAGAGGAAACAAAGAACAAGAGGTCCATTAAAGGCTTTATTTTAACTTAAATTACAAAATCTGTGATTTATTCCCTGACATTCTGATATAGTGCCAAGTCCTTAAGGTGAGTTTGTTGATCACAGCATTGTCTGCCTTGCCCAACACCTAACCCATGTACATCACCTATGATTTTTCAATTCAAGTCTTCAAAGAGGAGAGGGAAACTGAAGGTATCCGACGGAAAAACCCTTCCAACCTTATACACTTCTCCAGCTTGCATGTAGTTCAAGAGCAATTTTTTTTTTTTTAGGAATTCACTTTTAGGGGGTCTGACCAAAGCAGTCAATCTTGTTTACACCAAAACAACTCCTTCTTTTCAGTCTCATACTTCACTGAATTATGTAATACCTAATTAAATTACATGATCACAATTACAAGCATAATTGGCATAAACAGGTTTGGCTTAAAACACAGCCAGCTCTTGGTAAGCCCTCACAACTCAACCTGCCGCAAAAATGGTGGGAAAGGCTTTGGACAGTGTGCAGTGTCACACCACGGGCATTTGTAAATATATTTTACAGAGAAACAGAGGATTCCTGGTAAATCCAGTGAGCTGTCCGAGAATTTCTACAAAATGGTGTTTGAGAATTTCTACAAAATGTTAATTTAATATATTCAGAGACCATTAAAAAATGAAAAAATTTACCAAAAGCAAAGAGAAATGTTCAAAATATCAACCCTGAAACTATCTCTAAATTCTATGCATATTTTTGCTAAGGAAACCCTAAGCATCTAGTCAAAAGTACCAAGAAAACTTCTTTCTTTTTTTTTTAATTTTTAATTTTGAGAGACAGAGAGAGACAGTGAGAGTGGGGGAGGGTCAGAGAGAGAAGGAGACACAGAATCTGAAGCAGGCTCCAGGCTTTGAGCTAGCTGTCAGCACAGAGCCCAATGCAGGGCTCGAACCCATGAACTGTGAGATCATGACCTGAGCCGAAACCAGACGCTTAACCGACTGACCCACCCAGGCACCCCAGGAAAATTTCTATATATTGCAGGCTAGCTTACTTGCAATTGATTCTCTCACAAAAGTATAGTTATCAATCCATATTACAACCTTGTCTAATATCGCTTAAAATGATATTTTTCATTTTGAGTTAACAAGTAAATAACTTAATAACTGATCCAAGTACAAAGAGAGAGTCCACACCAGTTTCTCTCCAAAGAATAGTTCCTTCTTTGCATTAGTGATATGAAATCACTTGACAGTTTTGATTTCTCCTTTTATTACATGAACAAAACTGTAACACCCCTTAGAACTCTACACAGTCATATCTGCATGACTTCTGGCTAAACTACTGCATTATCTCTATCCCAGAACCACCAGTAAACAGGAAGTAAAATTCACTTACGCCAACTTGCCAGCAACCTATTTGCAGGCGGTTGGGAATCATGTGTGTCTTATTCTTATCTATGATATAAATTTAGTATCACATCTTGAGAGTCAAGAAAAGGAATTTGATCAGTAAATTGAAATTTAAGAACCAGACATTTTAAAACCAAATCTCTCTACAGAAATTGCCAAAGATGTCCTGTAAGTTCATTTTAAGTCACTGCATAAAACTGAATTTTGAGTTTTTAATTTTTTCTAACCTTTTTTTTTTTTTTAAGAGACAGAGAGGGACAGAGAGTGAGGAGGGGAGGGACAGAGGGAGAGGGAGACACAGAATCCAAAGCAGGTTCCAGGTCCCAAGCTGTGAGCACAGAGCCTGATATGGGGCTTGAACCCTCGAACTGTGAGAGCATGACCTGAATAAAAGTCAGGTGCTCAACCAACAGAGCCACCCAGGTACCCCAAGGTGAATTTTATTCTTAAAGAGAAAAACTGGGCTACAGTTATTCCACAAAGAACCTGTAGCCTCTGAAATTTCAAACAACAGATTCTTTAGTACCCCATGATTCTGCTTTTCTTTTGACCGCAACTGGTAAAAGGATATATACGCTTGAAAATTCTTCATTAACTTGAGTGCTTACATGCAAATTAATATAAATTATAAATTTCATTATTACACTTCATAATGTGTGCAGTGTTCAAAAATGTGTAAAATAGTCTCAAAAAAAAAAAAAAGAACCATATTAAATGAATAGGCATAGCATATTACATTTAAGCACCAAATCCAACCACGCAGTCGATGGTACAGTAAGAAAACTAAGATGATTCAAGACTGAAAGGTAAAGTTTTAATAACTTAAATCACTGCACATATAAATATATTAATAGGTTTTGCATATGTATACACTGCTGAACATAAAACTAATGGCTGAATGACTTACAGATTTTAATTTAAATATTTATTTATTTATTTATTTATTGAGTGAGTGAGTGAGAGAGATAGAGAGTGAGAGCACGAGCGCACACGAGTGGGGGTGGAGGGTAGAGAGAGAGAGAGAGAGGGAGAGAAAGAGAATCCCAAGTAGGCTCCACCCTGTCAAAGCAGAGCCTGTCCTGGGGCTTGATCCCACAAACCAGGAGATCATGACCTGAGCCAAAATCAAGAGTCAAATGCTCAACCAAACTGAGCCACACAGGTGCCTCACAGATTTTAATTTAAATTAAAACAAACTAACCCCTCAGTGGCCTCACCTCTACTTCATCCACCCAAATAAGCAAAGAGCATAAAAATGACTTCTAACCAGTACATCATAAATGCCAATGTAAATTTCTCCTGAAAATTTAAAGTTCCTTCTCCTTTCTTGTATACAATTGATATTTTTAAAACAAAATGTATGTTTTCTCAGAAATATGACCCTTTTCTCTAAACTGACAAGAATTAGGGAGAATACAAAAATATAGGGACAAGCCCTGCCCTGGGGAGCTTAAATTGAGAAATTTGTGAAAGGTGACTCGGCACTGTGTATTAAAATTTAAAATGCACATAGCAATTGATACTGGGAAGTAATCATACAAAGGTATAAAGTGATATATAAGTGAATATTTGTTACATACTTATTTCTAATAATTAAAAATTAAAATCATGCTAAATGTTCATCAGTTTAAGACACTGATTGAATAGATTATTACATCCACGCAATGGAGAGCACTTTAAGTGACACAGAAAGATGTTTATGATGTATTAAATAAAAAACCAAGTATTGGAGCAGTTTGGATAGTACATCTCATTTTTAAATTCTATAAAAAATGTGTATGTGCATATTAAAATATGCATACAAAACAGCTATATAAACCTTAGAGAGTGTATACTTTTCTACTAAATATTACATTAATTTTATAAGCAGTTTATTCCCTAAGATTAAAAAGCTCATAATCATACAAAACATTTTAACATTTTAAAGTGTTTTAGTCAAAAATGAAAAAACTTAAAGCACTTTTCCATCTTCTTCCTAAAGGATTTTCCTGTCTCAATATTTGCTAGCTGCTGTACGCACAGCTGATTTTCCTCCTAATATATAAGATGTATCACTCTCTCAGACTTTAAAGGGCAGTAAATATTGCTGGATTAAAGAAAACAAAGATACTACGAAACAAAATAATCATTATATTCAAAGATGTGACTTTTTAGATATTTTCCGCCAAATAGTCATGATCTTTAGAAAAAAAGACTGGGATACACATATATTTTTTGTAAGAGTGGAATGTGTTTTTTAAACAAAATTTAACTGGCTTCTGTAGTAATAGATAAAACTCGTATCTTAACTTTCATTTACATATCCCATAGGTTGTACCAGTAAGTAACACTGGTTCAATAAGTATATTACTTGTTCATCAAAATATTTTCCAAAGACACCAAACTTTTTATTACTGGCTTTATCTTGATCCATACCATCAATATTTCTCCATCTAAACTCAAAACAAGCTTGTGATACTATAAAAAAAATTTAGATCAAATATACATTTACTATATTCAACATTTTTAATATTTAAACTTGCTTTTCAAAATAAAGACTTATGCCCACTAGTATACTTATAAAAATCATTTTATTTTCCTAAAGTATTTTAAAGAATTGAAAATAGTACATTTTTACTTTACCTAGTTGTTGATGGTGGTGTTCATCATAATTACTGTGACAAAAATGGATTCCATCTTTCCCATCTACAACCTTCTCTGATGAAAGTAAACTAAGACGTCTCATCTTAAGTAATCTTGGGGAAACTTCCTGAAAACTATCTCCAGTGTCCAGAACCACATCTCCCGAAAGAATGGGAGGGACGACTCTCTTTAAAAAATCCATTTTAAGGTTCTTCTGCATTACTAGATCCACAAGCACATAGAAAGAGGTTTGTACCAGCTTCCCGATAAGAAGGGAAGGTCCACTATTTGTGTCAAAGAGCAAAGAAATGTCATGTGTACTTAGGTGTTGCTGAACGCCAGCAGGTCAACTCCCAGCTGTTTTGAAGCTGATTTGTACAACATTTGCTGTTCGTGCTGATAACAGGCCAAACGGCGATAGACCATGAAACTGCATTTCATATAAATATATACGTGTACATATACAATGGGTGTTAACAGCAATACTGAGACCATAAAATACCTAGCGTCCACTTGGTTTACCATCTAGACTTTGAAAAGCTATGGGGTGATAATGCTAAGGCAAATTTACTTTCGCTTGAGGCGTCTTTCTTTGAAAGAAACTTCCAAGAAAAGAGCAAAACAGTAACTTGTATTCAAAAGATAATTCTTATAATTATGAAAATTCACTGATCACCTCTCAGAAGCATCAAGTTTTATGGGCCATCAAAAGGTGTATTTTAAAACTTTATACTGTATGGTGAACACTCCAGTGTACTTTTAAACACAAAAACTTCTCCTCACGATCAATTGTAATTATCAATAGTACCAATGAAAACATTGGCATGAATTACAAAAAAAAGATTAACTTAAAAATACGTGGATCTAAGAATATAAAGTTGAAGAATTTAAAGTATATTTAGTTCTCTAATCCCAGAAATCAACCTTACATAATATAATTCCAAATAACTAACCATTCTACTAAATATTTTGAAATAGCAAGAGCAGACAATGCTATTGTCTTCATGTCATCCAGAAGCATAACAAACTATGCCAGTGAAAGGTGCCTGTGTAAGACTTTGAGAACTGAAATTGGTATCTTCTTTTCTCCTTTCCTTTGCCTGCCCTCTGGTGGGGTACTAAGTAAGCAAGAAGGAAATAAAACTACAGAAGGATCAGATAAGGCGTAAACTCCCTAAGTGATCAAATTTAAAACTTTGAAGGATATACATGCTGATCATAAAAAATAAATAAATAAATGTAGTTCACTCAGCAAAACACAAGTACAACCTCCTAATATTCAACATGAAGAAAATAACTTAAATATTTTAAAAGAGGAAGCATAAAAGAGTATAAGTAGATACCAGAAAAAATTGCAATGTAAAGGAACACCCGGCTTGCTCAGTCAGAAGTGCATGTGACTCTTGATCTCGGGATTGTTATTGTTCGAGCCTCATGTTGGGTGTAGAGATTACGTAAAAAATTTTTAAATCATATAAAAAACTGTAATGTAAAAACAAGCAAATTTCTGGTCCTGAATTGCTGAGTGTTTAGTCCTTATTAAACACTTATTCTACACATTAATTGTGAAGTCAATTATTTTTTATTTTATTCGTTTAAAAGCTAACAGTTGAAAAAAAAAAGCTAACAGTTGAATGTCTCTACATGCAAGGCAGTAAGTAATATATTAGTAAAGTTCAGGGAAATTTTAGAAGATTTATTAACACACATCCTGTCTGAGGGAATCCTACAGTAAAAATGAGGGAAAAACAAGGAAACCAAATGAAAGACTAAAGCAGGACCATAGTGATTAGAAAACAAGTTGACTTTTTTTTGTTTTTTATTTATTTTTGAGAGAAAGAGAGAGACAGCGCAAGCAGGGGAGGGTCAGAGAGAGACAGAGACACAGAATCTGAAGCAGGCTCCAGGCTCTGAGCTGTCAGCACAGAGCCCAACACAGGACTCGAACCCATGAACCGTGAGATCATGACCTGAACCAAAGCCAGACGCTTAACTGACTGAGCCACCGGGCGCCCCAACAAGTTGACTTTTAAAAAATGCTTCTAAGATGCTCTCTTAACCCTTGAGCATAAAAGATTAAAAAAAATTCATATCCGAACAGCTTATTCTCCACACACAGGAAAAACAACAGGTTAGAACCGAAATCCATTTGCCTCCGCACTGAGAAGCTGTCACTGTGTCTTCCAGGATCTTCTCCCTGCCTCACCCACAGGATCTCATATTCTTTACAAGTCCTGTTAGTGGTTCTCCTTGGGTCCCGAAGCAGGTTCCCCTTGTCTTATGGAGCCCAGAAACAGTAGTTTGTAACAGGCTGACTACAGAGGGCAAGTTACCTCCATACGTGTTCAGGATATAGAAGACAACCACCTGGGTCTCTATTAACCCCATCATTCTAAACTGCACTTTCAACTGGGGAAAGGACAGGCAAGGCTTAGGTGCTATAGAAGGAAAAAAAAAAAAAAAAACACAGCTATTTCTCAGATTTCTTCCATTCCACACATGTTTGCTGAGCAGCTTCACAATGGCCTGTGCAAGGGCATTGAAAATATGTCTCTGTCCCCAAAGAACTTACTATTTACTTAGGGAGGGTAAGAAACTCTCACAATTACAGTATTTCCTGTAGGGCTGGCCAAAGCTTTGTTAAGTCTGAACTGCAATTCAATTTCCTTTGCCTAATCTCCTTCCTAACCTCCTCTCTTTACAGATGTTGATCCCTAATGAACATCCTGGAAGCCAAACTCCTTTTCAGCATCAGCTTCAGGAAAATCCATCCTGAAACATACAGCAGGGGGAGAAAACAAGGTTTTGTAGTAACACGACTGTACCCATTACTAGCTGAATGTGCAAGCAGGAAATGCGATAAAGCCTTGCTGCATGTTGATATTTCTAAGATCTTTGGTTGGTTATCACAACTTCCAATTCCTACCACAGTAGTCAGGATTAAAAAATTATAGGAGGTACTTCCTCAAAATAAAAAGCTTCTGCACAGCGAAGGAAACAACCTGCAAAACTAAAAGGCAACTGACGGGATAAGAGAAGATATTTGCAAATGACATATCAGATAAAGGGCTACTATTTATAAGGAACTCACCAAACTCCACACCCAAAAAACAAATGATCCAGTGAAGAAATGGGCTAAAGACATAAACAGACACTTCTCCAAAGAAGACACTCAGATGGCAAACAGACATATGAAACGATGCTCAACATCACTCATCAACTCACAGCCATCACAATGGCTAAAATTAACATCTCACAGATGTTGGTGAGGATGCAGAGAGAGAGGATCTCTTGTGCACTGCTGGTGGGAATGCAAACTGGTGCGGCCACTCTGGAAAACAGTATGGAAGGTCCTCAAAAAATTAAAAATAGAACCACCCTATGACCCAGCAACTGCACGGCCAGTTATTTATCCAAATGATACAGATATGCTGTCTCAAAGAGTCACAGTCACCCCAATGTTTGTAGCAGCACTATCGACAACAGTCAAAGTATGGAAAGAGCCCAAATGTCCACGGATGGATGAATGGATAAAGAAGATGCAGCATACATACAATGGAGTATTACCCGGCAATCAAAAAGAATGAAATCTTGCCATTTGCAACTACGTGGATGGAACTGGAGGGTAGTATGTTAAGCGAAATTAGTCAGAGACAGACAAATGTCATTATGACTTCACTCATATGAGCACTTTAAAATACAAAACAGATGAACATAAGGGAAGGGAAGCATAAACAATATAAAAACAGAAAGGGGGACAAAAACATAAGAGACTCTCAAATATGAAGAACAAACAGAGGGTTACTGGAAGGATTGTGGGAAGGGGGATGGGCTATATGGGTAAGGGGCATTAAGGAATCTACTCTTGAAATCATTGCTGCACTATATGCTAACTAACTGGATGTAAATTTAAAAATAAATAAATAAATAAATATCATAGGAGGTCCTGGGTGGCAGGGTGGGTTAAGGGTCTGATGTTGGCTCAGATCATGATCTCATAGTTTGCAAGTTCAAGCCTTGCATCAGGCTCTCTACTATCAGTGCAGAGCACACTTGGAATCCTATCTCCCTCTCTCTCTGCCCATCCCCGGCTCACATGCATGCTCTCTCTCAAAAATAAACATTTAAAAAATTATAATAGAAGTTAGTGGCTCAAATATAGCATTTAAAAATCTTTTTAGACTTCACAGTCACTAAATATTCATTTAGCCTTTTGGATATTTATTATAATCTTACCGGAAAACTCAAGACAGTGATCCCTTGGTGGTAACTTGAATCATCTAATCCTGACTGTGGGACTCTTGAGCAGTTTCAAGACTTAAGCATTTAAGGTGTTAAGCATCCAAGATTCAGATAAATGGCTTCAGCTCTAAAGAAAAACAAAATACAAGATTTATACAGAAGACATATTTAGAAGTACATTTCTGTTGCTCATGTCCGTCTTTATTTCTGAGTATATTATATAACAGTGTCACCTAGTGCTCCCAGTATCCTTTCAACACTGTCGCATTAGATTTTTTCTAAATCTTTATTACAAAAAAAATTCAAATTCAAACTAATACAAAACAATTGAGAATAGTAGAACGTCCCCACCATTTTAAACTCCTAGCACATCATGTTTCATTGATATCTCTCAACCCCTATGCCACCGCTCTGGATTATCCTGAAGCAAAGTCTTGATATTATACCACTTTACCTGTAGATATACTGTATGAATCTCTTTAAGATAAAGATTTGCTTTTTCCAAAAACCTGCTAGAACAGATTCATGATTTCAGCAAAGTCACAGGATATAAAATAGATGCACAAAAATTGGTTGCATTTCTATACATCAATAATGAAGCAACAGAAAGGGAAATCAAGAAATTGGTCCCATGTACAATTGCACCAAAAAGCATATAATACCTAGGAATAAACTTAACCAAAAAGGTGAAAAATCTATACACTGAAAACTACAGAAAGCTTATGAAAGAAACTGAAGAAGACACACAAAAAAAAGGAAAAATATTCCATGTTCATGGATTGAAAGAACAAATATTGTTAAAATGCTAGGGAACGCCTGGGTGGCTCTGTCAGTTAAGTGTCTGACTTCAGGTAGCCGGGTCAGGGGTCACGAGCAGAGCATCTTCTCTGGCCGGGCAGGTGCAGGAGGGTTCTGTGATGGCCTCGGAGCGCCAGGAGCCAGAGGTGAGGGGCGGGCGGGGGCAACGCTGGGCACTGGGCCCCAGGCCCCGAGCTCCGAGGGGGAGGGTCCAGTGGCCTGGCACAGCGGTGGCCTCCTCCAGGGGAGGCCGGGCCCGCGTAGTCTGGGCAGGGACTGGCGCAGCCCCATAGGCCCAACACTTGAACTTCCTCTCCTCGGCCCGCAGTTTTGTCGGGGGGGGGGGGGGGGGGGGGGGCCTAGAGCAGAAACCTGTCGCTTTCAGATACGTCGCTGACTCTGGGGCTTTCGGATTCTTTGGGTTTAATAATGGTATTGACAAAATCTGCAGTTTAATTTTCTGCTGCAGCTTCAGTGGGCAACACGGCAATAGACATCGCTGGTTTATGCATTTCTCCAAACATTGGAATGCCATAGATGGCACAAATTAATTTAGGTGTAGCGCTTGTGCATTTGGGGAGCAGCTTTGGTTTCGAGAAAACACATTTGACTCCGAGTGAAACCTCGGCCAATATTGACGCTGCCATTTAGCTCTCTGTGCAACTTGGTGGCAAGTCTTGACTTCCCGGATCCTCTTTCTTTCTCCATAAAATACCCGTCTTATGGTGAGCACTTCACGTGTGAAGCCGGAAAATGCACACGAGGTATCCATTAGGTGCCAAGGACCACAGGAGGAACTCGTACATACATTAAGTTATTAAAACATGTGGGAAGAGTTCACAGCATCTGTTCTCTTTTACAGATAAGAAAACTGGAGAGGGAGGGAGGTTAAGTACTTTACCCAGGTGCTCCTCAGTTGGGGAGTAGCAGAGCTTTGAAGTTAGAAGATCTGAGCATAGGGCGCCTGGTGGCTCAGTCGGTTAAGCTACTTCGGCTCAGATCATGATCCGACAGTTTGTGGGCTCAAGCCCCCCCTCCCCTATCCGACTCTGCTGACAGCTGGGAGCCTGGAACCTGCTTTGGATTCTGTGACTCCCTCTCTCTAAGCCCCTCCCCTGCTCACATTCTGTCTCTCTCAACAATAAATAAATATTAAAAAAAAAAACAACAGCAGCAGCAAAGATGAGAGGAAATGGGATGTTGTATCAAAATGCAACATCCCTTTCAGGCAGGTAGTCTAAAACAGCGCTGTCCAATAGACATCTAATACAAGCCATATATGCAAATTTTCTAGTAGCCACATTTAAAATGGTAAAAAGAAACAGGTGAAATCAATTTTCGTAATGTATTTTATTTATATATTTTCAAGATATTATCATTTCAACAGGTAATAAGTATTAAAAATTATGAGCCATTATTCTTTTTTGTAAAAAAAAAAAAGTGTCTGACTTTGGCTCAGCTCATGCATGATCTCGCAGTTCATGAGTTCAAGACCCCCATCAGGCTCTGTGCTGACAGCTCAAAGCCCGGAGCCTGCTTTGGATTCTGTATCTCTCTCTCTCTCTCTCTCTCTCTCTCTCTCCCTCCCCCTCCCTCCATCCCTCCCCATTCATGCTCGTGCTCGCACGCTCTCTCTCTCTCTTAAAAATGAAAAACATTAAAAAAATTTTTTAATAAAAATAAAAAAATAAAATGCTGCTACTACCCAAAACAATCTACATATTCAATGCAATCCCTATCAAAATAGCACCAGCATTCTTCACAGAGCTAGAACAAACCTAAAATTTGTATGGAACTACAAAAGACCCCAAATAGCCAAAGCAATTCTGAAAAAGAAAACCAAAGCTGGAGGCATCACAATTCCAAACTTCAAGATGTAGTACAAAGCTACAATCATCAAGACATATGGTACTGGCACAAAAACAGGCACTTAGATCAATGGAACAGAATAGAGAAACCAGAAATGGACCCACAAATGTACGGCCAACTAATCTTAGACAAAGCAGGAAAGAATATCGAATGGAATAAAGACAGTCTCTTCAACAAATGGTGCTGAGAAAACTGGACAGCAACATGTCGAAAAATGAACCTGGACCACTTTCTTACACCATACAAAAAAATAAACTCAAACTGGATGAAAGACCTAAACCTAAGACATGAAGCCATCAAAATCCTAGAGGAGAAAGCAGACAAAAACCTCTTCGACCTTGGCTGCAGCAACTTCTTCCTCAACACGTTTCCACTGTGAAGGGAAACAAAAGTAAAAATGAACTATTGGGACCTCATCAAGAGAAGAAGCTTCTGGGGGCTCTTGGGTGGCTCAGTTGGTTAAGAGTTTGACTTCAGTTCAGGTCATTATCTCATGGTTCATGAGTTTGTGCCCTGCATCTGGCTCTGTGCTGACAGCTCAGAGCCTTGAGGATGCTTCAGATTCTATGTCTCCCTCTCTCTCCCTCTCTCTCCCTGCTCCAACCTCACTCACTCTCTGCGCCTCTTTCTCTCAAAAACAAATAAACATTAAAAAAAGTACTTTAAAGATAAAAAGCTTCTACACGGTGAAGGAAACAATCAGCAAAACTAAAAGGCAACATACAGAATGAGAGAAAATATTTGCAAATGACATATCAGATAAAGGGCTAGTATCCAAAATCTATAAAGAACTTACAAACTCAACACCAAAAAACCAAATAATCCAGTGAAGAAATGGGCAAAAGACAGGAATAGACACTTTTCTAAAAAAGACATCCGGATGACCAACAGACACATGAAACAATGCTCAACATCACTCATCATCAGGGAAATACAAATCAAAACCACAATGAGATACCACCTCGTACCCATCAGAATGGCTAAAATTAACTCAGGCAATGACAGATGGTGGTAAGGATGCAGAGAAAGAGGAACCCTTATGCATTGCTGGTGAAAATGCAAATTGGTGCAACCACTCTGGAAAACAGTATGGAGTTTCCTCAAAAAATTAAAAATAGAACTACCCTATGATCCAGGCATTGCACTACTAGGTATTTACCCAATACCTAGTAGCACTTACAGGGGTACATGTATCCCAATGTTTATGGTAGCACTATTGACAATAGCGAAAGTATGGAAAGAGCCCAAATGTCCATCGACAGATGAATGGATAAAGAAGACATGGTATGTATGTAATACCAAAGACAGGTATCATATGATTTCACTCATATGCAGAATTTAAGACACAAAATAAATGAACAGAAGGGAAGGGAAGCAAAAATAATATAAAAACGGGGATGGGGACCAAACATAAGTGACTCTTAAATACAGAGGACAAACTGAAGGTTGCTAGAGGGGTTGTGGGTAAAGGGATGGGCCAAAAGGGCAAGGGGCATCAGAGGGACACTTGTTGGGATGAGCACTGGGGATGCAGGGGATGAGTCACTGGATTCTACTCTTGAAATCATTATTACACTACCTGGCAACTAATTTGGGTATAAATTTTTAAAAATTAGAATATTTAAAAATAAAAAAAGATAATGATTTGCTTTTTAAACATAAGCAAATGTCACTATAATATCTACAACAAATTAAGAGTAACTTCTTTACAACATCTAATGCCAATCAGTGCTCAAATTTCAACTGTCTCATTAAGTGTTTTCTTTTTTTTAAGTTTGTTCTAATCCAGATCTAAACAAAATCCATACAGGCAACTGTTACTGGGTCTCTTAAATCCCTTTTAATCTACAGTTTCTGCTCCCCCTTCTTTCTTCTCTTTGCAGTGAAAGTAATAGCTTTACTAATGTCAGTGACTGAAGTAACATATTAATACCTTCATTAAGCAGTAATACATTTATTTTTATTTTATTTGCTAAAAATAAACAGATTTGCAAAATAGTTCATGTTTCTATAAGGCCTAATATTTATCTCATCTACAGAGAAGTTTGGGGATACATATTTTTCAAAGTCCAACGACTGAGGAAGGCATAGATTATGAATTATTATACCACACCTATAATAACGTGATGGTTACTAAGGAGGAAGTGGTCATTTTACTATAGGTAACTGTACACATTCAGTAGCGGCATTTTTTCAGTAAATAGGTCACATTTTAAATCTGACCTCAAATTAACCTTCATTTGAAATTATAACTGGTTTCTTACTATTTCTTTTTCTATTTAATGAATTTAATCCTCAATCCAGGAGAAAAGGCAAACTCCTCTCTAAAATGTTATTTTTTTAATGTTTATTTATTTCTGTGAGAGACAGAGAGAGTGCAAGTAGGGGGAGGGGTAGAGAGGGAGGGAGACACAGAATCCAAAGCAGGCTTCAGGCTCTGAGCTGTCAGCACAGAGCCCAACGCAGGACTCGAACCCACGAACTATGAGATCATAGTTGGACTAAAGTTGGACACCCAACCGACTGAGCCATGAAGGTGCCCCTAAAATATTATTTTTGTACTTAACCTTAATTTAAAATTCCTTTAGCCAAATTAGACATATGATATTCCATTTGCTCACAGGCATAATCAACTAAATCATGACTAAAACCAAATCTTTAAAGCCAAAAAAACTGGTAAATATGAATAAAACACTAATTCATCTGTACCTATTCGTAACAAACATCATCCAGACTTACTGGAAATTTTTTTAAAGATTTTTTAAATATTGGTTTGTTTTTGAGAGAGAGAGTGAGAAAGAGTAAGTAGGGGTAGAGACAGAGGGTAAGAGAGAGAATCCCAAGCAGGCTCTGAGCTGTCAGCACAGAGCCCAACGGCAGGGCTTGAACCCACGAACTGTGAGATCATAACCTGAGCTGAGATCAAGAGTTGGGGGCCCAACCAACCAGGCCACCAAGGCACCCCTGGACTTAGTCGAATTTTTCACTGCCCCACCAAATATTTCTGAACCTGTTAACAAAATGGTATCTACAACTCTGCCATAATTCTTAATACTTTATCATCACCTTAGGTTCATGGAATCATTTCTCCCTTAAACCAAACAAAGCTCTTATTTGCCATGGATCTTTTCTGTCCATAGTGGGGAGTACAGTCATGCAATAGTCCATATTTAATAAAATTTAAACTTCCACTTCATCTTTTAGAATAAATCACAAAACCAGTTACCACTGGAGCACAAAGCAGTTGCAGGAATCCTACAACAACTTCAAAGAGGCCTGATTTGTGCCAGCATGCCCAGGTCTTCCGTTGTGTTTCACTTTTGAATGAGCTTCTTGTTCAGACATAGCAAGAACGGAAGCCAAGCTTTTTATAAAAAAATACATTTTCTCTTCTTGTAACCATACTGTCAGGGCACTGTGTCATTTTAAGACTTCCCAAAGTGTGTCTAGCATTTCCAATACCTCCATAATAGATACAGAACCTTCCTGTTTCCATCTTTCACTTTGGTTACCCTGGGAAATAGTTGGTTTATACCTCCCTGACCTTCTTTATGGGTTATAATCACTTTTAGCAGGAGAGGCTTTGATTGTTTTTGTTTTTGTTTCAGGTTTCTTTCTGCATGTTAATTGTTTTTTCTATCTTGTCTCCACATATATTACTAAACATGGGACTCATTTTAATTTTCATTTCACTTGATTAACTTAAAAGAGTATTTCATCTACAAAGAGAGTAATTTCTATTACTACTTTGATATTACTACTTTTCACATGGTTCAGGTCAAACAGGTTAGGTAACTGTGGTCATGGTACACACGTTATCAATGCTATCATTTTTTATTCTAAAAGAAAAAAGTCATATAAAGAAGAGTGACTAGAGGAGGTCAGTTGGTATTTAACAACACTGAAGAGACTATAAATAGCCAAATAGCACAAGTTTGAAGGGGCAAGGCTTTAAACCTGCAGCAAGAAAAATGATCTAGAAGCTTCCATGTGCAATAAATAAAGAGAACAATGACCCAGCTCTGGTGCTTGGGAGGATCTCAGGTCAAATGAGGTCCTCCAAGGACAGCATTGTTTCCCTTCAGTCCAAAAGTAAAAGAGAAAGTTGATGGCATGTTAACCTCTCCTTTCTGAACAGAACTACTAGAATTATAAAAAAAATCTACAAATTGAATGTATCTTAACTATATCTTAAATCAAGGCCCTTGAAGTATATAGGTCTTTCTTTGATAGAGAAAATAATAATCTCAAGCAAACAGAGCAAAAAAACTAAGAGTTACTGAATCTCCATGATGTTCCTGATGGTATTCTCAACACTTGTCCATGTCCCTCATAATCTGAAAAGGAGAATGAGGTAGCTAGGGTGTCCAGCACAAAGTAGATTTGATCTCCACGTGCAGAATAACTTAATTATTACGTAATTGAAGAAAACGCTACTTCATAAAGAAAGGAAGTCCCTGCTCACTGTTTTTAAGGCAAAGGTTGTTAGAAAATGCTATCAAAAGGGTTATCCCACTGGGTAAGAAGATTAGGCTAAGTTACTTCCAAGAAGCCAACTCAACACTCTAAACTTGACTCCAGGATATATTTTACACAGTTGTCCCTTGAACAACATAGGAGTTAAGGTTGCTGATCCCTGCATGGTCAAAAATCTGCATGTAATTTTATTCCCCAAAAGTTTAACTACTAATAGCCTGTTGACTGGAAGCCTAACTGATAACAAACAGCTGATTAACACGTATTTTGTATGTTACATGTATTATATACTGCATTCTTACACTAAGGAGAAAAATGTGACTTTATCCACAAAAATCCACATATAAGTAGACCTGCACAGTTGAAACCTGATGTTCAAGGCCCAACTGGACTTGAATACTGTAATGTGTCGTGACTAGAAATTCATCAGATTTCAACTAAAGAAAGAAACCAGACTGCAAGATATTTAATCTATGAGGGCACATTCCTGCCCTTCTATTAAAATTATTCTGGGAATCTCAAAAGGCCCCTTTAAATGATGTAAAAGACCAAAATGATTCAAGTGTTCTGACAGCCTTTTAGAATAAGGGTGCCATGATTTTCAAATAAATTTAGAATAATCACAGCTCCTATTCACAGTAGCAAAAATAATTATGGAAAATATAAAAATCCAGTAATTTTTTTAAATCTGGCAGAATCTTATGAAATATGAAAAATCTACTCTCATATAATCAAATGCAGGCAGCAGTTACTCAGATATCTTTTATGTCTGATTGGTAAAAATCACTAATATAAAGAACTTAAAATCATCCCTTAAACTGATGGTTCATCAAATCTACAGTTCCCGTTACAGTTCAATTTTTAGAAATTCACTTTTTCTCTTATCTTAGAAATGCTATAATCTTTACAATTTTTAAAACAGGCTTACATTTTACCCTTCTGTCATTCTTTTTAACCTTCTCCCAAATTTGTTTTTAAGAGTACAGAAACTTATTATGCTGACCAATGTAAAAAATGCTGTATAATGATAGTGAGGTCAAATAAAGCTTCACTGCAAAACTCTCAATTTCTTGCTGATAAAACAATGTTCTCTGCAGGTAAATTTATCCACATTATGTTGATTTAACATTTTTAGCCAGAAGAGCAGTTGTTATCATCCTAGCTGAGCTAATGAAAACAATTATCAAAATCTTCCATTCAAAAATTTAAGGGGAAGTTTTGTACTAAGGTTTCATTCATGAATGAATGAAAATAGCATCCGAGCACAACGTTTTCTAATATACTGATGAGTGAATGCGTATGGTTTAGAATAGCTTTCCTATTACATTTCCATGTTGGCATGAAAAAAATGAAGGAATTCAATTGCAAAATTATCACATAAATATTCTCCCTACTCATCTAGATTTAAACACCAAGAGAAAAATTTTAAATAAATGTAGAAGCAGATCAGTAAGATCAATCTCACTAAATCTGAAATGTATTCCAATCTCCAACTTCTACAAATCTCCTGCTATGATTTATAACTATGAAATGTACAGAAATTGTATATTCAACAAATATCTATTGGGCAGACCTACATGCCCAACCAGGGACAAAGCAGTAAAAAAAAAAGACAAAATTCCCCGACCTACTGTCAGGTTTACACTTTGATAGAAGCTTGAGTTTTTTTGTAGTCATTCCTTTGAGAATCTGAAAATACTGCTGGAAGTCTCTCTTCCGAAATGCTCATATATACTTAATTTTGCAACGTATAAACCTTTCTAATACAATCGTTAACCATGGGTCAAGATCCCCTGATAAAAATCCTCCTTGTGTTTATTTTCTATCTGCAGTTTAAAGTAGTTTCATAATTTTTACTATCCAGAGTAAAAAGTAGTACTTTTTCTCCAAGAAAATATTCATGGCCTTCAAATTTCAACATAATGTTTTCTATTTATTCCAATTGTTATCTCTCACAAATTTCCAGGCTGCCAGATTACCCTTTATCAATATTGGTCTTTCTAGAAAACTCGATCCTAACATCTTAGGGAGCTTCACAATGGAAATTTTCTGATTTCATTCATTATTCTCTAGATCCCCTTAAGTTAAAATCCCCCTCCCTCTACACAAATCTTCTGTTAGTCTTTGAACCAAAGTCACTTACAGAATCTTTGGAAGAAGATATGCTCAGGAGAATGACAATAAAACCTTAATCACTTACCAGAAACCATTAGCTAATTAACCAAAAATTTTTGGTTTTGCCTGTCACAAAAAGATGTCACTCCTTAGAAAAAAAACAGGGAAAGGGGAGGGAAACAGAGAAAACAGAGGGGAAAGTCTTTTTTATTTAAAAATAATAGTTTGTAGGGCCATTACAGTCTCTAATCAACGTGTTGTATCCTTTATATCTATTAGTTTTAAAATTACACAATGGAAAAATTGCAACTAATTATGACCCTGAGGTCCTATCAGGTTAAATATCAAAGAAACTGCATGCAAATTTAATATGAATATCTTGTAGATTTTTATAAAACAATTTGCAATAAAAAGGTTGCTGGGCTAATCCAAGTTTTAAATTATTAAAAAAAAAGAAAAAGTATATGAGCACAGGGTCATAAAAGTAAACAGCCACAATTTAAATGCCAAAGTTTGTCTCTATTTTTTTCTTACAGTCTCCAACAGGCTTAGAGAGGCCTGACTTTTAAAAGAACAACAATGAAAACACAAATCCCCCTTGATGATTAGATGACCTATTTCTCCCAATGCATAGCTCCAAAACATCTTAAGTTTGAGGAGGAATGATCATTTGTCATATGCAATCTCACATTTGCATCAGAAAGCCTTTAAAATGTTTTGTATTCCTTGACCCAATAATTCTACCTCTAAGACCCTTTTTCTGTAGGACGATAATCAGAAATGCACATACAAATTTATTTGCAAAGAAGTTCACTGTACCATTATTTCCATGAGCAGAACACTGCAGAGAAGTCACAGAACAAAGTACGAGTTGAAAACAATCATCGGGGTTGTGAGTTCAAGACCCACAGTGGGTGTAGAAATTACTATTAAAAATAAACTTAAAATATAAAAATAAAAGGGGCACCTGGGTGGCTCACTCAGTTAAGCATCCGACTTTGGCTCAGGTCATGATCTCATGGTTCGTGAGTTTGAGCCCCGTGTCAGACTCTCGGCTCACAGCTCAAAGCCTGGAGCCTGCTTCGAATTCTGTGTCTCCCTCTCTCTCCGTCCTCCCCTGCTCATACTTGTCTCTCTGTCTCTCAAAAATAAATAAATGCTAAAATTTTTTTAAGAAGAATAAAAATAAACTTAAAAAAAGCAAAGAGTAAATGCAGAAAGACAGAATCAAATTGTCAAGGTACTCAATCTCTCCATGCTTCCATTGTCTCATCTACAAAGTAAAGATAATTAAAACCTCTTATGGCTATTATGAGAATTAAGTATAAAAAATGAAAAATGTTTGGGGCACCCAAGGGCACAGTCAGAAAGCATCTGACTCTTGATTTCGGCTCAGATCATCATCTCTTAGTTGTAGGACTGAGCGCCACACGGGGCTCCGGGCTGAGCTTGGAGCCTGCTTCAGATTCTCACTCCCTCTGTCTCTGACTTCCTCCCCCATTAGCACACTCTTTCTCTCTTTCTCTCTCTCAAAAAATAAACAAGTAAAAATTAAAAAATAAATAGACCTTTAAAAAAAGATGAAAAATGTTAAGTGTTGGACACAAAGTATTCAATAAATGTTTATTGTTCTTTAACTCATATACAATGACAGATGTGTAACACTTCAAAAAAAAGTAATAAAGAAATAAAAATCACTCATAATTCTAACAGCTAGAGATAGCCACTACTAATTTATGTTAGTATCTGGGTTAATCTCTTTCAGATCTTTCAATATACACTAGATGCTTTATAAAATTGGTGTCACATTGTATCATTTCTAGCAGTTACAAAATATTATAATATTTTGTAAATATATTATATGCATTTAGTCATTTCACTATATTGAGGGTCTTCACTGCTGTAATTAATATTGTAGTAAATATTTTAATTGGCAGTCATTGTACGCATCTTTTAATTTCCCTCAAGAAAGAATCTAGAACCAGAATTTCTATCTCAAATAGCATGAAATCCACTTGGCTTCATTCCCCGACTGACCTGTACAGAACATAGACACACACTAGGTGTTCAAAAATTCCGGGGCGCCTGGGAGGTTCAGTCGGCTATGCATCTGATTGCTGATTTCAACTCATGTCATGATCTCACACTTCATAAGATCGATCTTATGCTGACAGTGTGGAGCCTGCTTAGGACTCTCTCTCTCTCTCTCTGTCCCTCTTTCTCTCTGTCCCTCCCCTGCTTGTGATCACTCTTTCTCTCAAAATAAATAAACTTGTTTTTAAAATGCTGATGTTATTCTTCTACATGGGTACTTAAAAGCTATTAAACGGTTTTTTCAGTATAACCTCTCTATTGTTTTCTAGTGCAACTGTACATCAGGCATTTTGCTTTGTCCATTTAGCCCATTTATAGGATCTCACTTTTCCTTCATATCACTCTAATATCCCAAACACAATTTGAGTGTTCAGAACTTCAGTACATTCCCCAAAGGTGAGTATGCTACTTTATAGATCTAGAACTGGAAATCGCTGTCTTTCAGAAGTACATCCTGAAATATTTACAGATATGTTTCATGACCAAGGGACTGCATCAAAAACACTGGGCACTGGAGAAAGGGAGTCGGTAGAGGTAACACAGAGTTGATGAACGTTGAAGTCGAGGAATGGGCACATGAACATTCATTCCACTATTCTGTTTAAATATTTCTTAAACTGTCTTTGGCAGGAGCAAACTTTAAATCTTCAAAAGATACAATTATTAAAGTCAATAAAACAATTATAGTTTAGCTTGTACCATAGGTCTTACAGAATAGTTCAATGATTAAAAAAAAAAGACCAAAAATCCTTAAGCCAAATTCAAAAGTGAAGTAAACAAGTACAGTACTTAGAATCTCTCAATCATACTTGCCAGTAATTCCCACAGATAAACACATACTACAATGCCTGTTTCCAAACCGTGGCTTCAGCATACCACACTGATTTCTCCAAGACAATATTAGTATTTATACTGTGCATTACAAGAATACAATTATGCCTCTGTATGTGCCCACATGAATATTTGATAAGTAGTTTTATTATGTACGAGTATTAAATAATCCAAATTCTCTTGGTGCTTAAATCACATCTTGGTACTAAGTCAGGCACATCATAAAACAAAACTTACAGATTAACAGTTAGATCCACCAAAGTGTTTTGTTTTTTGTACTAAGAGGCAGTGTGATTAAAAAAAAAAAAAAAACTACCTCACTGCGTATCTTTTATTCAGATGAACTATGGTAAAATACCACCTGTGTATATTTCTACCTGTCCAGCAAACAGTTTACCTTGAAGTCAGGTCATGATAACAAGAGAGCATTGTAAAAAGAGTAAGTCACAAATCTAGGGATGAGCATATCAATGGCTGCCCCCCAGGTTTAAAACAAGGGTGAAATGGACAGATTGGAGAGATGCTTCCAAACTCTTCGTTGCAATAAAAAAATACATTGTATATAAATGTACTTATAATGCATTTTATATAACAACCCAATATGTATATGTATATATATGAACCCACATGATATATTTGTAATAATGATCTGCAACACACCTTGGTAATCCCTAAGCTTTTTTTAAAAAGGCTATATTCTAGCACTACCCACTGAAACAATTTTTGGAATTCACAGTTTTAAATCCCAGGAGTTTAAAAAAAAATACAGCCTGCATCTCCTGCTACTTACCAGCAAAGGTGGTGGAGGACAGAACTTGACAAGCTACACATTTAATGCCACCCAGTCACCTGCCTGCTTAAACCTCTCCCCTGCGCAGAAAAGGACAATACTCTACGTCTGGGAAGACAGGGAGGAGGGGGGCAGAAGACACAGACGGGCTCGACATGCGCACACGCACACAACATCCACGGCCATCTCTTAAAGTTCTTCCTGTTCTAAAATTCTGTGGTTCTAAGGGTTACCTCTGAGAGTAGGAGTCCCTAAAGGGTAAATTCATCATTACATCTCCTGGCAAACTGGCTTTCAAAAAAATATTGAAGCACTAAATAAAGATTAAATTCAACTAGCAATATGCAAACCAAGTATAAATGTCGGTTTTCTGCACACTATTAAATGTAAAAATCAAGGCTATTGTACATTATCTGAAAACTCAGAAGCACAAAAAGTTATCATACACACTGTGTATGTATATGCATGTGTATATAGAATATCTATGTCACAAAGCAAACACTAGTCTTGTTACATTGTCCATTAATGTACAAAAACAACTCACTGTAGAATTATTCTAAAACGCAGAACCAAATTCAACACTAACTTTTTGTCTCAATCATTCCTTTTTTTCTCTACCCACTTAATGACATATTACTAATTAACAAAGAAATGAGCAAATAGGCCTAGTAAATACAAAAAACAACAGCAGAGGACAGGACAATATACAGCTTTCATGATTCAACCGTGATTTATAGCACTCCAAAGTCCACCAGTTGTTGGCTCAAGTGGTCTCCTCTGCCTTTGTCTTAGAAGGAATCGTTTTCTCCAAAATAAATTTCAATGACATCAAAGTTTCTTCCTATATACATTAACTTTCAATAAATTATTACAGTTTAATTGAAGTAGGAGGGGGGAAGGAGTCTACATAAAAGATTTCCAAGCCTAAATCCCAATAAAACCTCCTATAAATAAGGACATTAAAGCCAATCCTCATACCTTTTATAAGATATAAAATGTCATGTGATGCAATAAAAGACACCTTTCTCATGACAACCTAAAAATCATAACACAACTCTCTCTTTCCATAAGAGTTACCTAAAATTCTATTACTTTGAGGTTCTGAGTTAAATTATGTGGAAAAACAGAGAATTTTGCCACAATTAATAGGATTTGTGATTCTTAAATGAGGAAAGTATTTACAAATATGTTTTCATTACTAAAAGAATAATGTATTTTAATAAGCAATTCCAAATTTACAGTTCTGGTTAGTATTTCTCACCTTTTCCCAGATTTCTAAATTTTAATTACAACTATAATTAAACATACCTTGCCAAACCTTCATGGAGGAGGATTTGAAATATTCCTTGAAAGAAATAAAGGAAATAGAGAATTTGTATTTGCAGAGGAGAAAGAAAGAAAAATGGGTATCATGCGAGTGGTCCAGGATACAGGATGGAGAGGTTTTTCATCAAACAATTGCTAGAGATTTTGAACAATATTTATTGGACCAGTTAATGTGGAGGAGTTTTCATCAGCCACAGGGAGACAGGGACTTAACGGTGACTAACGGTCAACTCTGAGCTCCCAGAATCCGCAGTAAGTGACACCTGTTCAGACACAGCCCCCACCGGCCAGGAGCTTACAAACCAGCCAGGAGAGAGATATGCTATGATGACAAGTTTCAGGTGCTTTAAGAAAAGCTACCTAGGAGCGCCTGGGTGGCTCAGTCGGTTGAGCATCTGACTTCGGCTCAGGTCAGGATCTCACCGCTTGTGGGTTTGAGCCCTGCGTCGGGCTCCGTGCTGACAGCTCAGAGCCTGGAGCCTGCTTCAGATTCTGTGTCTCCCTCTCTCTCTGACCCTCCCCCACTCGCACCCTATCTCCCTGTCTCAAAAATGAATAAATGTTAAAATAAATAAATAAATAAATAAATAAATATATTCTAGTTACAGTCAGGTAGAAACAATGGAGACAGTCATCAAATTTAAGTGAAAGAGGAGCCAGGGACCACCTCACCAAGTAGGGGGCTCACAACCTCCACTGCCAGAAGACTCACTGATGGGCAATCTACAACCATAGGAACGATTTATGGCTCTCTTTGAGGAGCTGGTTAGCCATTGATCAAAAAAAAAATTAAGGCTCAATAAACATGACTATTTCACTGTAGGCCTGTGAGCTGTAACTTCCCAGCATGACAGGCTCCAAAGCTGGGTGCTATCCCGTCTCGTCCTGGTTACACAACGGTGCCTGGCTGGGTCCCAGAAATGGTTACCCCGGGATGCCTCCCCCCATGTTTATGGAAGCAAGCACTGTGCAGGGTAAGGTTTACACTGACTGACAGTTCCTCTTGCTCTAGAAATTTATAAAAGATAATAAGCAATTTATTCAGATCAAAATCCTCTGTATGGAAAATAACACATTTCAAAGTTAGTAACAAAACAACATTCCAAATGAGTTTGGTCACTATGGATGACCATATAGAACATGCCACAAAGCTTAATCCTTCACATTCCAGTACATCCAGTAACTCTACAAGGACTTGCACACAAAAGTCCAAAAGCCCCACCCCACTCCACCAATAGGCTTTATTCTTCACAGCGGTGAAGTCAGTCTAAATAAGTTACAAATATAGGAGGGGAGAAAATTCAGTTCTGGTTCACTGTACCCAAAGAAACGGTGCCCTAGAAATCCAAATTAATTAAGAAACCAATAGGAATAAAAAAACCACTAATTGCTGAGGGCCTACTATGCCCAAGGAAGTAGGTTAGGTGCTTTACACACATTACTTCGTTTTAACCCCAAGAAACTCATTTCTGTAAATGTTCAACTTTGCAGCTATGGAAACTGATGAAGCTACTAAATGGGGAGACACTGCTCACCTGGATTCTCTTCTATTCTAAAAGAATAAGCTGTTATACGGAGTTCTATGAAACAAACTTCTCAAATTAAGATGCAATTATGACTGCAGTATGTTTTTTAGAACAAAAGCTAGAGACTGCTCAAAAAGATTTAAACATAGTTAAGGTAAATTGTGTGTTTGTTAATAAAGAAAGAATAAATTTACTTTATCAAAAGTAAAACAAAAAACAAACAAAAAAACCACGGGGGGCAGCCACTGTGGCAGGAGGGGTCATTAGCAAGAATGCCTGATATGAGGGAGTCCCTGCAGCTGCCTCGTTCTTCAAGCGCAGGAGCTGGTGGAAATATCAGGAATGGAAGCCAATGCGACCATCCCAATCTGGCAAAATAAGCCACACGGGGCTACTCAAAGTATAGTGAGAAGAACTGGGACCAGCCTGCCCCCTGAAGCCATGTCCCTTGCATCCTTTGAGACCCTGTGCCCAACATGTCTGACCTGTGTCTAAAGGATGTGCCCCCCCCCCCATCCCTACTCTGGCTGACACTGCCAGGATTGCTGTGAATGAAGAGGAGACATAGGCCCAGGACAGGACTGACACACAGCTCTTGCACACCTGGAAGCCTAGCCCTCTAATTGTCACACAGCACAATGCCCAGCCTGCGTGGGTCCCGGGTGATCGTCTTTCTGACCATTCCAGCCCCGAGCTGCACCACAGAGCTGCTGGATGAGCTTGAACCAACTGCACGGCCACATTGCTAAAATAGTGGCAGCTGAGGCTGCTTCAGTTTCATTAACAACAGATTTCTTATCTCCAGGAAGTTCAAATGTCTCTTCTCCCTTACCTGGTTTTGGATCCTCACTCCACTATACAACTTTCTTTGCCATTAATGACATCACCAAGGAGACCAAGGTGGAGGTCCCTGAGTTTCCATCAGTCCCCCTGCTTTGTTCTGCCAGCCCTGAGTGCTGCAAACCAGAACACAGAGCTACCCACAGCTTGGGTGAAGAGGATGACTGTGTCCCTCTGTCCAAGGGCAGCAGCTTTGCAGATATGATGGGGATCCTGAAGGACTTTCACCAGATGGAACAGAGCCAAGATCTATCTCTTAGGGAAAAAAAGCCCTTAATGATAGCTGAGGTATCTACCTGATAGAGTTCAAAGTAATGCTCATAAAGATGCTCACCAAACTGGGGAGAAAACGGAGAGAAGAATGGATGAACACAGAACTCCAACGAAGAGATGGAAAATACACAGCAGGACTAGAAAGGAGTTATGGAGCTGATGAACACAATGATAGAGGAGTTCACCAGCAGACTCTACGAAACAGAAGAAAGGATAAATCAACTCAAAGATAAGGAAGGGGAAGTCCCCCAAACAGAGCAGCAAGAAAAAGAAATGAAATTCTAGAAAAAAGAATGAAAAAAAAAAGTGAAGATAACTTAAGGGACTTAGGGCATAACACCAAATGGACTAGGATTTTCATCACAGGGCTCCCAGAAGAGAAAGAAAGGGACAGAAATCTTTTTTTGAAAAAAGAATGGCTTAAAACATCCCTAACCTAGAGAAGGAAACCGACATCCAGATCCAGGAGGCCCAGGGAGATCCATATAAGATCAACTCAAAGAGACCCTAAAGGTAGCAAGAAAAAAAATAACTCGTTATCTAAAAGGGAACTCCCATAAGACTTTCAACCCATTTTTCAGCAGTTTGTAGGCCAGAAGGGAGTGACACTATGTATTCAAAATGCTAAAAGAAGAAAACTTCCAACCAAAAATTATCATTCAGAATTAGAGAGAGAGATTTCCAGATGAGCAAAAGCCTAAGGAGTTTATCACCACTAAATTAGCCTTAAAAGAAATGTTAAAATGACCTCTTCAAGCTGGGAGAAAAAAAAGTGTTAATCAGTAATAGGAACACGCATCGAAGGGTAAATCACACTGGAAAGATCAATATAATAATAATGAAAATAATGGATTTGTCACTTATTAAAAAGAACAAAAGTAGTAAAAATAACTATGATTATAATAACTAGTTAAGGGATAACTTTGTCCAGTGTGAGACCACTCACTGTCATGGGCTGCTTTCCACTGCTTGTGTGCCTTCTCTAGAGCCAGGACCTTAGCCTTGGCCTCATATGGGTTGCACAGTGCCCAGATTCTGGATGCCTCCCTCTAGAAAGGAGCTCTCAGACAAAGCCAACAAACACCACTTCTTACACAGCCCAGCCCTGCTGGGGGTGCCCCACTGACTACTAGCCTCTTGACCACTTTATTCTCCACCAGCTTTTACTTCTAGGTTCTGAGTGAAGACCCTGGTGCCCAGACTTTGGCTCCTGTGGGAGGGAGCCTGCTAATCTTGGGCTGGCTTACTTTGGTTCTTTGAGTTTCCTTGTACTTAATCTCTGGTATTTTTTTTTTTTTTGAGAGTTGG
Organism: Suricata suricatta; assembly: GCF_006229205.1. NCBI lineage: Eukaryota > Metazoa > Chordata > Mammalia > Carnivora > Herpestidae > Suricata > Suricata suricatta. The sequence continues at coordinate 155,033,655 of NC_043700.1, read as the reverse complement.
AGCAGGGAAAGGATTAAAAAAGAAAGGGTAAAAAGAAAAAAAGATGTAAAATGTGACATCAAAAACATGCAGGGGAGGAATAACAATGTTGAGCTTTAGAATGTGATCACACTTAAGCTGGCAACTATTTCATCAACCTAAAATAGACTTATAGTTAAAATAGAACTTGTTATAGTTAAGGTTAACCTTAACTACAAAGCAAAACCTACATTAAATACACAAAGGATAAAGGAACATAAGCATACTACTAAAAAATGTCAACAAACCACAAAGGAAGAGAGCAAGAGAAGAAAGGAACAAAGAGGAAAACTACAAAAACAGCCAAAAAACAGCAAAATGGCAATAAGTACATACCTATCAATAATTACATTTTAAATGTAAATGGACTAAATACTACAATCAAAAGACAGAGTGGCTAAATGGACTAAAAATCAAAACCTATATATACCTCCCACAAGAGGCTCCTTTTGACTTAAGAACATGCATAGACGGAAAGTGAAGGGGTAGAAAAAGATATTCCATATAAATGGAAACCAAAAGAAAGCCAGGGCAGCTATACTTACATATATAAGAAAAAAATTCAGCAGCACCTGAATGGCTGAGTCAGTTAAGCAACTGACTCTAGATTTCAGTTCAGATCATGATCTCACAGTTCAGGAATTCGAGTGAGTTGGGCTCCGTGCTGACAGTGTACAGCCTGCTTGGGATTCTCTCTCCCTCCCTCTCTGCTCTTACCCCAGGCATGTGCGCACACATGTGCACATGCTCTCTCTCAAAAATAAATATATGAACTTAAAAAAATAGAGAAAGAAAGAAAAATTGACTTTAGGAACACCTGGATGGCTCTGGCAGTTAAGCATCCAACTCTTGATTTCACCTCAGGTCAGGATCCCAGTCATGGGATCAAGCCCCGCATCAGGCTCCAAGCTAAGCAGGTTCTCTCTCTCTCCCTCTCTCCCCCTCTGCTCCTCTCTCCAATTCCCATGGTTTTTTGCTCTCTTTCTAAATTAAATTTTTAAGGGGCACCTGGGTGGCAAAGTTGGTTAAGCATCCAACTTCAGCTCAGGTCACGATCTCACTGTTCATGGGTTCAAACCCTGCATCAGGCTCTCTGCTGACGGCTCAGAGCCTGGAGCCTGCTTCAGATTCTGTCTCTCTGCCCCTCCCCTGCTCATGCTCTATCTGTCTGTCTATCTGTCTCTCTCTCTCTCCCCCTCTCTCTCAAATATAAAGTAAAACATTAAAAAAATATTTTTAATAAATGTTTAAAAGTAAGTAAAAAAATTCACTTTAAAACAAAGATTGCGGGGCGCCTGGGTGGCTCAGTCAATTAAGCCTCCGACTTCGGCTCAGGTCAGATCTCACGTTCGTGGGTTCGAGCCCCACGTCAGGCTCTGTGCTGACAGCTAGCTCAGAGCCTGGAGCCTGCTTCTGGTTCTGTGTCTCCTTCTCTCTCTGCTCCTCCCCCTCTCATGCTCTGTCTCTCTCTGCATCAAAAATAAATAAAACATTAAAAAAAATAAAAATAAAAAAATAAAAAATAATAAATAATAAAACAAAGATTGCTACCAGAGACAAAGCACATTATATAATGATAAAGGGGTCAATCCAACAAGAGAATAGAACATTTGTAAATATTTATGAATCCAATATAGAAGCATCTGAATATATAAAGCAAATATTAACAGATATGAAGGGAGAAACAGCCATACAATAACAGCAGGGAACTTTAACAATTTTTTAATGTTTATTTATTTTTTGAAAGAGAGCGAGCGAGCATGAGCGGGGGAGGGGCAGAGAGGGAGACACAGAATTTGAAGCAGGCTCCAGGCTCTGAGCAGTCATGACAGCACAGAGCCCGACATGGGGCTCAAACCTATCGATCGGGAGATGATAGCCTGAGACAAAATCCGACACTTAACTGACTGAACCACTCAGGAGCCCCAGCAGAGGACTCTAGTACCCCACTCACATCAATGGGTAGATCAGACAGCAAATAAGAAAACATCAACCTTAAATGACACATTAGACCCGACAGCCCTAACAGATACATACAGAACATTTCATCCAAAAGCAACAGGATGCACATTCTCAAGTGCGCTTGGAACGCCCTCCAGGACAAATCATGTGAGGCCACAAGACAAGTCTGAATAGATTTAAGAGGACTGAAATCATATCAAGCATCTTTTCTAACCACATTGATAGGAAACTAGAAATCAAAAAAGAAAAAGAAAATAAAAAAGGAAAGAAACTAGAAATCTTTTTTTTTTTTTTAAGTAAAAACAAAGGGTAGGGGAAGGAGAAATCATAATATGGCTAACAAATCACAGATGCTTATTTTAAGACTAAATTCAATCCTCTTCTGTTAATGTCTCACTACTAATTTAAAAGTCCAAGAACAACTTCATAGAAGAAAGTGACAGTCTTCTGCTTCAGCCAGAATTCTTAAAATAATCTTTAACTTAAAATGTTTCCCAAAGATGGATGCTCCCAGTGTAAACACCAATGATAATTCAATCAGCTGCAAAATTCGGTGTTAGCAGTCTCTACATTTACAGGGAAAACCTGACACAGTATAAAGCTATTAATTGCCACATCTGTGGTTTTAAAGGAAACTTCCTCCCACAGCACTTAAATCATCCTTTTTCTCCTAGGTCCCTGTTTGCCTCGTCTCCTTTAATCTTGCTTTATGTTAAGACAGTATCTGGTCCCTGGCTCTGTTTAGTGTCATCAGAAAAATGCCCTTGGAATGTTGTCTCTGAACCAACTTCCTAATTGAGGTTATGCTCCTCCGATTAAGAATTTTATGGGAGCCTGGGTGGCTCAGTCGGTTAAGTGCTGACTTCGGCTCGCGTCACGATCTGACTGTTTGTGGGTCTGAGCCCCACATCGGGCTCTGTGCTGACAGCATGGAGCCTGGAGTCTGCTTCAGATTCTGTGTCTCCCTCTCTCTCTCTCTCTCTGCCCCTCCCCTGCTCATGCTCAGTCTTTCTCTCTCCCAAAAAATAAATAAAAACATTAAAAAAATCATTTTAATATATCAAAATCATAATATCCAAATCATAATAAGGCTAGATGTAAATACTAACTGGAAGATTTATTAGAGTAAAGCAAAAAAGGAAAGAAAAAAATGTTAAGCTTTCTAGAAACCTAACACACCGGTGGACTATAATAAATAAAAATAGACCTAATTCTACTACCTTTGCTGAGCCCGATGGTTTATCAAGCTAGATAGTGAAGGACACAAACAATGAATAAGGCAGATCTAGGACTTTTTGGAATCAACTCATCCAGTTCTAGGACCAGCTCCCCTCAACTGTCCTAGAAGGAGAGTGCTGTAGAAAGTTCCAATATGGTACAAATGGGACTCACTGCAAAATAAGAAGCGCTTATCTTTCAATATAGCAGACTTCTGTATTAAGGGTGTGATTGTATTTGAAACTGGAATGCTCGTGGAGGTCTGGAAAAGAGAGGAAACAGAAGTGGCGAGTGCAAAGCTAGGAGCTGACTCACTTCTCTCACCTCGTCAGGTTGTCACCCTCGCTACTAGTTACATAAGTACTATGTGGAATGTACTCTTTCACTTAGGACAATTTTATCTCATAAGCCTTTCATAAACCTGTCAAACCATGAGCTACATGAAACATTTCTTGTTTTATAGGTGCTCAGTTTTAAAAATAAAAACTTTCATCAGCCCAAACTAAATGCAGTGTGATTGAAGATCACAGGAGCAAATGATAATTTGATTCTTACCTGTAAGTGCCTGCCCTCGTTACTGTTTCAAAGCAATTTTTTAACAAAATCATATTGCAGAAACTAAGACTTAATGTCCCAATTTAAGCAAGCTCACTAAAAATATCCATTAAGATATTTTTACCTTAAAATAATATAACCAGGGGCGCCTGAGTGGCTCAGTTGGTTGAGCGTCCAACTTCAGTTTAGGTCATGATCTCATCGTGTGAGCCCCACATAAGGCTCTGTGCTGACAGCTCAGAGCCAGGAGCCTGCTTTGGATTCTGTGTCTCCCTCTCTCTGCCCCTCCCATGCTCATGCTCTGTCTCAGTTTCCCAATAATAAATAAATGTAAAAAAATTTTTTAATATTATATGTGTGTGTGTGTGTGTGTGTGTGTGTGTGTGTGTGTGTATCCATCACAAAAATACTTCTCATTCGTTTAATATTGCTGAAACACCAAAAATTTGAAATGTGACTTTAGGAAACTTACTTTTAAAATAGATGTAAGAGGGTTAGTCTGTACTGTTTTCCCAATGACAAAAAGAAATCCCATTCAGGATGGATTATAATCTACCATTTTATTGCATCAATATGTATTAGAAGACAAAAATAGACATTTAATTCAAGAGGTGATCCAAAGGGACTGAAAGTTACATTAATCTCTCAAAAGTCACATATAAAACAAATCTATATAAACCCTATGTCCATTATAATGAGAAATGACCTCAAATGAGAAGGCAGGACGAGGGATGTAGTACAGTGACACAATACTAAGCTATATTAACAGACAAAGTGATTTAGCCTTATTTATAAGAGGAAAGGAGAGAGGGATGGAGAAAGAAATATGAGAAAAAGAAGAAAACCTGCAAAACTAAAAAAAAAGATAGAGGGCTGCCTGGGTGGCTAAGTCGGATAAGCATCTGACTCTTGATCTGGGTTCAGGTCATGACCTCATGAGTGAGTTTGAGCCCCGCATCCCGCTCTGTGCTGACAGTGCAGAGACTGCTTGGGATTCTCGGTCTCTCCCTCTCTCTCTGCCCTTCCCCTGCTCATGTGCACTCTCTCTCAAAATAAACAAACTTAAAAAGAAAAAGGTGGAATACATAAAATCATTTTCTGCGAGTCTGCAGGCAGTAATGATAGCACTCTTCTCTTCACAAAAGAAACACGCCGCCTGTCCCTGACATACAAACAAAATCACATATGAGAATCAAGAATACTAATATTGTCAACATGCAGACTAGTGCTTTCAACCTAGCAAGATCCCAATAGCAAGTTAGCCAAGTAGAAGTCAGTCTATAAGACACCTCAGGTAAAAGAAGAGATTTAGATATGCTACCTGATTGTATTGGCCATTCTCCACCACCATGGAAATCAAATACTGAATGCTCTAAATGTGTCATTTCCTTCCCTTCTGGAAGTCATAAGAGCTCTCTGATATTGCCATATAAACATTTTTGTCAAACTCGTAGCGAGAGTATAAGTATTACCTGATGCTGACTGAATTGTAAAGACCATTTCAAAAGGCAAATAAAATTTCCCTGCCTCTGAAGGTTCAATACAAAATATTTATAAAATTCTACTTGAGACTCTTCTCTTTCACAAGAGATTTCAGTAAGTGATCGACCACATTGAATGCTCTGTAATTTCATACAATTCAACAAGTATCTATTGAGTTCTTATCAGTTACACAAATAAAAAACACATACTTATTTGTGCTCTGAATTCAAATAGATGAATATTTCTAATACAATACACACTGTGACCAATCTTGGAATTGACCTACCAAAAAAGAAAATAGGAAAAAAAAATAGGCTATATGGGTTAAAAGTCAAGCTGACTGAGGAGACTTAAGGAGGACTGAGGAACAGTTAGGATTTGAGCAGAGCCTTTAGGGCAAAAAAAAAAAGAGAGAAAAGATAGGGTTCCAGAAAGAGATGTCATGACAGAATATGAAGATGAGCTCAAGAAAAAGAAGTAAAAACGTATCAGTCTGGTTGCCTAAAGGAAAGTAATCTAGAGGAGCACACTTGGAATCTTAAGGAAATGATACAGGCTTCAGTTTCAGGAGGGCTTTCACTTTTCATTTTTCCTCCAAGAGGGAGTGTCTTAGGGTTCAGAGACTACAGAGAAACAGAACCAACGGGAGACATACACACACACTAAAGGGAACACATACACATACATCTATATATATGTATGAGGAAGGAAATTAGCACATATGACTATGGAGAAGTCCCATGATATGCCATCTGCAAACAGGAGAACCGTGAAAACCAGTGGTATAACTCAGTAGGAGTCCCATGGGGCCAATCAAAGGTGTAATTGTCCATCTGAGGCCAAAGGTTGAGGGCAGAGGATGCTGTATGTATAAGTCCCAGATTCCAAAGGCCGAGAACCTGAAGCTCAAATGTCTGAGTACAGAAGAGGGAAGTCCCAGCTCAAGGAGAGTGAGCAAATTCACCCTTCCTCTGCCTTTTTGTTCTATTTGAATCCTAAGTGGATTGGTGATGCCCACCCACAGCCATGAGGCAGACCTTCTTTACTTAGTCTACTGACTTAAATGCTAATCTCTTCTGGAGACGTCCTCACAGACCTAAGCAGAAATGATGTTTTACCAGCTCTCTAGGCATCCATTAGCCCAGTCCAGTTGACACACAAAATTAACCAACATAGGGAGCCACCTTGAGTTTTTGAGAAAGTAAGTGATAGGAACAGACCTGTAGTTTCTAAAAGTTACCTTTTGAAGCAGATGGGAAGAAAGCCTGAATGAGCAGGACCAGTTTGTAAACACCTAGTGGAGAAGCCAAGAGATAACTTTCTGAACTAAGGCTGTGGGAGGCACCAACAAAGCACTGACGTAGAACTGAAAGAATTTCACAGCTGAACAAATGGGGGACCATCACTTTCCGCAAACACTGCCACAGCCTCCTACTGCATTACCCCCTCCCACGCATTACCCTACCAAAGCCGGGAGTGATTGTTTTACAAATTAAATCAAGTTGCATCTCAAGGCCCTCCACCCCACCTCCCTGCCTGCCAGGCAAACTGGACTTTTCATTTCCTAGAAGTTCAACTTCTTTCCTGCCTCAGGACCCTTCACTCACTGTTTTCCTGTATCTGCAAAGTAGCGCCCTGGTGTGTGTCACCAGGTGGAACCCTAAGTGGCCTTCAAATCTCAATTTAAGTGTCCCTTCCTCAACAACGCTATCCACCTAAACTCTCCCGTCTAGTACATGTCCCAACCTTTAAATTCTCTCTTGGAATACTTCCCAGACATTTAGACATGGGTTTAAGTACATATTTGATTAACATCTATTGCCCATTAGGCTATGCCCTGAGAGGTAGGATTATAAGTATTCGTTACCTATGCCTAGCCCAGTACCTGGCACCTGGCGGGTGCTTAACAAACATCTGCTGAATAATAAATTTACCACAAGAGATCACCTCAAGTTCTTGACGGGGAAGATGGTAATGCCGTTATCTAATAAAGGGAACACAGGAGCATAAAGCTTGTGGATAAAGTGGAATTCTACCTGGGGTATACTGAGTTGCAGAAATGCTGAATTAGGTCTGAGCCGTAGAATCACCAGTGAATGATCACTCAGCCCAAAGATTAAATGTAACATTACTGGAAAAGGAGAAGCAAAATGAAGCAAGCTAAAAGTAGATAAATACCTCTATTTAACTGGCAGGAGGAAGAAAACAGACAAAAAGGTTGATATCCGTCATATGTAAAACACTTACAAAATAGCAAATATCAACAAACCTCAAGAAAATGGGGCTTAAAAAAATGGACAGTTGGGGTACTGGGTGGCTCAGTTGTTTAAGCGTCCAACTTCAGCTCAGGTCATATCATGTGGTTCACAAGTTCAAGCCCCATATCAGGCTCTGTGCTGGCAGCTTAGAGCCTGCAGCCTGTGCGCGCGCGTGCGCGTGTGCGTGTGTGTGTCTGCCCCTCTCCTGCTCTCAAAAATAAAAATATTTTTTTAAAAGATGGACAGTTAACAGGAAAATAAAATGCAAATACCTCCTAACCATATAAAAATATATTCAGCCCAGTGTGTGGCTCAAGGTAAACTTGGTATAAGACTATCTTTTAAAAAATCGTTAATTTAGATGATTCTAAAATGTCTATAGGGGTTCCTGGGTGGTTCAGTCAGTCAAGGGTCCGACTTCAGCTCAGGTCATGACCTCCCAGGTTGTAAGTTCAATCCCCACATCAGGCTCTGTGTTGACAGCTCAGAGCCTGAAGCCTGCTTTGGATTCTGTGTCTCCCTCTCTCTCTCTGCCCCTTCCCTGCTCACACTGTCTCTCTCTCTCAAAAATAAACATTTAAAAAATAAATAATGGGAGCCTGGGTGACTCAGTCGGTTAGACATCCAACTTGATTTTGGCTGGAGGCCATGAATGAAATGAAAGCTCATGGGTTCAAGCCCCTCATTAGGCTCTGAACTGACAGTGTGGAGCCTGCTTGGGATTCTCTCTCTTCCTCTCTCTCTGCCCCTCCCCTGTTAGCTCTCCCTCTCTCTAAAATATAAATTAAAAATTTTTTTAAATAAATAAAAATTAAAAGTAAATAAAATGCCTATAAATAAACTTATTTTAAAACTTTTTTTAATGTTTTTTATTTATTTTTGAGAGACAGAGAGAGACAGCGTGAACAGGGGAGGGTCAGAGAGAGAGGGAGATACAGAATCTGAAGTAGGCTCCAGACTCTGAGCTACCTTTCAGCACAAAGCCCAACGCGGGGCTCAAACCCATGAACCATGAGATCATGACCTGAGCTAAAGCTGGACGCTTAACCAACTGAGCTACCCAGGCACCTCTATAAAGAAATTTTTAAAGTTAAAGATATCCAATTTCACTCATTAGATGAGTGAAATTAACATGACAGTGATATTCCATTCAGTAAAAAAAAAAAAAAAAAAGTTTGACAACATATTCTGTTGCTGAGGCTATATATAGACAAATAGGCACTTTCACACATTACCAATGTGTGTGGGAACACAGAGACACATGAGGCACCCAGTTCTGATAGTATTATTATCCCTGAGGTCACTGAGAACCAGAATTCTTAACCAAGAGAAAAAGATACAAATGTAAAATGAAAGACTGAGTAAAAATCTTATAGGGCTAAATCAGAATTGGAAATATCAGTATAAACTCATGAGGTTCTTGATCTTAAAAAAAAGATTTTTCCCCTAATTTTGCTACTGAAAAGATCCAATAACAATGGTCAATCCATTAAAAATGAGAACCCCCAGAGGCCAGATTGTAGTCTTGAAATCCTATTCCCCAGTAAAGGAGTCAGGGGTCCTTTGCGTCCAGCAAGATCAGGTGAAGAGAGGAAATGTACTTGATATGCCTGGAAATCCTCGTCATACCAGATAATCAAAGAAGCTATCAAAAACTACTAGAGTCACATCAAAATAACTCAGTAAGCAACTTAAAAAGGCTCCCACTAGCCAAAGATTAAATAATTTAAGCATCAATAAAACAAGGACAATGAATTTTTTCAAATCCAGTATGTTTAAATCTAAGAGTCCATAATGAGTTTAGGGGAGAAGGGGCGGACCCTAACTGATCACTATCGGAGAAGGCTAATAACCAACTCATCGTTTTGAAACTGGTAAGCCAGGGGGAACTATCTAGCTTTTCTCCAGACTTTCCTATACATACTGTACTACCAGGTGACAAATAGTACATGAGGAACAGTTTCCGTTTATAGAAGACTTCACATAATAAGTGAACAATAAGTTATAGTATTAAGACATCACCATCTTGCAACCCCTAATTATTTCGTAGAACTAAAGCAGGAGGTCCATTGCTTGTTTTTGTAAATAAAGTATTATTAGAACACAGCTACACCCATTCATTCACATTTTATCTATGGCTGCTTTACAAGGGCAGAGTTTAGTAGTTGCATCAGAAGAGCCCAGATGGCCCACAAAGACTAAATATACACTATCAGTCCCTTGCAGAGGTTTGGCATTCTCTGATCTAAAGCATTGAGCATAAATGGCAACTAATCAGCATTGAGAGACAACTAAACACTTTGTGCACCAGACACATGTCAAAAGACAGACTTGTCGAAAGAAATTGAACCTGAATCTGAACAAGTCTCTAGATCCAACTATCAACTAACAAGAAAAACAAAGGACAGATGAGTAGGTTTATTTTTTTAAGATGGCATTTTTAAGTAACCTTTACACCTAACGTAGGGCTTGAACTCACAGCCCCAAGATCCAGAGTTGCATGCTCCACTAAGTCAGCCAGACACCCTGACAGATGAGTACCTTTAATTACAGGAATTAATCACAGGAATGTAATCCACGAACATCCACATCTACTGCCCAAAGACCCAATTTGTTCAACAAAAATTTTAAGGACAAAAGGCAGGGGAACTTAGGAGAAAAATCAACTAATCGCAATGAAGGGAGGGCTCATCTAGAGCCTGACTCAATCAGGTCAACTGCTTTAGAAACATATGAGAGAATCAAAATTACCACCAACTGCATATTTTATCATGTTGGGATTGTTACTGTTTTGTTTTTTTTTAAAGGTGATAATGGTATTGTGGCTGTATTTTTTAAAAGGAGATCTCCTACTTTAAGAATACATACTGGAATACAAATAAATTACATGATGTCTAGGATTTGCTTAAAAATAATACGGAGTGGAGAGAAATCCATAGAAGACAGACAAATAATGTGGCCATGATTTGATAATTATTAAACCTGAGTGATGAATACAAAGGGGTTTATTACGCTAGTCTATTTACTTTTGTATAATTTGAAATTTTTTTCCATAAGAAAAATTAAAAATAAGGCAAAATCTTTCTTATCCAGACACAGAAAAAAATCTGAAGTGAAACGAAGGGGAGGTCGGGAAGTATGCTAGATCTCCCCAAAAAAGGCAACCGGACTGTGAGAAGATGTGAGCTCTTTCAAAAGCAGGGAAAGAAGCCAACTTTGAAAAGAACCAGTTCCGAGATCAAGTAAATGATTTTTACAAACTTAGTGAGGTGCCCTTTCCAACTATATCAAGCACCTAGAACTAGAGAAAAAAAGGATATATATGGCAAATGAACTTAGGCTTGAGTTTGGCTATGACACGTTCCTCAGGGTTTTAAAAAGTCAAGAAACTATAGGATGCAAGAATGATCATGGAGTTTGGGTGAGTGGAAAGCTAATGAGACTAGCAAATAGCCACTTGGGTTAAAAAAAATGCCAAGAAACTACAAGTCATAATTAATACTAAAACCAGATTTAAGAAAGGAGATGGTACAGAAGGTTATGATCAAAACCTCAGAAATTAGAAGTGTTCCAGGTGATGGTGAGGTCTCAGGTCGGAAGTGATAGGGTGTGAGCAGTACCAGAACTTTTGGGTTCCAGTCCTGATGAACTAATGCTGGGTAACTAATTGTTTCAGCTACCTGCCAACGAACCCCACCCTTCTCCCAAGCTTATTTCTAAAGGTATCTGTATGTGTAAAGGTCCCAGGATTGGGAGCTCTGGTCTAAAATGTAGTGATACTGGAAAATTATTAAGATGAAAATGATGGACACTAGACACATCAAGGAAGCAGGATGAGAGTCACCAATATGATAAAAGAGACATCAGAATCAAATAAAGGAAAATTCTAGAGGTCAGTAGAAGGATAAAATTGTGGCAAGAAAGAATAAAAGACTATAGGATTAACGATCAGAACTAGAGCTAAGATGTACCCCGTTCTTCACCCACCCTCTTGACCCTCTTGCATCCTCATCTAATGCCATGGTTTCCATTTGGTGACTGACTTCTCTACAATACTGAACGTGATTATGGATTTTCTTTTTTTTTTAATGTTTTTTTTTAAATTTATTTTTGATACAGAGAGAGACAGAGCATGAGAGGGGGAGAGGCAGAGAGAGAAGGAGACACAGAACCAGAAGCAGGCTCCAGGCTCTGAGCTAGCTGTCAGCACAGAGCCTGACACGGGGCTCGAACCCACGAACGTGAGATCTGACCTGAGCCGAAGCCGGAGACTTAACCAAGTGAGCCACCCAGGCGCCCCCGTGATTATGGATTTTCATGCATCAATAGCAGGCATTTGATAAATATCTGTTGACTGACACTCAAAATGAGCCTACTTCAATAATTTTCTTTTAAAGGTCTCCCATATCAGCAGCGGGTTCTGCTCAATTTTACTCCTCTACCCCCCAACAGCAATGCATTGAAAAAGTCTCAGAGATGTTCAAAAAACATGTTGCCTAACTAGCATCTATGCTTCCAAAAATTTTAGAATATGAAAAGGCACACATAGTGCCGGGGGGGGGAAGAAAAGTTGGCATCACACATTTCTCTTATCATCTCCAAAAATGTGTAATTACATAATGTACATCACTAGGAAGTAAGACAATGTTCTTGATCGGATGAACTCAAAGTACCTAAATAGACAGGAAAAGAAAGCAACAGATAAACTACCTCAGCCTTGCAATGAGGGACTACGGAATACCCACAGAGGACAAAATGTACACACACGCTTTCGTACTTTTAATGTATTCTCTATAAATATTACATATCCCACTGGACCTAGAATCTCATATGCAAAGAATGTTTGGAAGCCTCCAAAAACCTGATGTTACTGCTATTTTTAGATGTGATTCTTTTTAATTAGAAAATTTAAAAAAAACCCGGTACGACTCATATGTAAGAAGAGAAGGCATAATAGACGGGAAGGCAATCCAAACAAAAATTATTTTTACAAACTTTCTATTATTCTTCCAAAAAGTACATATCCTTACCACTTAGAAAGGGTTGTTGAGGCACAGAGTTTGTAGAAAAGACACCAATTTTGGAAAGGATCCATCTAGAAGCTTTTTCGATCCGGAACTTGTACTTTATAGGCACGCAAGTGGGCACACTGGGGCAGAGTGATAGTGATTCACCATGTACACAGCAGAATATGGTATATTCAAGGCTACAAGATAAAAAAGAGAGAGAGAAATAAAGCTGGTTATTAGTAACACCCATGATTAAAACCAAAGTTGTAACATTTTAGCTGTTTTTATAGAACAAATAACATTACTGAAGTTTTTTATAACTGAGAATCTGAACAAGAAGAACTTACTTACATAAATATCTTAATTACATAGGGTAAGAATCTATCCGGAGACAGAAAACAAGAAACTGAGAATTTGTCTTCTGAAGGTTCTAAATTAAAGATTTCCTTGTCACCCATAACATCTCTCAACTATATTGTAAGTTTCCTTACCATCTAAACACAATTACCTGTAACGTAATGAAACAAGGGCAATCAGCAAAAGAGTGCTTCCATAGTACTGGAGGACATATACCTCATAGGACCCCAGAGATGCCTTTATTTCAAAAGGTACCCCCCAAAGTACCCTAATGAATAAGCACCCTCTATTCCTGGCGGTAGTGCCAATATCTACAAAGTTAGGAATGAATTTATCCTTTGACCCAACAGTCCTCTTACTGGGACATTCTCCTACACATATACTTGTACACTCACGAAGTAAAGTGTACAGCAAGATTGTTGTGAGATTGTCCATAAAAGTGAAATACTGAAAACAACCCAAGTTACCCATGTCCCAGCAATTCGACTCCTGGGTATGTAACAAATGATAAGATACATCCATGCAAAAATATGTACATAAATGTTCATAGCAGTGTTATTTGTAATAACCAAAAGACAGGAACAAACAAAGGTCATCCACTTTTAGAGCAATTTGACAGAGTAAATTTATGTTCCTTGAATATAACCATAAAAAGTATGGGCTTGATTTTATGTATCATATAAAAAAAAAAGACAATGGTCATCAAGCGATGAATGAATAAATAAAATGTGACAGATCCCATCCAATGGAATATGTCTCCCACAAAAAGAAATGAAGTAATGATACATGCTACAGAATAGACGAATCTTAAAAACACTATGCAAAGTCAGAGAAGCTAGTCACAAAAGGCCACATATTACATGATTCTATTTATATGAAATTTAGAATAGACCAATCTACATAAAGAGAAAACAGATTAGTGAAGGGCTTGGGGGCGAGGGGGCGATGGAGAGTGACTACTAAAGGGTACAGTGTGTCTCAATTTCCAGTCACTCGCACTCTGACCCAATACTAAATACTAAAATACTCTTCCTAATGGTTTTGAAAGAATTCTAAGTGCCCATTCTAACTTGTATCTGACCTCCCCTCTCTCACTACTCCAATGAACCTCAGATTGCTGCCAAGTGCAAAACTATGATCACAAAAATCTCTGGCTTGGTCACACAGTGGTACTCCTAATCCTACAGAATAAAGTCCAGAAATTCATTAGCCACAAACTCAAGATCCTAATGGAAGAGAATAAACTACAAACACATCTCCCTGATAGTCTCTAGACCACAGGCAAGCTGAGCTCTCCTCTGTGCAAACATACCCCATTCCTACACCCACATCTTTTTTCCATATGGAATGTCCACCCTTTGTTTCCGTGCACTGAAGTTCCTCTAAAATCATTTTAAAGTAAAAAATCACTTATCCAACCAGAGCATTGGATTTCTCAACTCTCACATCTTCAAGGACTACTTTATAAAGATTATATGATACTACAGTTTATAAGTATTATTAAGTATAAACTAAAAAGAGCCAATGTATATCACTCAGCAAATGTTACTGCTATTCACTCAACCAAGTAATCATATATTTTTTTAATTGACATACAAAATTAAAAAATTATGTTTTCCAGCCATACTACATTTTTTGCTCTAAAAGCAACAATTTAAGGTTTGATACCCTTGAAAGTCATGATGATGAAAATTTCTGATAACCAATAGTCTTCAATTATTGGGAATCTCATAGATCCATGGTGTAAGAGCAGCAACCCATTATTTATTTAATCAAGAGCAACTTGATTCGTAATCATTTCACGATATAATGTCAAGTCATTATGCTGTATACCTTAAACGTATACACTGGTGTATGTCAATTATACCTCAATAAAAGGGGGGTGGGACAACTTGATTCACTTTATCCTGTAATACCTACCAAAAATAGGGAAGGAGGGCAAGCAAGCCTTACCAAAAGACAATAGTTTCATTTTTTTTTAATTGTGGTAAAACACACCTAACATATAATTTACCATCTTAATCATTAAGTGTAGAGTCAATAGCATTAAGTACATTCACATTGTTGTGTAAACATAACCACCCATCTCCAGAACTCTATCTTGCAAAACTGAAACTGTGCCCTAAACACTAACTCCCTGTTCCCCCAGCGCCTGGTAACAAGCATTCTACTTTGTCTAAGAGTCTGACTGCCCGGGGACCTCTCACAAGCAGAGTCACACAGGATTTGTTCTTATTTCACTAAGCATGATGTGCTCAAGGCTCATTCAACGAGAACTTCAAAACCACACAAAGGACATGGTGTAAACAGATTCTAATTTAAACTCATGGTTTAAACACACGAGATTTAAAGGACTCAAATTACAGAAAGAAAAGAAAAAGGAGAATAACACATACCAGATAATCCAGTATGACACCAGGCATTCCGCTCCACACAACTCTGAGGAGGTAGTGTTATTATTTCTAACAGGCAAATGACAAAAAGGGGGCCATGGACCATGCAGTATCATTAGGTAGGCCTCCTATGCCACTTTCCTATTTCCACTTTGTTCTTATCATAGAACATATCACTATCTGATGTATATCCATATATCTATATATTTATCTCCCTATGTACCCATTATATGTACACCAAAAAAAACTGAAAAGCATTAGACTGGTGGAAAGGTCACATTTATATAACAAAGTTGTGTCTATTATACAACATAGTTTAACTGAACACCTTACAATCTCTGGCTTTTCTGAGATGCTTGTCCATAGGTACACTTTTTTTTTTAATGTTTATTTATTTTTGAGAGCGTGAGAGACAGAGCATGAGTCGGGGAGGGGCAGAGAGAGAGGGAGACAGAATCCAAAGCAGACTCCAGGCTCTGAGCTGTCAGCACAGAGCACAACACAGGGCTCGAACCCACAAACTGTGAGATCATGACCTGAGCCGAAGTCGGACACTCAACCTACTGAGCCACCCAGGCACTCCCATAGGTACATTTCTTTAGATACTCAGATATTAAGAGACTTCATTACTGCCAAAGATATATTTAGAGATTTTCCCCCCAGCAAAGATGGAAAGTGGAAGGCATTGAAAGGCAAGGGGAGAAGATAAAATTCCAAATGAAAAGTCCAAGGAGGCTTGTGTCCAGTGACCCCAAATCTGTTATAACATTCTTATGTTCTATAAATGGTGTTTCTATCAAACTTCACCTAAGAACTTTTCTACTGAGCATGAGTTTACAATACAGGGGGAGATTACAGTGGTGTGATAGTCTACTTACATCTTCAGTATATTCTCACTATAATATTAGCTATATATACAGTATTTGACTTCTTTCTGCTTTAGAATGAAAAGAAGTATTCCCACCACCCTGTATTGCTATTATTTTCTCCCTCAAATTAGTTAAAACTTTTATTACATTTCAAGAAATTTAAGAATTAAATACCTAACACTTAACTTGCTTAAACTATTTTTTCCTAATTTAAATTATAGCAAATATGTCCACAATTAGAATATAAGATGCTATGAAGCAAAATCTGTTTTTTTTAGGACTCTCATGAAATAAATCCCAACTTATAACAAAGTCTATAATTCCCATTGTTTCATAATTTCTTTTGAGCACAATATGAAAAATGTTACTCATAAAAGAAGTACTGTGCTCACAAAGTAATTTTATCTTCACTGATATAATAACAAGTCAGTGGTTTCCTTTTGTGGTAAACAATGGGTCTTAGCAAACACATTCCCTGCTAAATGTCTTTTACATTTTTTTTTACATATAATTGGTTCAACTTCCTAATAATCACCATTTACCAGAAATGTGAGAGATAAAAATCTATCAAGATACACAATGAGATTAAGCAAGCCAAAAAGAAAAAAAATAAAGAGGGTGGGGGGTAGAGAAAACTTCCAACCCAACACCAATCATCTCCAAGGTACTTTTTAAAAATGAGAGTATCACGGAGCCCCAGATGGGGCTCCGTGCTGAGAATGTGGATCCTGCTTGGGATTCTCTCTCCCTCTCTCTCTGCCCCTCCCCCGCTCGTGCTCGAGCTTGAGCTCTCTAATAAATAAAGGCAAACTTCTAAAAAATATTTTTAAAAAGACAGAATATTGGTTTCAAGGTGACCAAAATCTACGTCTTTTTTCTATGCTCCCAAGGGACCATGCCCATCAGCACACAAACATATCATATGACCCTTGCTTAAAGGGAAGAAAAAAAAAACAAGAGTCCTCTCAAGATACTGTGATTTACACTAGGAAATACTTATTTGGTCTTCATCCCATTTCTGGGACAGAACTCCTAAAACCCTTAGAATCTCCTAAGTGATGGGAGCCTTCAAGGTGTCTTCTGTTAATGAGGTGACTTTGGGGCCACACCTAAGGATCTGAACTAGTTGCCAGGAGAAGCAACCATATGATTAGAGGCCTGAAACTTTCAGGGTCACCTTGCCCCTCACCAGGTGTCAGAGTGAAGCTGGAGAATGAATCAATCACCAATGGCCAAAGATATAATCATCGTGCCTGTTGTAATGAAACCTCCAGAAAAACGCAAGAGGAGGAGGTCTGTCTGGAGAGCTTCTGGGTTGCATATGTGCAGACTTGGGGAGAGGGACACACTCTGAGGGCAGGGAAGGTTGGGCCATACCCTGCCCTGTGCAGCTCTTCCATCAGACTGTTGTTCTATATCCTTTTATAATTAACTAGTAATCTCATAAGTAAAATGTTGCTTCAAGTTCTGTGAGCCACTCCAGCAAATGAATTGAACCTGAGGAGAATTTGCTGGAATCTCTAATCTATAGCCAATAGGTCAGAAGCACAGCCTGATAACCTGGACTAGCATCTGAAGTGTGTCTGTGGAGGCAGGAGTGGACATGGGGACACGGCCTTGTAGGCCTCAGCCCTTAAACTGTAGGATCTGATGATATCAGCTCAGGTCTGAGAACTGCTTGGTGGTATGGAAAAACCCATATATACACATCCTGGAATAGATGACCATAATGTTTACCTCCCTTGACCACAAAACCCTTGTCCATGACTACAGCATCTCTCTGCTCCCTTTTGTAATAAAGGTCTTCCACAAAGTTGTCTCTGTACAATATTTTACTAGCTTCCCTTCTTCACCCTATTTTCTTGTCCATCCATTCCAAAGCTATCTACCTTTCACTCCACAGGACTGTTGGGTGATGTCACTAATGACCTCCACACCTCATGAAATCTAAAGGTCAATATCAGGCCTCATCTGAGTTGACTCTACAGCAGAACTTCCCTCCCTCCTTTTTGAAAGACTGTCTTCACCTGGACTGCAAAATGCCACACTCCTGGTTTTCTTCCTCTTCCTATGAGATGCTCTTCCTCTGCCTCTTTCCCACCTCAGAACACTGAAGAACCCAGGGTCAGAGCACTCTTGTCCACTGACATTTACCTCTAAGTGACCTTATCCAGGCTCAAGGCCTTAAAAATAAAATTTGGGGTTTGTCAGCATAGAGATGGTATCTCTAACCCCACCCTCTCTCCTGAGCACTAACCTCAAAAATTCAACCATCCATTTGAACATCAAGTAGGATCTCAAACTCAACACTTAATACACCCCCCTAAATCTTCTCCTGCTCCGACACTGCACCTCAGTAATAATACCATCATTCTTCTAGAAGTCCCCACTTCATCCTAACAAAAAATAAAGAGATGAACTGTAAAACCAACAACTCTTCTTAGATCCATGAGAACACTGAGGTCACAGGGCAAATCAGAACTACCAGAATTGAAGAAACAGACAAATACAGAGAGTCACAACTTATGAAATAAAAACTTCCATGGAATCAGTGCCAGGGTAAGAAAACCTGAACTTTAATTGACAATTTGCTGGAGGTTCAGTGTGGACAACTTTGAGAGACAAAAACTCCAGGAAAATCCAGTCTACACTTTTATGTATGAATTTTATCTCCAAGAGCTAGACTTAGTTCTCATAATGAATATCGGAGAAAAATCCCTTCATGCTTCCCAGTGGGAGGGGTTAGGGGCAGGAAACATTTTTAAATACTCCAAAGCATTATTTTTCTTAACAAGGTCAGTCTTCAGGAGAAACTATTTAACCAAAGCCTAACTGACCTGGGGAAAAACAAATAACCCAACTCCAGCCCACTCTAGCTATCCTTTCCTACCTAATGGGGGAAAGGAAGGACTAAGAAGCACTGGTGAAATTCATAGTCCAGAGGCACAGGCTCATTAACACACTGACACCTAATCATAGAACCACAGAACACTTCTTCTCTCCCCACACCATACCACATCACTGAAGGTCTATTTACAGTCATTTACTCAAGTCAGTACATCATGTCCTGCTATTAAGAAAAAAATTACAATGCATACTGAAAACACACACACACACACACACACACACACACACACACACACACACACACACACACACAGTTTGAAGAGACAGAGTAAGCACCAGAATCAGACTGAGATATGGCAGGAATGTTGGAATTATCAGGCCAGGAATTCAAAACAGTTATGATTTATATTTTTAAGGGCTCTAATAGATAAATTAGACAGCATGCAAGAATAAACAGTCAATGTAAGCAGAGAGACGGAAATTCTAAGAACCAAAAGAAACACCAGGAATCAAAAACAGTAACAGAAATAAAGGGTGTCTTTAATTGGCTTTTTAGTAGACTGAACTTGGCTGAGGAAACAATCTCTGAACTTGAAGACATCTCAATAGAACCCTAAAAAGAAATAGATTAGAAAACTGAAAAGAAAAAAGAAAAAAGACTGAGGGCACCTGGATGGCTTAGTCAGTTAAATGTCCAACTTCAGCTCAGGTCACGATCTCACAGTTTGTGAGTTCCAGCCCCACAGTGGGCTTGCTATCAGCTCAGAGCCTGCTTTGGATCCTCTGTTCCCCCCAGCTCCCCACCACCCTGACCCTCTCTCTGTCCTGTGCTCAAAAATAAATAAAACATTTCTTTTAAGTTAAAAAAAAAAAAAAAGAATTAGCTGAATCAATTTTTAAAAAAGGGAAAAGTCTGAAAAAAAAAAGACAAGAATATAACATCCTACCACTGCAGGAATGACTACAAAAGATGTCACGTATATGTAACAGGAAGACTGGAAGAAGAAAGAAAGGAACAGAAGAAATACTTGAAACAATAATGCCTGAGAATTTTTTCAGACTCACATTGGATACCATGCTAGAGATCAAGGGAGTTCAGGGACCACCAAGGACAATAAATACCAAAAGAACTACAACCAAGCACATCACACTCAAACTACAGAAAATCCAAAATAAGAAGTCCTGAAAGAAGCCAGAGGAGGAAACCACGCTACCTACGAAGGAGCAAAGGTAAGAACTACATGTGGTTTCTCAGAAACTATGCAAGCAAAAAGAGAATGAAGTGAAATATTTAAAATGTTGATAGGAAAAAAACCACCTAGACTTCTGTACCCTGAAAAATCATCCTTTAGAAATGATGGAGAAATAAAGACTTTCTCAAACAAAAAAACCAAGGTAATTTGTTGCCAGCAGACCTGTTAATGTACATAAAGAAAGAAGAAGCATCAGAGAAGGGGTAGGGAAGGTAAAATTAAAACTTTTCCTTCTCCTTAATTGAGCTAACAACAGTTTGTTCATATTACTAGCAACAATGTGTTCAATTATGTATGGCTATGTAAATGAAATTAAATATAGCAATGATACAAGAAAAGGGATGGCAGAGAAGGAACTGGGTGAGAGGAAATAGTATAGTATTATTTGAAAGTGGATTTAGATTAGTTGTAAATGTATATTGCAAACTCTAGGGCAATGACTAAACACAATTGTTTTAAGTACAATTAATATGCTCAGAAAGGAGAGGTGCCTGGGTGGCTCAGTCGTTTAAGCATCTGACTTCAGCTCAGGTCATGATCTCATGGTTCATGGGTTCAAGCCCTGCATAGGGCTCAAAGTCTGGACCCTGCTTCAGATTGTGTCTCCTTCTCTCTCCCTGCCCCTCCCTTGCTAGTTGTCTGTCCCATTTTCTCAAAAATAAATGTTTTTAAAAAATTATAAGAAAGGAGAGAAAACATAATTATATAAAATGCTCAAATTAAAACCATAAAAGGCAGAAAATGATTAGAATACAAAAAAGAGAAGATAGAACAAGGTGATAAGTAGGAACAGTAACAAATACAATAGTTATTAATCCACCTACAGAAATAATCAATATAAACATCAATTGTCTAAATGCACTGATTAAAAGAAAGAGACTGGCACAGCAGATCAAATAATAAGGCAGATTGCCTAAAAGAAACTCACTTAAAATATAAAGAAACATATGGATTAAAAGTAACTGCATGGAGAAAGATATACCATGCTAGCACTAATAAAAAGAAAAATGGAATGGCTATGTTACTTTCATACACAGCAGATTTAAAAGCAAGGAAAGTTGTCAAGGATAAAGAGGACCATTACATAATGACCAAAAAGTCAATTCTCCAAAACCTAACAATCCTCAATGTGTATATGCCTACCAATAGAACACCAAAATATACGAGGCAAAAACTGATAACACTGCAAGGAGAAATAAATGAATCTACTATTATAGTTGAAGATAGCAACACTCCTCTTTCAGAAATGAACAGATTCAGCAGGCAGAGAATCAATAAGGACATAGATGAACTCTACAACACCATCAATAAGCTGGACATCCCTTATTATAATTATAATTGACATCCCTAGACTACTTTATTCAGCAAGAGCAGAGTACACATTCTTCTCAAGCTCACACGGAACATTCACCAAAATAGACCACATTCTGGCCCATGGAACACAGCTTAAGAAACTTAAAAGAAAGAAATCCTACAATGCCTACTCTCAGTTCACAGTGGAATTAAACTAGAAGTCAATGACAGAAGGATAATTGGAACATCACAAAATATTTGGAGATTGAAGAACATATTTCTAAATAATACACAAAAAAGAAATCTCAGAAGAAATTTTAAAATATTTTGAACCAAATGAAAATACTTAAAATTTGTGGGATGCAGCAAAAGCAGTGCTTAGATGGAAATTTACAGTAGGAACTACACATATTAGAAAAGAAAATCTAAAATCAACAATCTAAGTTTCCGCCTTAGAAAACTAGAAAAAGAGCAAACTGAATTCAAAGGAAGCAGAAGGAAATAAAGAATAAGAATGAAAGCAGAAATCAATGAAATTGAAAACATGAAATCAATAGAGAAAAATCAATGAAACCAAAAGCCAGCGACGAAAAACAGGAGGACATAAATTACTAATCAAAAATGAAAGAGGGACATCATTACAAATTCCACGAACATTAAAAAAATAAAAAATACTATGAATACCTATATGTCCACAAATCTAATTACCTGGATGAAATGGACTAATTCTTCAAATAGATAATCTGAATGAACCTGTATCTATTTTTCAAATTCAGTCAATAATTAACTTAATTTTTATTCCCAAACTGAAAGCACCAGGCCCAGATGTGTTCACTGGTGAATTCTACCAAGCATTTATGGAAAAACTATACCAATGCTCTACAATAACTTTCAGAGATTAGAAGCAGGGGAAATACTTCCTAAATCATTCCATGAGGCCAGCATTACCAAAACAAAGACATTACAAGAGAAGAAAACTATACAGACTAATATCACTCATTAACATAAGTACAAAAACCTCAACAAAATATTACCAATAATGTATAAAAGGAATTACACACCATGACAATGTGGGATTTATCCCAGGCACGAAAAGTCCAACATTTGGAAATCAAGTAATGTAAGTCATCATGTTAACAGGCTAAAAAAGAAAAATCATATGACCATATCAATTGGTTCAGGAAAAGCATTTGACAAAATCCAGTGCCGATTTATAATAAAAACGTTCAATAAAATAGGAATAGAGGGCAACTTCCTCAATTTGATAAAGGTTATCTACAAAAGAACTACAGCTAACATCATTCTTAATGGTGTAGTAAAAAACTAGAAGTTTCCCCAATAAGATCAGGAACAAGGCAAGATGTCTGCTCTCACCATTCCTTTCCAACATTGTACCTAAGGCCTAGCTATGCCTTAAGATAAGACAAGAAAACAAGTGATATACAAATTGGGGAGAAAAAAAAATAAAACGGTCTTTGTTGGCAGATAACATGGTCATCCTCGGTGAAAACCCAAAAGAACGAACACACACACACACACACACACACACACACACACACACCTGGTGAAAACCCAAAAGAACGAACACACACACACACACACACACACACACCTGGTGAAAACCCAAAAGAACGAACACACACACACACACACACACACACACACACACACACACACACACCTGGAACTAATAACAAGGTTGCAGGATACAAGGTTAATATATAAAAGACAACTGTGTTCCTATATACAAGCAGTGAATAAGCAGGATTTGAAATTTAAAACAATACCATTTACATTAGCAATCCTCCAAAATGAAATACTTAGGTATAAATTGAACATAATATGTACAAGATCCATATGAGGAAAACTACAAAATTCTGGTGAACAAAATCACAGAAAATAAATGGAGAGACAGTCCATGTTCATGAACAGGAAGACTTAATATTGTCAAAATGTCAGTTCCTCCCAATTTAATCTGTGGATCCAATGAAATCCCAAACAAAATCCCAGTATATTAACAACAAACTGACTCTGAAGTTTATACGGAGAGGCAAAGGATCCAGAATAGTCAGCATTATATTGAAGGAGAACAAAGTTGGAAGACTGACATTATATGACTTCAAGACTTAAAATAAACCTATAAAAAAGACAGGATAATATTGGAGAAAAAACAGACAAACAGATCAATGGAACAGAATAGAGAACCCAGAAACAGACCCACATAAATACAGCCAAACTGATCTTTGACAAAGGGACAAAAGCAATACAATGGTGCAAACATGGTCTTTTACACAAATGGAGCTGAACTAACTAGACATCCACATGCAAAAAAAAAAATAAAAAATAAAAAAAATTAAAAGAGTCCAGACACAGATCTTGCACCCTTCATAAAAATTAACTCAAAAAGGAACATGGAGGGGTGCCTGGGTGGCTCAGTCGGTTAAGCGTCCGACTTCGGCTCAGGTCAGATCTCATGTTCATGGGTTCGAGCCCCGTGTCAGGCTCTGTGCAGACGGCTAGCTCAGAGCCTAGAGCTAGCTCAGAGCCTAGAGCCTGCTTTCGGTTCTGTGTCTCCTCCTCTCTCTGCCCCTCCCCCTCTCATGCTCTGTCTCTCTCTGTATCAAAAATAAATAAAACATTAAAAAAAAAAAAAGGAACATGGACCTGAATGTGAAAGGCAAATCTACAACCAGAAAATAACAAAAAAGCGAAAACCAAGATGCCCTGAGGTATGGTGATGACTTTTTAAATACCAAAGGCACAATCCATGAAAGAAATACTTGATAACTGACATCATTAAGATGAAAAACCTACTGTGCAAAAGACAATGTCAAGAGAATGAGAAACCAAGCCACAGACCGGGGGAAAAAATATTTGGGGGGGAAGAAAGCACTTAATAAAAGATTGTTATCCAAAATACACAAAGAAAAACTTAAAACTGAATAGGAAAACAATTTGATTAAAAAATGGGCCAAAGACCTTAACAGACACCTAACTAAAGAAGATATGCATGCTGCAAATAAGCATATGAAAGGCCGCTCCCGTCATAGGTCATCAGGGAAATGCAAATTAAAATGAGCTGTAGGGCTGCACATCTATTAGATGGCCAAAATCCAGAACAACTGACAACCACAAATGCTGGGAGGAATGGGAAGGAACAAGAACTCTTACTCATTGCAGGTGGGAACACAACATGGAATCCCCACTTTGGAAGACAGGCTGGAGGTTTCTTAGAAAACTAAGCATACTCTTACCATATGACACTGCAGTTGTGCTCACTGGTATTTACAGGAGTTGAAAACATGCCCACACAAAACCTGCACCCAGATGTTTAACACAGCTTTATTCACAATTGCCAAAATTTGGAAGCCAGGGGGATGTTCCTCAGTAGATGAATGGATAAACTGTGGTCTATCCAGACAACCGGAACATCATTCGGTGCTAAGAAGAATTGAGCCATCATCGAGCCAGGAAATAAGAGCTTTAAATACATAATGTTAAGTGAGAAAAGCAAATCTGAAAAGGCTACACAGTGAATGATTTCAACTACAGGTTACTCTGGAAAAGGCAAAACTATGGAGGCAGTAAAAAGATGATTGGTTGCCAGAGGTTTTCCAGAAGGGGAGGGAACAGGCAGAGCAAAGAGGGTTTTAGGGCAATGAAAATATTCTGTACAATATAACAACGGATACATATCATTATACATTTACCCAACCATAGAATACACAACACCAAAAGTGAACCGTAATGTAAACTGGGGACTTTGAGTAATTATGATATGACAACGTGGGTTCAACAACTGTAACAATGTACCACTCTGGTGGGGGAATGCTGATGATGGGGGGCTAGGGGTACATGAGTAGGAGCCATGGGTATATGGGAAACGTCTATACTGTCCATTTTGCTATGAATCTGAAACTGCTCAAGAAAAAAAAAAAAAGGCTTTGTAAGGAATAATGTCTAGGGGCGCCTTAGTGGCCCAGGCAGTTAAGCATCTGACTTCAGCTCAGGTCATGATTCACATTCCGTGAGTTCGAGCCCCGCATGGGTTCTCTGCTGACAGCTCAGAGCCTGGAACCTGCTTCGGATTCTGTGTCTCCAGCTCCCTCTACCTCTCCCCCACTCACATGCTCACTCGCTCACGCTCTCTCTCTTAAAACTAAACATTAAAATAAATTTTTTAAAAAGAATATCTATAAAAAATAAGGATTTAAATAAAATTTTAGTAAAATTTTAGTGGGGATGAAAAAATCTCTTGCCTTATCTGATCAGGCTCTGGTTCCAGTTGTTCCCAGATATCTTACAAAACAAGTTTTCAGTTTTGGTTGCCATTAAAACAAAAAAGGAAAATTGTTTGTACAGGTTTTTTTTTAATGACTATATCAAAGACAATGCCAGAATTTCACCTTATCATAAACGGCTCCATCCATTGAAAGTAATTTTTGAGGGGCGCCTGGGTGGCTCAGTTGGTTGAGCGTCCAACTCTTGATTTCAGCTCAGGTCATGATCCCAGAGTTATGGGATCAAATTCTGCATAAGGCTAGCACAGAGCCTCCTTAAGATTCTCTCTCACTCTCTTTCTGCTCCTCCCCTGCTCATGCTTGCTCAAAAAGAAAAAAAAATGTTTAACTGTTGAAAATAGAGTTTAACTTGTTTTATAAAAAAAATGATTTTTTTCCTGGATGTAGCAAATAATTTTACAGAAAAACGAGACAGAAATCATTGCAAGGATTGGTGTTCTACGGCCAGTGAAGGAAATCAGTTTACAATATAAGTGGTGTAAAAAATGTAAAGTATGTGTTTATAAACATTTTTCTAGTGAGAGGTCCACAGGTGTCAGATTCTCAAAGACAACTATGACCCAGACAAGACTGAGAACAGCAAGTCCTTAGGCGTAAGTTAAATCAAGACATTCACCCACTATTTTATTAAATAAAATAGGGCTCTACCATCTTCATTTATGAAACCTTTCCTGACTTCCCTCCAGTATATACAGCTCCTTTCCACAGACATAAAAGGAAAATAATTTATTGCCACCAGAGTATTTTCTTAGAAAAGTGCTAGGGAACATCAGAAGTGTCGATTATTAGATAAAAGAAAACACCCGAAAGTCAATTAAATCACCCCAAAACTTTTTTAGAGAGAGAGAGAATACGCACAAGCATTGAGGAGAGGCAGATAGAGACAGAGAAACTTTTTTTTTAAGTTTGAGAGAGTGAGCGAGTGTGAGTGCGTTCGTGTGGAGCAGGGGGAGGGGCGGAGAGAACCCCCAGCAGACTCCCTGCTGTCAGTGCAGAGCCCTAAAGGGGATGCATCTCAGATTGTGAGACCACCACCTGACCTGAAATCAAGAGATGGACACTTAACCAACTGAGCCACCCAGGCGCCTCTAGAGAGAGAGACTCAAGCAGGCTTCACGCCCAGCACAGGGCCCACAGGGCTCAACTGCACAACTGTGAGATCATGACCTGACCTGAAATCAAGAGTCTGGCGCTTAAGCAACTGGGCCGCTCCCCCTCTTATTTTTTTTTTTTAAAGGATACATTCACATCTGGTTGGCAAGATCCTAGAATATAACTGGGCTACATATGTTAAGACTATTAAAATGTCATTAACCTCTAACCCAAAGAGGAATTTGCCAAATAATACAAAAACAGGTTTAAAATTGTGTAGGGGCGCCTGAGTGGCTCAGTCGGTTAAGCAGCTGACTTCAGCTCAGGTCATGATCTTACGGTTAGTGGGTTTGAGCCCTGCGTCAGGCTCTGTGCTAACAGCTAAGGGCCTGGAGCCGCTTCTGATTCTGTGTCTCCCTCTCTCTCTGACCATCCCCCCACTCACACTCTGTATGTGTGTCTCTCTCTCAAAAATAAATAAACGTTAAAAAAAATTTTAATAAAATAAAATAAGTGTATGCAGAAAGATGCTTAACTGTAGTATATCAGTCAAAAGCCCAGGCTCCAAAGATGATTTGTGGGGATTCACTTAGAAGTTATACGACACAAGGTAAGTTTCCATGCTTTAAAAAAAAAAAAAAAATAGGGGGGGTGGGGATTTGGAAAGCTTGGATGGCTCTTTTTTATTATTGATTGATATTGGGGGTGCAACTAGGAGTCTGACTTATTGTGAGTCTTCCATGAATTTTTAAAGAAATAAACACTTCTGTAATGACTCTCTTTAAAACAAAGAGAGCAATTATTTACTATGGCACCAAATTCTTCCGTTTCCCTTCATTTGCATACCAGGTCTCTCAAATTCTCAGTAATGTTTACCAAAATCTTCCTGCACTTCAAAAAATTTCTTTTGGGGGCGCCTGGGTGGCTCAGTCGGTTAAGCGTCCGGCTTCGGCTCAGGTCATGATCTCACGGTTCGTGGGTTCGAGCCCCGCATTGGGCTCTGTGCTGACGGCTAGCTAAGAGCCTGGAGCCTGCTTCGGTTTCTGTGTCTCCCTCTCCCTCTGACCCTCCCCTATTCCCACTGTCTCTGTCTCTCAAAAATAAATAAAGAACATAAAAAAAATTTTTTTTTTATTTCTTTTGATGCATTTAGTATCTATGTTATTTGGCATGTACAGTATTATATGTATTCTAATTTTCTTAAAACTTATGTTTCTTGTCATAACAGAACGTTATTTTTTATGCTATTTAGTGTTTGCAGGGGGGGGTTATTTAGAGAGAGAGAATGAGCAGGGGAGGGGCAGAAAGAATCCCACGTGTGCTTTCTCGCTGTAGGCACAGGGCCCAAGGAGGGGCTCAAGCTCACCAACCTCAAAATCATGACCTGAGGCAAACCAGGACCCGGTCACTCAACCAACTGAGCCACCCATGCACCCCTATACTATTTAGTGTTTTTAATTTAAATTCCCTGTGTCTAATTATTTTTGTATTCACAGAATATTGTATTCATGTGCTCATTCACATATATTAAAACTTTATTCACTTTCCTTTAAAAAAAAAAAAAACACCCAGCACACAGTAAGCCCTCTGTAAAGGTGTGCTCACTTACTTAAAAACACTAAGCAACAACTAGGTGTTAAGTACTGTGCTAGGTGGCTGGAATGGGTCAGTGAGGAAAAGGTCAATGAGGAATGCTACCCTCTTACAGCTTACTTGCTACCAGTGGGAGAGGACAAACCACATTTAATACGTAAATTATGGGGCACCTGGGTGGCTCAGTGGGTTGAGTGTCCAATTTCGACTCAGGTCACAATCTCATATTTGTGAGTTTGAGCCCCATGTCAGGCTCTATGTTAACTGCTCAGAGCCTAGAGCATGCTTCGTGTATATGTGTGTGTGTGTGTGTGTGTGTGTGTGTGTGTGTCTGCTCCTCCCCCACTCACACTCTGTCTCTGTTTCAAAAAAAGAAAAAAAGAAAAAATACGGGGTATGAAAAGGTGAAAGAAGATATTAAAAAGAAAACATGGAACTCCAAGCACTGGGCGTGGCGGGGGCTGTAATTTTTCAGTGGAATGCAGCTTACTGAAAAGGTGACATCTGAGCAAAGACGAGCCAGCCAGGTGCGCATCAGGACTAAGCCAACACTAAGGCCCTAGGGCAGAAACATGCCCGGCACATGAGAGCAAGAACAAAGAAGATTACAGCAGGTGAGTCAGGGCAAGAGTAGCAAAAGCAAAGGGTCAGGAAGGTAGGAAGAGACTGACAGGGCCTGCAGACAAATGTGCCTTCATGAGCTGGGGGCCACTGCTGGGTCTGTCCAGGAGTAACAGGATCATCATACATGTTAAAGGAGCGCTCTGGCTACCACGCTGACAAAGGGCACAGGGGAGAGGCACAGGGAACGCAGGACCTCTCGGTGGCAGGCTATTTGTGACTCAAGTGTCAGAAAAACCCTTATCTTTCAGCATGAGGAATTGCTCTTGGATTCAGCTAGCTGTCTAGCTCTGTTCCCCAGGAAACCATGAATGTCAGAAACCACAGAATGTCAGCTATGTTACTAGGCAACATGGCTTATGGTAAAAATGACCCATTGGTAAACTGCTCGGGCCGGAGAAGGACTATAAATACCTGGAGAGTGGCTGTAACTTTGGACTTGTCCCAGCATGTTGACTCCTGTAATCGAACACGTACCCTGTGGGGATCTTAAGACCACGCTCGGGGGTGGTCATACGAGGTAATGGCTTTTGTGAACATGCAGCCCCTTCGGTGAGCTACCTAACCCCTCATGGGAGCCTCATTACTCACACCTGAGCTTCATCTGGAAGGCGGGGCACAGAGAGTAGTTCTGGCAGGTTTTTTTCTTTTTTTAAAAAAATAAACATTAAAAGTAAACTCTCAGCGCACTGTAGACTTGAACTCACAACTCCGAGATCAAGAGTCTACTGACTGCTCTACTGACTGAACCACCCCTGGCTGTTCTTTCTGCACTGCTACAAGGACCCCCCAAAAAGAACACTGGCAAGCTGTGATGCCTGTCCCATATCCTCATAAGCAAACGTGATATCAACATGGACTGCCATAGGCCACAGGTCCAGTTGAACCCTACTGAAACCCCCTGGGTAGGCACTGCTCTGTTGCAAGAGATCGCAGTAGCACGGACCAGGATGGCAGTGGTAGAAATAGGAACAAGTAGTAAAATGTAAATATAATTTGAAGGAGGTGCTCATAGGAGCTTCCAATGAACAAAAAGTGGGATGTGAAAGAGTAAAGTTAGGGATAGCACCAAAAATTCTGGCCTTGGCAACTGGAAAGATGGAGTGGAAAATTGGAATAGGGGAAGGACTAGAGATTTGGAGTTCAATTTTAGACAATTTTGAGTTGAGGGTCCTTCTCAACTCACTTTCTCTTCTATGACCCAAGATGGTCGCAGCAGCTCCAAGCCTCATGAGCTCATATAACAACATCCAAGAGAAGGGCCGTACCTTCATATGCTGAAGGAAACTAGACCCCTTCTCTTATGGGTCACTATCCCGAAACCAATCATGACCATGAACGGAACTTAACACAATCAGCTTTACACTGACCCATATTCACGAACTGCCACCTTTGGACTGGAGATAGGGGAGAGGGGGTGCAGTGTCACTAAATACCTGGACAAAATTGGGCTTCCATTAGCATGGAAAGAGACTTATAAGTACAGTGTCTGTCAAAGGTATTGGATGAACCATCCACATCAATGCTGAAATCACCCGGAATAAAAGATTAGTAATCAAGAACATGAACAAAATAAGTCAGGGAGCCAGGCAGTAAGTGAGAGGAAGTGACCTACCTTCTGTTCCATGAAAAAACATCTAGACAAATCCTGTGAAATTATACAACCAAGAAAAGAATCTAAATGATTTGAGGGGAAAAAAAAATGAAGACTCTGACTAAAATCAGAAACTCTCAATTGCAAAAGAGAGAGCAATGTCTCAGAAATTTCTAAAGTGAAATAATTGTGACCTAGATTTTTATATTCAAATGATCCATCAAGTAAGAAAGCATAAAAAAAGACACTTTCAGAAATGTAAGGGCATTACTTGAGGGTAGTCTCTAGCAACTAGGATGAAAACCAATAAAGTAGATGCAAGAACACAAGAAATGGTGGAAATGATCCAAGAGTGAAATGAAAAAGACGTCCCCGGACAGCAGCTGTGCAGCAGGACTAGACAATAATTCATCCTATTAAAACAAAAAATTAGTGAATTCCATGAAAGGAAAAAGGAGTGGACTCCATCCAAAAGATACAATAACTAAGAAGCTGGTTTAATGACAGGAATGCATATTTCTTTTCTCAATAGAAAAAAGAAAATTATGCAACAGAAAATTTCCGCAAAATGCTGACTGTTTACCCAGTTTTCTCCCTTACTGTTTGCTAAGGAAACCTAATTGTTTTTTCTTTTTCAGGTTATCAGGTGAGAAACACATGACTAGAGAAGGTAGCCTCTACCCCAGACCCAAGGGATAAGTCACTGTAGATCTAAACTAAGCCCAGAAATCCCATTCTCCTCTGCTAGCAATTGACCTGAGCAACTGCCCCTGTCCCACGGTAGAGAAGCGATTCCTTGCAGGCCGATGAGACATACAGGAAAATCATCTGGGGAACTTCCTGAAAGATTTTCCAAGATGAAAAGAGACCTGATGGGGAGAAAATGTGCGATAAGGGATGTTATTGGGCAACTGGTGAGTTTGAATATAGACTGTTTATTAGACGACAGTATTGTATCATGGCGGACATGGAGAGGTACCACCCACATCCAGCGACTCTCCACCAGGGTGACAAGTATGGTCATGCTGTTAGCTTCATCAGAGTAGGCTTCAGCTGTCAAGAGGAGATCTCGTTCTCTGGACAGCTCAAGCTCATCACCGAGAAAGGCAAGGCACAGGCAAAGCCATTCCTACCCAACACGGAACTGTGCTAATGGACAATCCCGACTCCAGATCTGCTCCTTCTGCTAGCAGACAGGCCGTCACAATCCGACAGCCCCAGCTACCCGCTTCTTTTACATTCGTGCAGCCCGAATCCTGGCCTCAGCATCTGCTTCCGAGCAAACTCAAATGCTAAATTTCCTGAATTTAATCATTGTTCCAGCATCACATGAGGACGTCCTTTCCTTAGCTGATACGCAGTAAAGCATTTAAGAATAGAGTCATGAGCTCTACAATTTTCTCTCCGAATATTCCCCAAAAAACAACTATAGGGGCGCCTGGTTGGCTCAGTCGGTTAAGTGTCTGACTTTTGCTCAGGTCATGATCTCGCAGTTCGTGGGTTCGAGCCCCACATCAGGCTCTGTGCTGACCGCTAGCTCAGAGCCTGGGGCCTGTCTTCAAATTCTGTGTCTCCCTCTCTCTCTCTGACCCTCCCCTGCTCATGCGGGCGGTCTCTTTCTCTTTCTCTCTCTCTCTCTCTCTCAAAAACAAATTTAAAAAAAATTTTTTAAACAACTATAGATCTATAGACAAAGATAAAGGAGAAAGCAAATATAGGAAAACGTAACAGGTGAATTGAGGTAACAGACAAGAGTTCACATTACTCTTCTCACAATTTTAAAAGTTTTTAAGTTTTTCTAAAATAGGTTTTAAAACTGGCAAAGATCCAAAAGCAGCAGCACCCATTTTATCCTCTTCTCTTTCCCTTTTAGGAAGTGAGACAAAAATACGTGGGGCAGCAGCACCCACCACCAATAGAAGAAAGTTCAAGACAATCAGCTGGGTCACCTGTGGTTGGACATTCTGCAAAATGCGACCAAAAGAACCAAAGTGAAACACCTGGAAAAACAAAAAAGCTAGTCAGGAAAATCATGGTTCTGGGGTGCCTGGCTGGCTCAGTTGATAGAGTATGTGACTCCTGATCTCAAGATTGTGAGCTGAAGCCCCATGGTGGGTATAGAGATTACTTAAGAAAAATTAAAATTAATAAATTTTTTAAAAAGTCATGGTTCAAATGTGGGAAGAAAAAAATAAAGGACATGATTTCTAGCAACTAATGGATTATGGGAAGAGAATCCATTTGTCTTTGCTCCTAGGAACATCATCCTTCTGTTGGCATGGGGTCCTGATACTGGCGAGGAGAGAAGGAAATGTCACCCACCATAATTACTTCATCACTCTGCAATGAATATCTGCATAACAATTAAAAGATTTCAGACCAATATAAAAACAAAGCACCAAAGCCTTCATCACGGTTGCAGAAGAATGTAAATGTTCTCCAGTTTGTCAGTGTAAAAGGTGTAAAAGGCTCAGCTGACAGAGGCTTGGCAGGTGGAGTGAGGAGCAAAAGCGGGAAGAACTAGTGGAAAGGAGTAGGATTATTAATTTTGAATCTCTTACGACTAGAAATCTCTAAGTATATTCCACTTACATTCCACATTTTTTTTGGTTTTTTGGACATATAACTCTCATACCATAAAACAAGCCAGTGCATCACTTTTAGTCTTTTTATTGTTGGGTTATTAGAGTTCTTTATAGATCTTAGATACAAGTCCCTTATCAGATAAAAATTGCAAATACTTTCTCCCATTTGTTGGGTTGTCTTTTCACTTTCTTGATGGTGTCCTTTGAGGCACAAAAGGTTTTAATTTTTATAAAGTCCAACTTATTTTACTCTTTGTTGCTTGTGCAGTCAGGATCCTATCTAAGAAGGCTTTGCCTAGCCAAGGTCAGTAAGATTTATTCATATTTTCTTTTATGAATTTTATCATTTCCATTGTTACATTTAGGCCTATGATCCATTTTTTGTTAATCTGGGTGTATGATCTGAGGAGGGAGCAGTTCAAATTCCTTCTTTTGGGTGTAAATCTCCAGGTGTCTTAGCACAAATTTGCTGAAAAGACTATTCTTTCCCCCATTGAATTTTCTTGGCACATTTGTCAAAAAACATATATATTGATCACAGGGTTTTATTTCTGGATTCTCTATACTGTTCAGTTGATTTGTACGTACTGACACTTTAAGGTGAAATCTAGGAAATGTAAGTAACCATTTTAAAGCGTACGGCTCAGTACCACACCGTACATTCACAGTGTTTTACTACCGACACCCCTATCTAGTTCCGAAACATTTTCATCATCCTATATCCATCAAATAGTCCCTCCTCATTCCCCATGACCTTGGCAACCACTAATCTAATCTACATCCATATGGACTCAATGGTCTTGGATACTTCATTATTAGTGAAATCACATGTGATCTACACTGTCCAGCTTTTTCCACTTAGCATGTTTTTGCGGTTCATGCACTCTGAAGCATTTATCAGTCCTTCGTAGATATGGCTGAGTGACATTCCATTGTGCAGATAGGCCACATTTTGGTTATCCGTTCATTAGTTAATGTACATCTGGGGTGTTTCTACCTTCTTACTAATGTAAATTGCTATTAAGCACAGAACTACTATAAATATTCATGTACAAGTATTCATTTGAATACCTGTTTTCAATTCTCTTGGGTACATATGTAGGAGAAGACTCTGGTTCATATCCTAATTCTAGATTTAACTGTTTGAAAAACCACCAATCTGTTTCCACAGCAGCTGTGCCATTCGACATTTCTACTAGCAATGTACCAGGGTTCCGACTTCCCCACAGCCTCACCAACATATGTGCTTTTCTGTTTTCCAACTCATTCGAATGTGACATCTGAAACTGAACACTCCAGGTGTTGTCTGGACGGTACAGAATAAAGACTAACACCTTTCCTCTTCTGAACCTCCTCCTCCTGTTAGTCCAGACTATGAGTCTATGCAGCCTTTCTCGTAGTTCCATTACGTTTTATATCCACACAGAGTTTATTACAGTAAGTAAAATACCTAAGTCGTTTGTCTTCAATCACATCTTCTTCACTCCTATAACTATGCAGATGTTTTCTCAACTCATATACAGGACTTCATATCAAACTCCATTAAGTTATCATGGTAGCCTTGGCCCACCATTTCAGTCAGAAATATATTTTTACAGGTTAACCCTAAAAATTTCATTTCATCCAAAAATGTGACAAGCATAGCATCAATATTTATATTCACATTACAAAAATACGGACAGTAGCCTTCAGCAATAGAAATTTTTCTCCAGTTGTCATAAATTCCCTATTCACTAATTTTTAGAAGTGCTACTCAACCAATCATATTTCCACCTGATTTTATGGTCAACCAGCCCACATTCTTCCACTTGTCAACACAGAAATGTTGCAGAATGCCTGGCTGAAATTCACAAATACTGTATCCTCTGCATTCTCCTGACCCACAGCCTAATAATCCTACCTAAAAAGAAGTATGGTTTGGGGCACCTGGGTGGCTCAGTCGCTCAGGGTCCAAATCTTGGTTTGTCTCAGGTCATGATCTTATGGTTTGTTCTGAGTTTGAGCCCCACATTGGGCTCTCCGCTGTCGTCACAGAGCCCACTTCAGGTCCTTGGTCTCCCTCTCTCTGCCCCTTCCACCTATGTGTGCTCTATCTCAAAAATAAAAAAAACACTAAGGTTTATCTAACATAATTGACTCTTGTGAGCCCATGTAATACTTTCCTTTACAAATATAATCACAGTCAATGTTTTTAGTGCATAAAACACAATGAACTCAGACTAGGTCATACTACATTTCAAATCTTGAGTTTTATGTAGCAACATCAAACTTAATACACTGAAAAAGCAATATGTATCTCGTGTCATACCTGAGATTATCAAGCCAAATGTGTTGTCAATTTACCCTCATTTAGGTTTATGTGTCTTTTAAATTCTAAGAGTTTCTCCTTAACCATAAAGATTCATTAGGAAAAAATACTTTCCACCTATCCAAAAAAAAATGAGTAAATTTTAATAAGTCTTGTGTTTCTAGGGGCACCTGGTTGCCTCAGACTTTGGCTCAGGTCATGATCTCGCCACTTGTGATTTCAAGTCCTGAGTCAGGCTCTGTGCTGACAGCTCAGAGCCTGGAGCCTGCTTCGGATTCTGTGTCTCCCTCTCTCTCTGCCCCTCTCCTGCTCTTGCTCTGTCTCTGTCTCTCTCTCACTCTTACACGCGCGCGCGCTTGCTTTCTCTCTCTCTCTCTCTCTCTCTCTCTCTCTCTCTCTCTCAAAAATAAACATTAAAAAAAAAGTCTTGTGTTTCTAGTAAGATAGATTATTTATTGAAACCAATTTCCCTAATTCCTTTAAGAGCATATTCCTCACTCTCCTTTATACAGCCTCCTTAGGTGGTTCCAGGCTAAAAGAGCCTGCCCCTGCTCTGTCCTCTCAGGATACCTACTACTATCCTTACCACTCACTCTAACATCTGATGTTTGGTATTTACTGCTTGTTAACAGTTGGCTAATTTACTTATTGTCCACGAGGGGCTCCTCCAGCAAAGAACAGTCGCTCATTCTCTTCTAACCTCATCACAGCCAACATAGTACAATGCTTATGTAAAGGTAAGCACTCAAGTTCTTATATTAACTTATATCACATGTAAGAATTATAAACCTATACAGAACTGAAATTAAAGCAGAAATTATCTGATAAATGTGAAGACATTTCTAAGTATTGTGGTCCTTCGGGGCGGCTGCAGTGTGGTAACAAAAAGGGAAAGCAGCGGCAAACAGTAGGTTCTCCGAGATGAGAGAGCTCCCTGCAGATTTCAAGGAAGTGTGCAAGGAGGCAGGACAAAATGAAGATACAGGAAATGACGGAAAATACGGAAGAAGTGAGATTGGGGCACAGTGAAAAGAAGATAAAGGACACTTTTCTTTCTGAAAAGGAAAAACTAGGTATAAAGATATGTTAAACCAGGTAAGGGTTAACTTCAACAGGTGATTTTAAGATCGAAAGACAATGTTTATTTAGGTAATATTTATTAAGCAAGCACTATGTCAGTTTCCTGCAGTGCCATCAATTGCTGCGGTGACAAATTATCACCATCTTAGTGGCTTAAAATAATACAAATTCATTGTCTTACAGTTCTGGAAGTCAGAAGTCCAAAACAGGTCTCACTGGATTAGAGCCCAAGCGTCTCCAGAGCTGGGTTCCTTTCTGGAAGCTCTGACTAAGGATAATCCATTTTCTTGCAGTTACCGGTTTATAGACACTGCCCACATTCCTTGGCTCCCAGGCCCCTTTTGTCTTCAAAGCCGCCAGTGGACGTTTGTCCTTCTCATGATGCTATCTCTCTGGTCCTGACTCTTCTGCTTCCTGCTTCTTAAAGACCCTCGTGATTATATTGGGCTCACCAGATAACCCAGGAAACTCCCTTTCAAAATTAGCTGATTAGCAACCTCAATTCCACCTGAAGCCTAAATCCCCTTCAGCTGTGTAATAATACAAACTGCCTCGGTTCTGGAGATTAAGATGTGGAGGGAGTACATTATTCTGCTGCCTCAAGCACTATGCTGTGTGCTTTGTTTATATCTTTCAATTCAATCCCCACAACAACTCAATTTTATACAAGAGGAACCTGAGGCTACCCCGCTTCAGACTTTACATAACTTATAAGAGGTACCCCTATAATAATATAGGATACTGGTGGAACTGAACCAGTAGAACCAGGATTCAGATAACACAGCCTCCAGAGATATATATATATACATAAATATATATATATATATATATATAGAGAGAGAGAGAGAGAGAGAGAAAGAGCGAGAGAGAGAGAGAGTGTGTGTGTGTGTGTGTGTGTGTGTTTGTGTGTGTTGCCAAAACCATCTCTCCTTTCATCGTTTGCAATCTCTGTGATTTTTTTTTTTTTTTAAAGTCTTTAAATCTCTACACACCATGCAGCATTCCATTTAGGCTTTGGAGTATGCGATGAGATCATATGGTAGTATGTTAAGAAATAAGGCTACACTGGGTGTTATGTGAAAGTGATGAATCACTAAATTCTATTCCTGAAAAATATATATATTGATTTAAAAAAAGAAATACGGCTAAAATTATTTCATTTGTAGATTCCTTCCTAAATTGTATAATTTTAGGTTCCAGATTTGAATGTATAAATTATTTTTATAACTACTTCAAGCATTCAGATAAATCCTCCAAGGTATAATACATTGGATCAGAGATTATCAACATTTCAATATGTCTTGACACATATAACCCATTATTTTTCAGGATCCCATCAACCATACATATAGGAATGGATCCTTTTGGGGAAAAAAAAATTGCAATATAACTGACTTCCAGGTGTCCCTCCTCATTTAGTAATGAACTCTTATGATGTTCCTTCAGTCTCCCCTAAACACTTGGGTAACAATTTTCTTTCCATGTCCTGAAAAAAGTCTCCGGACATAGGATGGAAATCAGAGAAATGGTCTGTGATTGACAGCAAAAGCCTTGGTGTTACATGGTTGGCAAATGTCTTGCTTGAACTTTTATCTCTAGGGCAGCCATTTTTTTGAAGATGTATTTATTTTTGAGAGAGAAAGCGCAAGCGGGAAGGGGCAGAAAGAGAGGGAGACAGAAGATCCGAAGTGGACTCTTGTGCTGACAGCAGCAACCTCACTGTGGGGGCCGTGAGATCATGACATGAGCCATAGTGTGATGCACAACCGACTGAGCCACCCAGGTGCCCTGAGCAGCCATTTTAATCTTTTCAGAATCATGGCCTCTGCTTCGAAATCTGATAAACCTATGGACCTCTTCTCACTAGAAAAATACATATGAACTCATACTCAAAATTGTTCATACAACTTATTTTATTGCATTTTAAATCTACTGCCATCACAGACCATATAAAACTAGTCTTTACAAGGATATCTTTATGTCTCATTTTGGTTTTGTGCCAAAATTTGCTATACCCAGGAATAAAAACCTAAAACATGCACCCTGTCTCTGACAGGTATGTGTACCCCACTTTAAAACAAACCAAACTTTAATTATTTTTGACAAATAGACACCGCAGTAGTAATAACTGCTGGCTATAGAGCCTCTGGCACCAAAACACGGTTCTAAGGGAAAACCCACCTCTTTTACTTTATTCTCCAGGGAGAGCTGGGAAAACATGGGCGCTAGAGAGAAGGCTCAGGTCCTGACAATAAGGAAAAATAATGTTAACTGAATTTAATGAGTGCTTCCCAAAACAATAACATTTTATACTTGTATATTTATAAAAAGGAAAGATATGGTCTTGTTTTAAGTAAGTTCTACATCTAATGTAGGGCTTGAACTCACTACCCCAAGATCAAGTCACATGCTCTACTGACTGAGCCAGCCAGGTGCCCCTAAGGAAAGATATGGTTTGAGAAACTGGGAAATATTAAGATACATTTAAATATTTGAGGAAAAAAGCATACCAGACCGACTATGTTCAAAAGGAATTAAGCTCAAAGTGGGGTACACATACCTGTCAGAGACAGGGTGATCAGGCCGCTGGGGTGAAAAGACAATACTGTAAGACTAAACATATGTGTTATCTTAAATTTGAAATTGAGCTTCACTAACATTCAGTCCGTGAAATCAACACCAGCAGCGTCTCTTGCTCCTGCATCAATCAGGCTGCCGCAGCCTCGTGGCATTTACGTGAGGAATGCCAGTTACCACGGATTGGCTCACTTGACCTCCAGTCTACCTCCAGGCAATCTGAAAGGCACCTTTTCTAGTAGCTTGGGGGGCAAGCGCAGTAGGGGAAACATGAGATCTGTCTACAGCATCATTCTAGTGTCAAGACTCCAGCTCCCTGGATGGGAAGGAGCAGAGTAGCAGGAGCAGCGGAGCAGAAGCCTCGTAATCTGACTTCCTAATCCTGAGTTGATGCGCTCAGTCTGTCCAGCAGTTTCCAGAGCATCTGGGGGCAAACGCAGGAGCCACTAAGGTGGCACAAACTCTCGCTGCCCACACAGGGACCTGGGTGCCCTCTGAACTCCCCTGAGGGATCACCTCTGTACTGTCACCCAAAAGCAGCTGTGAGGCCCTTCTAACAGTTCTGTAAGCACCTCACACCCTTTATTAAATCTCTTCTTGCTTAAAATACCGAGAAGAGTTTTGTTGGTGGCACTGCATACATACACCGTATTCTAGAGGTCCAGGTAGGTGAGGGAAAGAAGGCAGTTCCACACCCTGGAGGGGCTGTTTGTGACGTCCTCACTTGTTTGCTCACTTTCAGCAGACTGTAACATCCTGCAGCTTCCATGGGCCCAATGAAGTACATCTGCAATCCCAACAGAATTATGATCTCACTCACTAATGGGTTTTAAAAGATTCTTGCAGGGGCGCCTGGGTGGCTCAGTCGGTTAAGCGGCCGGCTTCGGCTCAGGTCATTATCTCACAGTTCGTGGGTTCGAGCCCCGCGTCGGGCTCTGTGCTGACAGCTAGCTCAGAGCCTGGAGCCTGCTTCAGATTCTGTGTCTCCCTCTCTCTCTGACCCTCCCCTGCTCGCGCTGTCTCTCTCTGTCTCTAAAAATAAAATAAAAGACATAAAAAAAAATTTTTTTTAAGATTCTTGCAAATGAACAAAGAAAGTAAAAAGGAGAGAGACAAACCAAAAAAAACAGACTATCAACTATAGGGAACTGTTGGCTGCCAGAGGGAGGGGGCGGGGTGAAACAGGTGACGGGGATTAAAGCGTGCACTTGTTTTGATGAGCCCTGAGTAATACATGGAATTGTTGAATCACTCTATTGTACACCTGAAACGAATTAACGCTGTATATTAACTATACTAGAATTAAACTTTTCTAAAATTAAAAAAAAATAAAGACTGCCAGAATTGGATTCTTAATTAAAATATCTGTAATAAGCAAGAAAAGATTTGTGCAAGGGGCGCCTGTTTGACTCAGTCAGAATACTCTTTAAAAAGAGTAGGCAGAGGTGGCTAATTTCTTGCAGCCTCACAGTTCTCGAAGGCCTCTAATTTCTGCTCTTGGAATTACATTGGGTCTGTACT
This sequence comes from Suricata suricatta, assembly GCF_006229205.1. NCBI lineage: Eukaryota > Metazoa > Chordata > Mammalia > Carnivora > Herpestidae > Suricata > Suricata suricatta. Next base: position 154,992,869 of record NC_043700.1, on the reverse strand, counting down.
GCAACAAACGATAGACCAGTGCTTTCAAGTGTCCTGATGTACAAGCTTGGGGGTCGTGATGTGGATCAAGAAGTAGAAGTTCAAGACATCCAAGAAAGAATTCTTTTCCTCTCCTCCATCCACTTAGTTAATTATTCACCATCCACTTGAGTTAGACTTAGTAAGACAGAATGTTAAGAGTTCCATTATTCAGGGGAAGCTAAACATCCACAAGGTAATTAAACCTCCCTGTGACACAGCCTGCTCTGCAGAAACATCATCTACCTGAAACTAGTCCAAAATCAGGGAAGAAGCAAGTTGCCTAAGCAGTAAAAGCCAATGGAACAAGGTCCTAGTGCAACAGCTCTGTGCTCCTTTGGCTCCTTATTCAGAATCTTCTATCATTTTTTTGCCACCGTCCAACAAGCATAGTTTATAGGCTCTACTCTTACAGCACACTAAAACTATCAAATTAGAAAGGCAAGGAAAGTACGAGAAGCAGGTATAATGAGAGCAAAGAGACACAGCTAACAGTAAAGCAATAGCAAGTCAATCCCCAACCAGAAGTGATTTAGAAAGGAACAGTTGCACCAACAAATAAATGAATGAAATACGGTAGTCTGCACACTGCTGCCCGAGGAAACGAACAGCTTGGAAGGTCTTCTGCAAATAAATCGTTTGGCATTCACGGGCGCCCAAGACTCATGAAGGAACCGCCAAAGTGGTGTTTTTTTAACCAGTATTAGAGACAGCATAACCCATCCTAAGTGTTTAAATGGAGAAACAAAACTGAAAACTGGATTAAAATTATCCTTCTTGCATTCTTTACTATTGAGCCAAATTACATCACATCTAAATTTTACCATGAAATAGAGATATAACAAAACTCAAAACAGAACAGAACAAGGAATCCTGAGCTGTTGAAATATTATGTTGCAATTCATTCAGGCAACAAAGCATATGTGTGAATATTTTATGACCTAAAAAGTGAGGCTGCATTGTCAGTGAACAAACTAATATCCCTTTCTCATCAACCTCCAGACACCCTTCAATTAATAAAACAATCAAATCCACACTCCCTAAAGTATGGATGCTCTGAAATAGGGGTGTATCTTACAATTGCTGTCACCCAACAATAGGATGTAGTTGATGAAAATCTTAACTCCTAGAAAGGTCAAGAAAGCAAGCACCATCAAAGTGTCTTAGGTCTGATCAAAAACGGTCATTCAAAATAATGTTAAATAGACAGGGGCGCCTGGCTGGCTCACTCGGTTAAGCATCCGACTTCGGCTCAGGTCATGATCTCATAGTTCGAGGCCCGTGTCAGACTCCATGCTGACAGCTCAGAGCCTGGAGCCTGCTTCGGATTCTGTCTCCCTCGCTCTCTGCCCCTCCCCTCTCAAAAATGAAGAAACATTAAAAAAAATTATCAGAAACCTGTAAAACTATAAAGGAGGAGATAATTACGGAAAATCCTCAAAAATAAATTGCATCCATTTACCTTAAAAGATCGTACACTTCGGTACTTACAACATTACTTAGCACTCAGTAAATTTAGCTACTATAACTATTACAAGATGGCAAATAAGGGCTAGGAGAGCTAATGAAAATATCTATGATCATAGTGATCAGGCAATCAATAAGCATTTATTAAGTGCCTATAAAGTCACCAGCACTCTGCACGGAAAATACAAGTTCACTGCCATGAAGCTATACAGCACTAGTTTTGATTAAATAAATGGGAGTGGCATAGAATCAGTACATTTTAAACCTGTAAGGTAAGCATCACATTACATTCAGCAATGATCAGAACTTGCTCTGTACTTCCAACTTCTTTTAGAGCACTGTCCTTTATTAAGGACCAGAAGGCAGAACTTGAGACATAAATTGTTTACTTGTGGGGAGACACCAAATGATTAAATGAATATAAAAAACTGTCACCAAAATGAGTCTTATGATTTTCATGGAAAAAAAAACCCTCCTTTCCCATAACTCTCCAGGCTTAAGTCGAATAAGGACTTTAAATAAACTGCCTCTTTTAAGAGTCTTTCTAAACTCGGAGCTACACACATCATGAAGAACCCTTTCTACTCCTAGGATTTACACACATTGAAAGGAACCAATATATACAGGAATGCACATTTATTCATGTTATCTTTCATACATACATGTATATATATCTTTCTATATATACATGTATAGAGCTCGAAGGTAGATCAGTGGTTACCCAGGGCCAGTTAAAGAGGTAGGAAAGGTGACGGAGTGATGAAAACGTTCTAAAACTGACTGTGGTAGTGGTTTACAACTCTGGAATATACTAGAAGCCACTGAATTGTACGCTTTAAATAGGTGAATTACATGGTATGCAAATTACTAGATCTCCATAGAGCTATTCTTTTAAAACAAGGATTTAAAAAATTTTTTTAACATTTTATTTATTTTTGAGAGACAGACTGGGATAGAAGCAGAGACACAAAATCCGAAGCAGCTCCAGGCTCTGAGCTGTCAGCACAGAGCCCAACAAAGGGCTCGAACCCACCAACTGTGCGATCGTGACCTGAGCTGAAGTCAGAGGCTTAACCAACTGAGCCACCCTGGTGCCCCTAAAACAAGATTTCTTAAAATTTTATTTTTAAGCAATCTGAACACCCAATGCAGGGCTCAAACTCACAATCTTGAGACCAAGAGTTGCATGTTCCACGAAAGGAGCCAGCCAGGCATTCTTGTTATTCTGGGGTGCCTGGGGGGCTCAGTCAGTTAAGCCTCAGACTCTTGATTTGGCTCTGGTCATGATCTCACGGTTTGTGGGACGGAGTTTGTGGGACGGAGTCCCCCATGTGGGGCTCTGCACTAACCATGCAGGGCCTGCCTGAGATTCTCTCTCCACTCCTCCCCTGTGAACACATGTGTGCTCTCTCGCTCTCTCTCAAAATACACAAATAAAAGCTTTAAAAAAAAAAGTACAGCCCCTTTATTAACAACCCAATTCTTCCCCCACAAATACAAACATTAAGCAAAGACATGGGGGGGGGACAATACATTTTATAAAAGTTAAAAATAATTCACATTCTATTTTAATACAAGTGATTTTTCAAAATGATTATTTTTATAACAAAAAATTCTGATAAAGCCATCTACTAATTATAGCAGCTTGATTTTAAGACTGTTACCATTCTATCAGTAAACTATCAGTTATCCGCCAGGATGCAGAGGTGATCTCATTATGGTGGTCTTTAAAATGGATGAGGGGCACCTGGGTGGCTCAGCTGCTTAAGGTCCCACTTCGGCTCAGGTCATGATCTCACAGTTCGTGGGTTCCAGCCCCACGCAGGCTCTGTGCTGACAGCTAGCTCAGAGCCTGGAGCCTGCTTCAGATTCTGTATCTTCCTCTCTCCCTGACCCTCTCCTGCTCGCGCTGTCTCTCTCTCTCAAAAATAAATTTTAAAAAAATTTTTTAAAAAACATAAAATGGATGATCCCTGTAGGATATAAGGGAAGACATAGATGTATGTAGAATTTCTTTTTTTTTTTTTTCTTATTTTATTTGAGAGAGAGAGAGTGAGTGGGAGAGAGGGGTGGGGGCCAGGGTGGGGAGGGAGAGAGGAAGAGGGGGAGGGGTAAGAGGGGGAGAGAAGGGGGAAACAGAATCTTAAGAAGCTCCATGCTCAGCAGGGCTTGATCCCACTACCCTGGGATCAGGACCTGAGCCAAAGTCAAGAGTTGGACACTCAACCGAGCCTCCATGCACCCCCATGTTTGCAAAATTTCTAAAATATTCTTCCCCACAGGAAGAACAGGGTTTAAAATTATTTTTTAAATTCTAGAGCTCACAGATTTATTTTAACAGTCTCCATGGACCCCAGCACCCCGTGGTAGACCAGATTTGTTTGCTAACATACTTTGGAAGAAGCTATGCAGAAAAATAAACAGTGAATAATAAATTCACCTAGGTGTGCCCTTGGTTTACACTAGTTTTAATCCTCATGTACCACTCTGCCTATTTAAGGATCTTACTCAGAGGAGCTCACAATTTTGGTAGAAACAGACTTAATCTTATCGTCAATATTAGGCATGGAACACAAAGTAGGTACAAGTCTCAAAAATTTGCTGAACGAATGATTTCTCAGCTGATTAGGCCAACTGACTGCTTACAGCTGGGTTTTCTATTAAGGAACCTTTGGAAAACCTTGTTCCCTGGAGGCTAGCTTAAAGAAGGGCCTAAAACAATAGACCCTTATCACCCAATTCATCAGCCCAAATTGTAGCTCCTTTTTTTTTTTTTAATTACTTATTTATGGGGGGGGGGTGGGTAGAGAAAGAGAGAGGAAGAGAGAATTCCAAGCAGGCTCCACACAGAGCCCGATGTGAGGCCCAAACCCAC
>NC_043700.1:154984390-154988409 GCF_006229205.1 Suricata suricatta | reverse complement strand
GGGGGGGGGGGTGGGTAGAGAAAGAGAGAGGAAGAGAGAATTCCAAGCAGGCTCCACACAGAGCCCGATGTGAGGCCCAAACCCACAAACCTTGAGATCATGACCTGAGCCAAAATCAAGATCAGACCCTTAACCAACTAAGCTACCCAGGTGCCCCGGTAGCTCCCTTTTTAGAATGAGCAACAGAAGGTTTGAATGCAACCTGTGTATGTGATTTAATCGTGAAGAAATGTCTTCCCACAGTCCTTCTTCGGCTACTATGAGGAGTGCCTGTTGGCAATCTCAAAGCAATTCTTAATGCTCTCTAGAGATTAAAAGAATCAAGAAATGAGAAGAGATTAAGTTTAAGAGTATGTACTCCAAAAATATTTTTTTCTTTTCTTTTTTTAATGTTTTTATTCATTTTTTGAGAGAGAGAAACAGAACACGAGTGGGGGAGAGGCAGAAAGCGAGGGAGACACAGAATCTGAAGCAGGCTTCAGGCTCTGAGCTGTCAGCGCAGAGCCCAAAAAAGAGGCTCAAATCCACCAACCTCAAGATCATGACCTGAGCCAAAGTCAGCTGCTTGACTGACTGAGCCACCCAGGTGCCCTTGTCCTCCAAAAATATTTAAGGCTAAAGGTAGGTAACCTGTTTAGTGACCCAGGTTTTGACCAGTTTTTGAAAAGGTTTTGAACACAAACATACTAGTGGTAGCCCTGTATGTCAAGGAAAAGTAGAAGAACCAGAACTGAGCCCAGAGAATTTGATAATAAGTGTGTAAGAACTGATTTTCTTTCTCCATTCCCAATAAACACAACTTACTAATTAAACCTTTCACATATGGGGGCGCTTGAGTGGTTCAGTTGGTTAAGCTTTGGACTTCGGCTCAGGTTATTATCTCACGGTTCATAAGTTTGAGTCCCACATCAGGCTCTGAGCAGACAGCTGGGAGCCTGAAGCCGGCTTCAGATTCTGTGTCTCCCTCTCTCTGCCCCTCCCCTGCTGACGCTCTGTCTCTCACTCAAAAATAAATAAACATAAAAAAATTTTTAAAAAGCTTTCAAATATGATAGTTTATGGCAATTCCTACCAGAAGGTAATAAAAGAAGGGGAAAGACCTGGAAAAATAAACACCAAGCCATTACCAATAGTTATAATGTGATCATGGAAGTGTATGGGGGGCATTTTTAATTCCCAAACTGTACATTTCTCTCCTATCAATATTTTACAATAGCATGTGAAGCACTGGTGATAAGAAGAACATGGTTCGATCTCTAAACACACATATACACTTTCTCCAAATAAAACAATTTGAACTTTTTTAAAGCTTATGGTTTTATTCAGAATACTGGTGGGATAACAAAAATGCTCGAGTACTTTAGGCAAAAGAGGGGGGCCTCCAACGTTTGTCAATGGTCTCTTACCAAAGTCTACAATCTAATGAAGAAAATACAAACATACCCAGACTTAAGTCAGAGTATGGCTTGTGCTGTAAAAGGTTTCATAACAGCAAGAGGAAAGAGCATCGCTTATGATCAGAATAGAAGAGCTTGCCGAGAAGGTGACATGTGAGCTGGGTTAAATGGACAGCCGTCTAGTGCGGTAACAACGGTTGAAATTCAGAACATATGCTCTGCCCCCAAAAAATATTTTATAGATAAAAACAGTTCAAGTAGAGAACCAACCAACGCCCAAACATACTTTATCTTTTAAAACTTCTTTAAAAATATAAAACCTGCTATATAAATCAATGAAAACTTTCCCATCTCACCTAGATTTCTTCTAGGATACCACTATTCCTTTACCATTTGGGCACAAGTCCTGTGTCGCAGTCACTTTGCACCTGTTACTATTATCCTATGGATAATAATGTTGCATCTTCCCATTAAACTGTACATCTTTAAGAGCAATGACTGTCATCCATTTCAACTTTATCTTTCCATAATATTCCCTAAATAAATGGATACTCAACAGATATTATTGACAGGTTAAACCTAGCACTAATAATTGTGACAATTAGTTATCCCTATCACAAAAGTTGTCTGTGGAACAGATATTATAAACAAATTACAGTTTTTGCACAACGAACAAAAAGCATCCTAGATGCTTCCCCTACACACTGAACTAATTGCTGTGTCTTGGTATATAACTTGTTCAGAAAGGGGCTTATTGAAAAAAAATATTAAGTCTCTGAAGCAGTCTTCACAGAACATTATCTTTGTCATAAAGTCCTAAGATAACACATATATTGTGACACAGTGTATGTGCACAAAAATGAAGGACAGTCCTAGTTCCCAAGGATCTCAAGGGACAGTTCACGAACTCAAGAAGCATTTTGGCAATGTGTATACGTAAGACAAGGTGTTTAAAACAATATGAAAAGCACACAGGAAAAAAAATGTTTTCCAGGAAGCATAGCCCAGATATTTCAAAGATAATTCTTTCTGACTGTGCTCTTTCAAAAGTTCAGAAATTCTCTCCTCTATTGTTTAAGCTGGAAGTAACAAAGATAGAAGTTTGGAAACTTGTTTTAATCTCCTACTTACTACATTATGAGATGGAAAGGAAGATTATGCCTGCAACCTTGCCTGACATCACAGAAGAGGATCAAAGGGGAGGGGGAAGGGGGGAGAGGAATATAGGTGTAACAATGCCAGATACAATCAAGATTACTACAAAAGAAGATGTTTCTGTGTGTCCTAAACTCTGTGGGAGGAATAAAGTACTCCTCAAACATTATTATCTGAAATTGGCTTTCAGTTTCCCTAGTATAGTTTCTCCTTTCTTGTTATTGCCAAGACTGTGAAATGATAATGCTCCACACCATTGAAAGTTACTAGACAGTGAGTACATCAAGGAACCCTTTGGGAAGTTGTTAGTACTGCGTTTAAAAAAAAAATCGCTGGGCCAGGAGTTCCAACAAAATTGACTCTTCCAGAGAAATAATTTTACAAAATAACTCAGAATGGAAGAAAGGATGTAATGCTATTTTTGATCATGTGTAGCAAAAAAAAAAAAAAAAAAAAAACTACAGAATAACACACCCACTGCTACTTTGTTTATAGGCTTGTAACTTGCACATGCAAGTACTCTACAAAGTATTGCTCAAGAAGAAACTGTCAAAAACGAATGCTTATGAAAACATTCCTTTTCTAAATAAGGTCTCTAACAAGGGATGTGCTGTTTCTAAATGATTTCTTTTGCAAGTATTGACAAGTATCGCATAGCAATAATGCTCAGGATGAAAAAAAACTCTTCTTGTTTTTATCAATAGTAAAAGTTGCTATAACTAATTATAAGGCATAGGAGTTCTGTAGGAGAAATTAACTACATGGTTGATACCTGCTAGGCAGAATACTGCTTAACAAAACTACATTTCATTAAAAAAATAAAAAGTACTTTTTTCCTAATCTTATAGATCCTAGCAACCTAGTAGGTTGGTTTTGTTGTGTGGGTCTTTTTTTTTTTCCTCCCAAAAGAACCCCCACCGGTAAATCGAGGTAACTTTCCGCAGTTCTAAGGTTACGGCAAATTCAGCTCTATGTAGAGCTGTTAACCCTCATCACCAAAGCTCCCTTTCTTCTTGTTGTTGTTTTCCTATTATCTGAGCTTGAGGGAGGTTAATGCTCCGATATAACTGCAAATCCATGTGAGAAGCGATTCTTGGAGCCGAGGAACGAAACTGGGATGGGAGGAAAAATCGACAGCCCGCAAGAACCATCTGGCCCTAGAAATCATCCTCTCCAGAAAGGAGAAGAGTCTTTGACTAAAGAACCTGCTGCCGGAAGGCACAAGTTCCATCCCCACGCAAAGAAAAGTTGCGAGGAAGAGCTCAGCGCCCGGGCAGCCCCCGCCGGTGCGGACACCGACAGCAGCGAAGCCGCTCAGCAGGCCCGGGCGGCCCCGGAGCCGGGGCTGCGGCTTCCGTGGGGCCGGCTCCGGCAGGCTCCGGGTCCGGGGGTGCGACCGCGAGCAGTGGGCGGAGAAACCAGAGCAGAGGAAAGGAGGGACAATGCTGGGCCGGGCTGGCGACTCCG
>NC_043700.1:154893642-154984290 GCF_006229205.1 Suricata suricatta | reverse complement strand
GCCGGGCGCGCGGGGGAGCCAGGCGCGCGGCGCTCCCCGAGGACCCGCTGCTGCTCCGGCGGGTTTTCGGTTGAGGCGGGGGCTGCGCCGCCGTTTACCGTCCGTTAGGAGTCTTTGCCCGGGCGCCGCAGCCTGCCAGCCATCGTGGCCCGCCTCCCCCTCGGCTCCCACCAGGAAGGGCAGCCGGGCGAGGGCCGGCGACCTCGTCTCCTGCCAGGGCTGTGGCCGCCGGGCGGTGGGCATCCCGGCGCCTGCCCCTGGGGCTGGAAGAGAAAGTGAAATGAAGCGTCTTTCCCCAGGCGACACCTACCCGTCCCCAATCCAAGTGCAGCTGCCTCGCTCCTCGGGCGCCGCCGGTCCCCGCCCTCGGGCCCCGGGCTCCGTTCTCTTGACAATGGCGCGTCCCCTTTAAGGAATAATCCGATCGGAACCGATCTGTGGTTAAACCTCCGACTCTGATTTTAACCGGATTTCTCTCTCTCCCCCTGAGCCCGACGGACGCCCGGCGGTGCTGCGAGCTCTTCCCACCCCTTCCCCGCCCCGCCTACTCCCTCGCCTCCCTGATTGGCGAGAAACACTACAACAGGAACAGCAATCCTCGCACTCCACTGGCCAGCCCAGCCGCCGCTCAGAGTGGCTCCCGCCCCCACCCCGCCCCTTTTCCCCAGTTGGTCCTCCCTCTAATCACTCTCTGTCTTCTACTCTATCGTTGCTTTGGAGAACTGGCAGTCAAGGCTCACCCTCCCGCCTCCGGAAAGCGAACTTTATTTTTATTGGTAAAAGGACATCTTCCTGTGCACCTGATTGGGCAAGGAAGGAGTTAGTCTGCACGCCCCTTACCCATTCTCGCTCTCTCATTACGGGTTTGAGAAATACAGCCGCAAAGTCCTCCCTACTTTTCCTTCTTCTAAGCGCCTTTCCCTTTAAATGGTGGTAGGGGTCGTGGACCATCTCACAACCTGTATTGGGGAAAGCGGGAAAGGCAGAGAAAAATTCAAAATCTTCTCGAGTTGAGTATCCGGAGCTGGGATCCTGCTGAACCTCAGAGTCCTGTTGTCTAGTGAATGGAGTGGTGAGAATGAGTTAGAATACCTGAACTTCACTCAGGTTTTCATTCACTGCTCACTCTACTCTCACAGCCGATTCCACTGTCATTTCACTACCCCCGAAGAGCTCTACTAAAGGTATCTGTAAAACCTGGAGATGTCGTTATCTCACAATCGTTCATTTGAAAAAAAAAAAAAAACCATTTACATCTTTGCCATTAAAAGTTCCGCTTCATTCACGTCCTCTGTGTTGTCTCGGCGTTTGCCACGAAAACTAAGATACTCTTTTGAAAAAACTACATCGTAGAAGGTTCCTCTCCTGGCATCCTCAAAAGTTGAAGACGTCCGCCCCTTCCTCTCTCCGCACCTCCTTCCCCCACCCCCACCCCCACCCCCGCCCTTGCTATAACTGTCGCAGGGAGAGCTCAGGTTGAGCCCAAGCGGGCACCAGAAGGCTATTGCTAGAGAGAAAGTCTAGCACCGGAAGGTAGACCCTGCAGCAAGACCTCGCTCATGAGAGGAGAAATTCTATGACAGCCCTAGTGGGTTATGATGTCCCCAGTTTCCCAGCAGAGCTGTAAGGACCGAAAGCGTTGTAACTACTAAAGCTGGGTACAGTTAGTGCTTTGGTACCCATCTAAGAATGTTAGGGGAAAACGGTTCAGGGTCCTGGCCCTCTTTGCCAATGAACTTTGAGAGCCTTTGGACCTCAGGATATTTACTTACTGCATTTGCAGCGGTAGACCAGTGGTGCCTGGAAAGTGGCAGCGCTCAGCAGTACCCTAGAAGGGAGTTTAGTGCCAGAAAGGGGGAAATAAACACTGGTGGTCCAAAGGACTTTTCTGTGAGTTTAGCTCAAAAATCTTACATACCCATAAATACTGGAGAGTCAGAAAAGGGAAAACGCCCTAGTTTAGGTGTTTGTAGCAGCGGCAAGAGACAAGTCTGGGTTGTATTTATATGGCCTTCATAGATGTTCCTATAAATTTCCTGTTAAGTGTCTATAAGTAAACCCCTGTTTTCAGCCTATTCCATTTTGGTTTGTGGCTCTTGCGGCTGGGGGGGCGGGGTGCGGTTGTTGTTTGTTTTACCATAGCCAAGGTAAAGTAATACCAGGTTTCTCCTGATTTACTACTGTCAAGTTTTAAGACTGATTCTGGGTTCTAAGATTCTATGTTAGAATATAAATAGACTAAGAATATTCTATATTCTAATATCTAGTATGATCTTCTGGAAATAAAAACATCTAGTATATCAGATGTGTATACAACAGTAGGTTTTGTTCAAGATGTAGGTGATATTTTCAAGTTCTTTGTAAAACACCTGTTTTATAATGTCCAAATTGTTCTGTTACACTAGCATTTAGCTCATAATTCCAGAAGCCAGTCTGTAGTGACCTCAAAATTCTCTTCCCTACATTTAACCAACCATACAGAGATCATGACCTGACAAACATAATTATTTTTTCTCTATTTCACACTTGCCCACAATAAGATTGTTTGTCACTTTTTAGTCCATACATCCAACCTCCTAAGACCACCGTTATTATTTCACATCGAGGAAAATTTTAGAAAATCTGCAAACCAAGGGGTACCTGGGTGGCTCAGTCAGTTAAGTGTCTGACTTCGGCTCAGGTCATGATCTCGCAGTCTGTGGGTTCAAGACTTGCATGGGGCTCTGTGCTGACAGCTCAGAACTGGAGCCTGCTTTGGATTCAGTGTCTCCCTTTCTCTCTCTCTGCTCCTCCCCCACTCACGCTCTGTCTCTCTCTGTCTCTCAAAAATGAATAGATGTTAAAAACATTTTTAAAGAAAATCTGCAAAGCAAGAGTTTCCAATATGCAGGTCATTCTTAAGAATGTTCAGTGTTACTGAACCACTCCCTGGAGAAATTTACTGTGTGTACTTTCCCCTTCAGATACACTTTATCTCCTGGAGAAATTTACAATGTGCACTTTCCCCTTCACAGGGACTTTATCCTTTACCTTTATTTCTCATCCTTAAGCTAGATCCCCATTCTTTAAAGAAAAATATTCCAAGAGGCGCCTAGGTGGCAAACCCAGTCAGTAGAGCATGCAACTCTTGATCTTAGGGGCTGTGAGTTTGAGCCCCACATTGGGTATAGAGATTACTTTTAAAATAAAAAAGAAAAATTCTACCAATATGCAAAATATGACTAAAGCTTTTAAACATCCTTGTATATAGATCTTCTTACAACCTACTTACACAAAGGTAAGCCACATCAAAGAATTACCAGTGAAGCCAGTAATTCGTTTTCCTTAGAAAAATTGTTACCACTTTTATCATAAATTCTTTTCAGTTCACTGTACACCTATATAGTAACTATTAGGTGTTAAGTAAAGAATAGAAGGAAAAATGAATATGTCTCTGGGCACCTGGGTGGCTCAGTCGGTTAAGTATCTGACCTCAGCTCAGGTCATGATGTCGTAGTTCGTTAGTTCAAGCCCCAAACTGATCTCTGTGCTGACAGCTTAGAGCCTGGAGACTGCTTCAGATTCTGTGTCTCCCTCTCTCTCAGCCCCTCCCTGGCTTGCACTCTGTCTCTTTCTCCCTCAAAGTAAATAAACATTTTTAAAAAGGAATAGATCTCCACTCTGCAGAGACAGAATCTTCAAAATCTATCCAAAAGTGTCACTTTCCCCTTTACTTAGCACTTTGGTGGATACCATCCATTAACCAGTGATTTTCTGCAGCAAAATGAAGAGAAATCCAAATCCTAGAGTCTGTCAACAAAAATCTCTCCCCCCAGTCCTTTATTAATATTAACAAGAAGGAAGCAAATTAGGAGAAAATAAGTTCATAGTAATTTGATTTTATAAAGAAACTTCTTTACTTTTATTTTTATTTATTTTTGAGAGAGAGAGAGAGAGAGAGAGAGAGAGAGAGAGAGAGAGAGACAACACAAGTGGGGAATGGGCAAAGAGAGAGGGAGACACAGTATCTCCCTTTATCATCGGACTCCAGGCTACCTCTGGAAACTCAAGTAGCCACTCCATTTGACACTTGAAATGACTCCTCTATCAATATCAATGATCCTATTCTTTTAAGCCTCAATGCCTTTGGGCATGTGGTTCCCTCTACACTTACCTGGAGGATTCTCCTATATCCATCAAAACCTAATAGAAGCATTGCCTTCTTTGTGAAGACTTCTCAGATTTTACCCCCTTTCCTGATATGATTATTTCTCTACCACATCCATACATCTCAATTCCAAGCGTCAAATTGAAAACAGGACTTAAATGTTTCTTTCAGTTGATTAAGAGACCAACGCTTGATTTCAGCTCAGGTCATGATCTCATGGTTGGGAGGCTGGAGCCCAGGGTAGGATTCCATACTCACAGCTTGGAGCTTGCTTGAGATTCTCTTTCAACCTGGCCTCTCCACCCCATCTCTGCCCCACCCCCGCCCCCCCCACCCCGCCTCTGACTAGTGGGCATAGGCGCATGTGCACTCTCTCTCTCAAAATAAATAAATATATCATTAAAATATTTCTTTTTATGTCTCTTGCACCAATCCGATCTATTCTCCAAGATCAAAGGTCATGCTTATGCGTCTTTGTATCAGCATCACTTGGGTTGATGCCTGGCCTAACTAAGGCTTTCAAAAATCCATGTCAAATTGAGTTGTATGAACAAGGCCAAACCAAAAAGGTTAACTTACGATGTGAAAATCTAATTAACCAGAATACTATTCTAGGAAAAACATATATATATATATATATATATATATATATATATATATATATATATGTTTTTTAAAGTTTTGCTTATATATTTTGAGAGAGAGAGAACATAAGCCGGAGAGGAGCAGAGAGACAGGGAAATAGAAAGAATCTCAAGCAGGCTCCACACTGGCAACACAGAGCCTGAGTTGGGGCTTGAACTCAGGAACTGCAAGATCATAATCTGAGCTGAAACCAAGACTCAGACACTCAATTGGCTAAACCACCCAGGAGCCACTAGGAATAATTAACTACTTAATACTTTATTGAAAATCTGTTTTATCAATTAGTCTAGATCATTGGTTCCCAAATGTTATTTCATGGACTGTTAAAAATTGCAAGGAATTTTGGGTAACTAACATGGTCTTAACAATATTTTTATTTTGCAAAGTAAAGGCATAAAAATAAATATAAAATAAATCATCATTTGTTCTTCCCATTATTTCATAAAAATAAAAATATTTAAAAAACCAAAATTGGGAAGGTCATAACTTCAGAATAAAAGTTCTTTGAATAAATTGGACATTATTAAGAACTTGCACAAACCTCCAGTTGAGACTAGCATTCTCATTGCACATTAGGTTCCTCGATCTGATGCCTCTTTTCATCTATTTTTAAACAGTGGTTTAGAAATTAAGATATTCCTAAGGCTTCCCCCACCATGATGTCCATAGGAGAAAAAAACTATTTGATTTTCTGTTAATTTTTCACTTTACCTGTGACTAAATGTCATAAGGTCACACTAACTGGCTTGCTAGCTTCTTGCCAGAAATTGGTAGAGAAACTCTTATTATTTATGAAAGCCCTTGCAAAATGCTACTTGAATTCATTTCTGCATCTGCTATGTCTTATAGAGTTCCCTTCCTGTTCTTCTGGGAAGCTTACCACTTTTTAAAAATCGTTTAATCCTTAGAAAGTTCTCCCACTGTTTGTCAATGAATCAAACAATAAAAATGTAGTGCTCTTTTAAAAACATTTTTCCCCAGATATTTTCTGAACTTCTAAAAATTTAGGTTAAGTGCCTGATAACCATTGATAAATATCATAATGCCTACCCTGTCACAGTTACAATAATGATAATATGAGCCATATTAAAGCACATGGAGAAATGTTTGTGTTATATTAATGCAAATATATTTATATATGTATATATACTCAAGTATACATAATTATATATAAAAGTGCTTTTTTAAATAGTGCAATCCAAGATACCATGTGTTTTCACTCATAGGTCTAACAGAAGAAACCTAACAGGACCATGGGGAGGGAAGGGGGAAAAAGAGTTAGAGAGAGGGAGGGAGGCAAATCATGAGAGACTCTTAAATACTGAAAACAAACTGAGGGCTGAAGGGGGAGAGGGGAGGGGGAAGGGGGGGGTGATGGTCATGGAGGGGGGTCATGGAGGAGGGCACTTGTGGGGAAGAGCACTGGGTGTTATCTGGAAACCAACCTGACAGTAAACTATAAAAAAATTAGTGCAATCCAATCAGATATAAATTTTTTATGATGGGAGAGTTCATAATGTCTCAGCATCATAGAGAAGAAATCTTCTGATGCTTTGGTAAAGGTCTAGAAATATCACCTTCCAAACTGGGTCAAGTAATGGATTTCTTTTTTTTTTTTTCAGGTAATTGTTTGTTCAGTGGAATACATGATTAATGTGTATGAACTCCTCTTCCACTAATAAAATGTATTTATTTTGTCTTACTTCATATTCTATACCTATTTTAGATCATTTAGGAGCTTTATATTAATTGGGATACCTTTATCAATAAGATCTTGACTTTGTCAAAAATATCTTCCTGGTGATAATGTTAGTATTTTGCCATTTTTCTTTTTTCTCGTCATTACAAAGGAGCTTCCACTCTAAAGAGACCCATTGTTTGAAAACGTGAATTTAAAGAAGAGATAAATCAAGGATTAAATACTGACTTTATAAGTAGATTACTCTGAGGAAATTTTGAGAATATTATTCAACTTGACCTATTTCCACTCATAAACAGCTTTTCAGAAGAAAAAGGCAGGACATAAAGAAAAACACCTATATTCAGTACAATCCCTTTTGTCCTGAAGTAAGTATCTTTGAATTCCACAGCTAAGAGACTATATAGTGGTTACTTTCCAGATTAGATCTTTTTAATGTTTACTTATTTTTAAAGGAGAGAGAGAGGGAGCATAAGGAGCGGAAGGACAGAGAGAGAGGGAGACACAGAATCCGAAGCAGGCTTCAGGCTCTGAAATGTGCAGAGCCCCATGCGGGGTTTGAACTCACAAACCATGAGATCATGACCTGAGTCGATATCCGACACTTAATTGACTGAGCCACCCAGACATCCCACAGATTAGACTTTTAAATTAAATAATTTAAAGGAATGAACACATCATCTGTCCCCATTGAAAGGGTTATCTAGTACTCTTGTGAAATCACATTGAAATTATCTTAAAACCTTTAAAAAATTTTTTTAATGTTTTATTTATTTTTGATACAAAGAGTGACAGAGCATGAGACAGGGAGGGTCAGAGAGAGAGAAGGAGACACAGAACTGGAAGCAGGCTCCAGGCTCTGAGCTGTTAGCACACAGCCTGATGCAGGGCTTGAACCCACGAACGTGAGATCTGACCTGGGCCGAAGTCGGAGGCTTAACCGACTGAGCCACCCAGGCGCCCCTGAAATTATCTTAAAACCTTTAATGCATATTTTAAAGTGTTGCTCTGGTAAGTATGAATTTGTAACTGGTAAGGGAAATCGTTCCTCTAAAAGAAGACAGGAAACACTTTTGAATCCATTTCCAGTATGTGAGTTGAAGGAAAGTTGATGGGAAAATGTAGGCACTCTATTTAAATTCATTGCTACCACCTATCAACTCATTATCTCATTTGGGAAAGGAATTCATGAATTATACAAAGAACTGGGAAATTTGATGGCAGAGGACAGTTACATGATCATGCTATTGGCAAAGGAGTATGCCAGAGGACTGATCTCTTTTGGGGGCTTCTGTCTGTTGATAGCGAAACAGAAAAACAAAGGGCAAAGGAAAGTCACTTTAATTAATCCTACCAACTAAGCAAAATAAATAGACCACTTGTTTCAGCAACAGAAACAAACTGTTAACAATTGAGAAAAGCCACCTGCAGGTGCTTTTGAACACCAGCTGCCCCCCGAGCCCAAAATTACTATTGTTTAACACAAGGGTCAGCAAATTTTTTCTGTGAAGGGCCAGATAGTAAATATTTTTGGGTTTGTGGGCCATCTGGTCTCTTTCACAATACTCTGTCGCTGGAGCGCAGAAGTGGCCATGGAGAATACATGAATGAACATGCAGGCTTATGTTCCAATAGAAGTTTATTCATGGACATGGAATTTTATTTAATTTTCATGTGTCAGGATATATCATTCTTCTTTTGACTTTTCCTAATCATTTAAAAATATAAAAACCATTCTTAGCTTGCAGGTCTGAGAGGTAGTGAGTCAGATTTGCCTATGGGCTATAGTACTGACTCCTGGTCTAACATAACTCTAATGCATGGAAAAAAATTTTTTTTGGTTGAGTACCTAGGATGTGTCTGGTACAATGTGTGAGAAGTAAAGGAGATGATTGATTTTCAGAAATATCAAATAAAAGCTGTGCTGTCTAGTTAACAGTAGGTTTACAACCTATTGGGAATATATATGAACCCCCACCCCATAATGGAGTCCCAAACCCTTAGACACTTCACTTCCTGGTTCTTATTCCTCCCTCTGTTTTGCAGGCTTATTTTCGTGGACTTATTTTTCACAGGCTTTGCAATTAGCATGCATCAAAGAACAAAGGAGGGACTGAAGGTTTCTGCTTCACCTAAAGAAATGTACGTTTGTTCCAATTGGACTACTTTTTGCCTTATATGGGTACAGGCGACTTCCGGGTAAGGCTGTAACCTCTGTAGCACTCAGCCAATGAGGAATCAGGTGAAGCACTTGCACACTAGGAGATACACTGTCTGCTGTCACTGCCCGAGTGTGCCTGGCCATCAGACACCTGAGCTTGCCTCACTTCACTGTGCTCTGACTCTCCGTGTCCCTCCTTGGGGGGTCAGTGGGCTTATTTCTCACACTACGCTAGGCCTGAGGACTATAGTGACTGACAAGATGGACGTGGTCTCTGTCCTCATGGAGCTTATGGCATAATAATCACACAAATATATAATTAGAAACTGTAATCAATGGCTATGAAGGAAGAGGACAGAATGCTCTAAATCATGAGTTGTAATCTAGACAAGGAGGTTAGGAAAGCTTTCCCTAAAGAAATATTCTTTGACAAGGACTGAAAAATGAGTATGAACTGACATGAGAAAGTGGGGGGTGGAGAGGAGAAAAATCTTTCAGGTAGAAGGCACAGCAGGTGCACCACCTTGATGGGCCTGAGATAGGCCCTGTGCCCGGAAAATACAAAGGGAAGAGAGACAAGCTGCTAAATTGGAGAAACAAGTAAAAGCAAAAGCAATCAGGGCCTAGTATGTTTTTATTCAAAGTCATAAAAATCCATGCACGGTGAGAGTTGCATTTTTAAGAGACCCTTAGCTGTAGTGTGGAGAATAGATTAGTGGAAGGCAACAGTGGTAACCACAGTAGTCAAACGCTTCTTGACCCTTGACTTGAGACCCTGTTGCCAAAACGACTACATCATCAATGCCAGGCACTGTTCTCAATACTTTACATGTATTGATTCATTGAAATTTCACAATAAATCCGTAAGTAGGCGCTACCACTCTCCCTTTTTGGAAGAAGAGACTAACTATATCTCAATTCCTTCCCTCGGCACCCCCTCAGTTGTCTTTACTTTCTAGAATTATAGGAGGTAATTGCAGGAGAAAGTTTAGAGTGAGGAGGAAAAGAGAAGCAGCGGGGTGCCTGGGTGGCTCAGTCAGTTAAACATCTGACTCGTGATTTGGGCTCAGGTCATAATCCTGAGGTTCGTGGGATCAAGCCCTGCAATGGGCTCTGCACTGGCAGCACGGAACCTGCTTGGGATTCTCTCTCTTCCTCTCTGTCTACTACTCCCCTGCTGAAGTGTGGGCACTCTCTCTCTCTCTCTCTCTCTCTCTCTCTCTCTCTCAAAATAAATAAATAAACTTTAAAAAAGAGAGAAAGGCAGAAAGAAATGAAGAAGTTGTGTTCTATGGGACCATAGCCTTGGCTCAGACCCAAGTCTCTTTTCCAAGAGACTATATTGCTTATTGCGAATGAAGCCCAAATTCAACAAGGTAGCTATCTTGGGTATCTGTGGGAAGCCCTTGTGAGAATACTCATTGCTACAAAAAAAATACTCAACATAATGTTTGGGACATACTTACACTAAAAGAGTCGCCCCCGTTTATCTCAAACTCAAACCAAACAGGGTGTCCTGAATTGCAAGCCTACACTATGGAAACGCAGTCCCTCCTATCTGGACCCTTAAGATTTAGAAAATGAACCTGAACATGTTATAAACGTCCAAAGGCCTTCCCAATGATATTTGTGAATTTCCCCGGCAAGGGTGTAGGATTGGGGGGTTCTGCTTTCACCTTTGCTTCCAAACTCATTCTTTCTCACTGAAGACTACCTTCTGAGCTCTTTTAATACTAAGAAAACCATCAAAGCTATGGAAACATCGTGAGGGTGGTAGATTTCATGGGAGAGCTGAGTGCTGAATGCAGCAGCCCCTCAGGCACAGACTCAAAAATAGCTCAGGGCAGAATTTTATTATGCTCTGTTCCTTAGAGCCCTTTCAGCCACCTACCACCAGTGCTCTCTCATGGCCCTCTGCCATCATCCCTGGGTCCTGCTCACCCTCTTGACATGCCTTTTCCCCTCTCTGGTCTTCTTCTTGACCTTCTCTCAGTAGCCAAGAATGTCTCTTCTCCTAAAAAGCAAATTCCCAAACTAAGCAAGTCTGACTCCTTTTCTAAAGCTTTGTCGCCAGCTGATTTCCAAAGACCTCAGGATCTCAATCCCTTACTGAGGCATTCTTTCAAAACAAAGACAGTCTGAAATTCTCCCTAAGAATTCTGATGTGAGCAGGTGAGACAATAATCACTTTTTCTTCAGTTGTTGCCATAATTTTCTATCAGCATTCAGGACAAAGAGCGATATCTCTTTTGGTTGTAGCTAACGTGGTCCATCCTTACTAGTTACATCATCATCTTCTTCGGAGAAGTTTAACTGCTTTTTGCCCTATGACAACACACATTGAAAGCTCAGGAAAACCACATAGGTAGCATTTTGAATCCCATTATGGATTCCAGATAAACCTGTGTTTTTTTTCTCCGCCTTGAGATCTAATTCAAAATTAAAATCAGTTACTTTTCTCAAGGTAAAGAAAGAAGGTTTGGGTAAACGCTTCACTGTTTGCCATTGCTGAAAGTAGTGCCTGCTCTTTTATGGGAAGAAAGAAAGAAAGAAAGCAAGAAAGGAAGAAAGAAAAGAAGCTATTATATAAACTCAGGAAGAAAGAGTCAGAAAGATATGGAAAAAGTGGGCTCTGTGGAACCATAGCCTTGGCTCACATCCTCTTCCATTATCTTTTCCGAGGATTATCTTCTAACTTTAGCTTTGCCTGCCTATTTTCCAGCTTGTTCTGAGATACTGCAGTAACCGTGTACAGACACGCAGTATGTACAGAGATCCTGCCAGCCAATTAGAATAATAATATGAAGATTTATGAATACATGTTCCTATGAGGTCATCTACAGCAAAATGAAATAGAGAACTTAGTCACTTGTACAAGTAGTTGCAAAAATGGCTTTGCTACAATTATCTTAATATTTAGCCATCTACTGATTAGTGGGGGAGGGGGGTGTTTGAACTATCCAAATAAAAGCCTTATTGTTTTACTACCTTTCTGCAAGTGTAAATTTGGCCTGAATTTCAGTGTATTGATAAACTGAAATAGAGATGGATATATATGTATATATCACATACACTAATTGTATAAATGATAAGCAGATTAGCAATACAGCAACTACCCTGATCATATGATCCAGAAAAGCCCAGGCTCAAGTTCAAGTAACAGAACAATATGGAACTGATGTGTTATTTCTTCAGGATGTTATCACATCAGAAATTAACTCCCACATATGATAAAAATACTAACATAGTAAATATTTTTACAAACCAACTGAAAAAATAAAATCCACCTTCATTAAACTAAAACCCTTAACACAGAAAAAAGTCACAACAATTATTTTAAATTATCCTTCAAAGAGACATCTTACTTTTAGAGAATTAGGCTCTTTCACTTAGGCAGTAAACAATGTAAATCTTTATCTGTGATAAAGAAAATCCTCAAGCTTCTACATCCTGGAATTTCAGCGGGTCACTTTTTCCATAAGAAAAGTTTTACAAACCATATGTAGCTATCTGATCACTGTTGTGAAATCCCACTCAACACAATTTAGTATTTTCAGTCTATTTATAGAAGTCCTGCTATGTGAACATTTTTAGCCTGTATTATGTCAGCCTGGTAATTTTCATGCAAGTAAGATAACAGTTTGTTCTAGCCTCCAAAATGGTACTGACATCTAAAGTGTCCTCTGCATTGGAGAACTTGTGACTGAAGAACTTGTAGCAAAAGGAGTAAAAATGGTGGCAATAGCACATCTAAAGTGGCGGTGCTAATGGGGGGAGTGGCAGTGGCTCTTCCTGGCCTGTGTAATGGAGCCAGCGGTCATTGTTGAGCGATGGTGAGGGAGAAAGCATCTAGGCTTCAAGTTAACCTCTGCCCTAATGTGGAAATTTTGCCAACCTCGGGGAATCCGAGTTGTTGCCGTTTCTAATGGAAATGCCATTACAGACCCCAACCTATTTTTCTAGCACCAACGTCCACTATTCCCTAATGTTTGGATCAAACTGGTCTACATGCTGTTCCCCAGATTGCTTTATCGCCCTTGCCTATAGTACGAAAACGTTCTCAGAAGAGTAGGGTCCAAGATGAACAGAGAAGTCAAGAGAGTAGTACTTAATCATCATGGCATTAGAGCAGCTGCCATAGAGAAGCCTAGCTGAAGCCCCTATAAATGGCGCTGAGAAATCTATAAATGAATCTGAGGAGGGTGAGAAGAAGATAGACAACAGAATTGTTAAGACTGCTCACCTTATTTTATGACCATGAAGCAACAAGCCAAGTGAAGCATAAATTATTTTCAGTGTTTGGAAGACTGCACTGAAGTACCTTTAAGGAATCTGGAAATGAGAGGTGTCTAAATGTCACCTTGGAGGTTTTCATACAACCAGCACATAATAAGTCACAAAGGAAAAATTCAAAGTCACCATAATGAGAATGGCTCCTAACGCTACAAGACTTTGAAAAAGATAAAATGTGCCATCGTATCTGATAAGACAAGAGCCCAATGGAATGGGGATGGTTAGCCATGGAGGCAGGAAAATGAAGCGTCACAGAAAACTGTCGGCAGCCTTCATCCAAGCCCTTATGGAGAGAGAACACTTTGGCTGAAAGAGTCAACTTGCCAGTCCCAGTAGTCAGGAATACTATTACTACTTATGTTCCACACATGCTAACTTCCCAACTTCTTAAAAATACCATGTAGCACTGTTTTGTTCAAGGTTCTTTTGTTGCAAATGGCAGACACTAACGCTAACTAGCTTAAGCGAGAAAGAGGAGCTTTATGAAGAGAACAGGGATGTTTCCAGAAAGAGTAAAGCTGCTGGGCCTCTGAAGGACCTGGAAGAGGGAGCCGGCAGGCACTGCTCCAGATTCTCTCTGGTGCCTATGGTCCTGGCTTCTGCTTCTCTGGGAGCAAATCTGCTTCATCCCCACTCTCCCCCTCTCTGCAGACCAGCCTCAACTGGTTCTGGCAGCACATGGACAGGGGTCCTTACTCTACAGTGACAGCCCTCCAGTCCAAAGTTTCCATCACTTCATTCAAGCCAACAGACCAGACTGGATGGAATCTCTGAGTCTAAATTGCAAATTCCTGGGTGAGAAAATCTGATTAGCCCCACTTAAATAAGGAGTCCATCCCTCACCGATTTTTCCGTGCACAGTGGTACTGAGTCATAACATAAAAACAGCGGTAGTAGAGGCCCACATTTATGGAAGACAGAAGGGAGGGGAAAAGGGAAAGTAGTTATTCTAAGGGGAAGTGACCTGTGAAGACATCCCAAAATGTAGGTTTTCCAGGTAAGGACCATTATTATCCCCATTTTACAGATGAGAAGATTAAGGCATTTGAGCTTAAGTAATTTGCCCAAGGTCACAGAGCTAGTCAGTGGCAGTCTCAGGATTTGAAGCCAAGTCTGTCGGAGTCTTAATCACTTTGTTGAAATGCATCTCTAAACGCTACTCATCAAGAAAACATCTTATTTGATGCACCTTCTTATAAAGGACTACCTACAGGCATGTAGTGATTATACAGACTCTGTATTTTTCAATTCTTGTGATGATTATGGTTCTCATGATAAACTAATAAGTTGGCATTCTGGTTCATATGTCATTATTATGAGTTTGAGTAATATCAGTCCAGTCCTAATAAATGGATCTATTTTTAGTATGTTGACAAAATTTGATTTCAGAACCTATTAAGACTAGGGTTTGCTCTGTATCTGTCTCTCAAAAATAAATTGAAAATTTTTAAATTTAAAAAAAGAGGGGGAGGGATGGTGGAGCCTGGGTGGCTCCACCCAGTTGGTTGAGCATCTGACTTTAGCTCAGGTCATGAACACCCAGTTTATGGGTTCAAGCCCCATGTCAGGCTCTGTGCTGACAGCTCAGAGTCTAGAGTCTGCTTTAAATTCTTTGTCTCCCTCTGTCTCTTCCCCTCCCCTGCTCATGCTTTGTCTCACACTGTCTCTCAAAAATAAAAATAAAAAGGCTTGGGATCCCTGGGTGGCTCAGTCAGTTAAGGGTCCGACTTCAACTCCGGTCACGTTCTCATGGTCTGTTGAGTTCAAGCCCCGAGACAGGCTCTGTGCTGACAGCTGACAGCTGGGAGCGTGGAGCCTGCTTCAAATTCTGTATCTTCTCTCTCTCTCTCTAACCTCTCCCCCACCCATGCTCTGTCTCTGTCTCAAAAATAAATAAACATTAAAAGGATTTTTTTCCTTAAAGGCTAGGATTGAGTCCCTTGATAATGCTGTCTGTGATGGTTGTAAATTCCACCATCTGAGTAATGCACATTCCTTGGAAGTTTCTTGAAGGACAGTCCCTGGCCTTTCTGTCATGACAATTCTCTTCTTACCAAATGAAACATTTTGATTTCTACAAAGATTGAATTTCCTTATCTACTAGGTCCTAATAACAATAAGATGCTGTTTCTGTTTACAAACTGGGGAGTTTCTATTTTCTGTTCGTTTCTGCATTCTACAATTACTAGCAATGCCAATTCTGTGCCAAGCAATGTGCTAGGTACCGAGTACAGCAAAGGACACGGGCATGGCCTTTGCCCTCAGGTTGCCTCTAGTGTCGACTAGCTTAGAATTTGAGGCAAGTAAAATTTCTGCTAACAGATTTTGGGAGGAAAATGAGAATGAAGGGAAAAAGTAGAAAATGGAAGAGATATGTGGGTGTTTTCCCACAGGAAAGATGAAGAAAAGGGAGTAGAGAAGAAGAGAAACCCTGGGTTGATTTAAAAAAAACCCAGAGAAGGGCACCTGGGTGGCTCAGTCAATTCAGCGTCCGACTTCAGCTCAGGTCATGATCTCATGGTTCGTGGGTTCAAGCCCTGCGTCGGGCTCTGTGCTGACAGCTCAGAGCCTGGGGCCTGTCTTCAGATTCTGTGCCTTCCTTTCTCTCTGACCCTCCCCTGCTCACACTGTCTCTCTCTCTCTCTCTCTCTCTCTCTCTCTCTCAAAAATAAAAATAAAACACTAAAAATTTATTTTTCAAAAATAACCCAGAGATAGATTTCATGAGTGCTTATTAATATATTAATCACAAGAGCAACATCTTCCATCTCACATTCCGCTGGAAAAAAGAAGTACACTGTGACAGAAATAACCCAAATCAAGGCAGTGTTGGCTAGAGAGCAGCTACCATCAGCAGCAGCTGACGAACTAGATGATGTGATTATGAGCTTTCTGACATGTCGACGAGTTCACTACCTCGCCAGAGGTATATAAAATTGCAAATGGAATTCGATTCAATTGATAGATCCATAGTAGATCCAACATGCTTCACCAACCTTAACACTGCTAAGTTTTTGTCTATCCTAAAAGCAAATTCAGATTCTCTACGAGCGGTATTTTCCCCTGTGACAGGAACAAGTTTAGCATGTTCAAAGGAGAGTAGGAAGTCCAAGTTGCTAAATCAGAGTGAAGAGAGGGAGAATTATACGGATGAGGTCAGAGAAGTGGGCCAGGTCATTAGGGCCTTGTAAACATGGATAAAGACTCAGTTTGTATTCTTAAATGCAAAGCAAAACTATTGTAGGGCTTGACTCTGAGGAACGACATGATCTGAATTACCAATTAAAGAAGATCATTCTTGATTCTGTGTGAAGAATGAATTGTATAAGGGCAAGAATTGAAGCAGAGAGACCTGTTAGAAGAATACTGCAAAAGATTGGAGGAGAGATCACGCTATCCTGGACTTGAGTGGTAACAATGGAGGTGGTGAGATTTCATTAGATCCTGCATATATGACGGGGACACAGCTGACAGGACTTGCTGAAGGATGGATAGGATGAAAACAACAGAGTCCAGCATGAATCACAGGTCAGTGGAGTGAAAGGTAAGTGCCAATTATTGAGAAGGGGAACACATGGAAAGGAGCAGGTTTGGGGAAAGAAATTAATAATTTAGATTGATTTTAAAAAAAGACACATAAAGGTGCCTGGGTGGCTCAGTCAGTTAAGCATCTGACTTTGGCTCAGGTCATAATCTCATGGTTTGTGAGTTTGAGCCTCACATCAGGCTCTGTGCTGACAGCTCTGAGCCTGGAGTCTGCTTCAGATTCTGTGTCTCCCTCTCTCTCTGCCCCTCCCCCAAATAAACAAACATTTATAAAAAAGATAGACGTATAAGGGGAGTCATCAAGTTGGAGCTGGAATAAAAGTCTGCAGTTCAGGGGAGTACTTAGAGCCAGAGAGGTAAATTGGAAGGCTTCAGTGTATAGATGGTGTTTAAGGCTATGAGCACAAATAGCATAGATGATTTTTTAAAGTTTATTTATTTATTTATTTTGAGAGAGAGGGCACATTTGCAAGTGGGGGAGGGGCAGAGAGAGGGGGAGAGAGAGAATCCCAAGCAGGTTCACTGTCAGAGAAGAGCCCGACAGGGGGTTCAATCTCATGAACCATGAGATCATGACCTGAGCTAAAATCAAGAGTCAGACACCCAACCACCTGAGCCATCCAGGAGGCCGAGATTTTTTTTTCCAGCCAATGACTGAGCCCTGATGTGGCCTGGCCAGCAAAGGAGAAGTTGAAAAGAGATGTGGTCTGGAAAAGTGAAGAAATGTTTAAGGAAGTAGAGATCATCAGATGAAATTCTATTAAGAGGCCACATGGGGCACCTGGGTGGCTTAGTTGGTTAAGCAGTTGACTTCGGCTCAGGTCATGATCTCGTGGTTTGTGGATTCGAGCCCCACATCAGGCTCTATGCTGACAACTCAGAGCCTGGAGCCTGCTTCAGATTCTGTGTCTCCCTCTCTCTCTGCCCCTCCCCCACTCATGCTCTGTTTCTCTCTGCCTCGATAATAAATAAATTTAGAAAAAAATAATAAGAGGCCATGAAAGGTGGGAACTGAGATATGACCACTGGATTTGGCAAGATAGAGGCCATTATTTGATCTTGACAAGAGTGTTCTTGGAAGAATAGTCAGGGCAAATGCCGGAAATGGAGTGCGTTGAATTGAAAATGCTAGGTGACAAGTGGAGACAGTAATAATAGATCATTTTTAATGGACTATTGCAATAAAAAAGAGTAGGAAAATGTGACATTAGGATAAGGATACTAGAGAGAATTTTTATCCTGCTTATGTGCCGATGGGAATGATTAAGAAGAGAAGGAAAAATTATGGATGCAGAGGGGAGAGAGGATATTACTGATTGAAATAATCGGTGGACAGGGGTGACTGCGTGGCTCCATTAGTTAAGCATTCAATTCTTGATTTCAGGTCAGGTCATGATGTCACAGTTTCTGAGTTTGAGCCTGGCATTAGGCTTCTCACTGACATCTTGGAACCTGCTTGGGATTCTCTTTCTCTCTCTCTCTATCTCTCTGTCTCTTTCTCAAAATAAATACACTAAAAAATAAAAAAAGAAATCATTGGTGGGCCAAAAGTGCAGGATCTGATACACATATGGAAATTTAGTCTTCAGATGGCAGGGTTATGCAGGGTAACAGAAGGGAAGGCAAAGTGCATAGATACAAATGCTGGTAGACTGAGTGACTTAATGAAGAAAAATCAGGCAATTTTCTTCTGATTGCTTCTATTTTCTGAAATTAGAAGAGTGGTCATAATCGGGCACTCAGATGGCTCAGTCGGTTGAACGTCCGACTCCTGATTTCTGCTCAGGTTTTGATCTCATGGTTCATGGGTTCGAGCCTGGCTTTGGGCTCAGTGAGGAGCCTCTTGGGATTCTCTTTCTCCCTATCTCTCTACCCTGCCCCACTAGCATGCATGCTCTTTCTCTCAATATAAGTAAACTTAAAAAAGAAGAAGAAGAAGAGTGATCATTACCTAAAAGTAAGAAGTGGAGTTGGATTGTTTGAGGTTTAAAGATGGAGGAGAAGCTGTGAAATAACTATCTAGGGAAGCGGGAAAGCCCAGGGAAATGTAAGAAGACTGCTGAGCAGGGTAAGACTGACCAGAATCTTACAGTGAAAAAAGTTTTGAGGAGCAATCAACGTGGCTGTGTATTGTTCTCGAGCCGTAGTCAACTGATCAGTGCTGAGGTGAAGTGAAGGGTTATGTTTAAGGCAGGGTTGGGTTTTTCTAGTGAGTAAGATGGAAAGTAGGAGCGCCAA
Source organism: Suricata suricatta (assembly GCF_006229205.1). Taxonomy (NCBI): domain Eukaryota; kingdom Metazoa; phylum Chordata; class Mammalia; order Carnivora; family Herpestidae; genus Suricata; species Suricata suricatta. Next base: position 154,965,561 of record NC_043700.1, on the reverse strand, counting down.
GATAGCTGCGGGTATTTGCAGTAGACCTGATTACAGTAAGCCACATAAAGAGAAAAGACAATAACACAAGTAGAAAAATAGACAGTGAAAAAGTGATAGACCAAAGTTTGTCTGCTCCAAAGGGGGTTGGCGGTCTTGGTACAACTAGAAAGATAAGAGATAATTGGTCATAAGAGTATGGAATACCAGAAATCAATGATTTTTGAAGGTGATAAAGTGATGCGGTAGAAAGGAGTTCTCCAAGGCATATGATCACAACAGCATTTTGCTGAAATGTAGTGAAGGAAAATAATATTGAAAGTGGGAAGATTAAGGAGCTTAAAAGCTAGCAAATAGATGGATACACAAATACATGGATAATTTTTGTGCATGCTGAAGTTATCCAGCATAGAAGTATAATACGAAGTAGTGGTGGAGAGAAAGACAGAAGAACAAAATCTAAAATCTTCTTTGACTAAGGAAGTTAGCAAAAGGGGAGTAGATGAGTCAACCAGAGGGGTTAGTGGTCTAACAGCATGTGCTTCAAAGAAGCCAAGTTGGTGGTGGGGGTAAGAGTAGTTGTTATTGTTGTTCTGGGAGGAAGAAAGATAAAAATACCTAAAAGGAGCAATAAGAAACATAGACATCACCCTTAGGTCCTCTGTAAGTGGGGTATGAGAGAGAGCACAGCTACACTTGAAGTGTCTTTAAAGGCTAGCAAAACTCCAGTGAAGGAAAGAGCAACCATAAATTCCAAAGCACACAGTGCAAGCGCTTGGCTGGTTGGGGAGGAGTGGGAGATTGATTCAGATCAGTGGGTGTACTAAACTCTATGAATGAAAATGAGTGGTCCAGGGGCTTGGACTTCTGCTTGTATGCTGAAGAGGATAAGGCATTTGGCATAAAGAGATTAAGGCTGATGGTCACTTAAGAGATGGTGGGTATCATTCTTCATCATAGCTTCTGCTTTGTGCCTGATTTCTGACTTTGTAGGAGAGGTGGGGTCATGATCACTAAGAAGCAGCAGTTTTATGGCCCTGCCTTCAATCCTGCCGAAGGTGGTGCTACAGTAGGAAGAGGGATGGTTTTACCAAGGCCAGTGAGTTCTTGTGGCCACATATAAATCCTCAGAGTCTTTCTACAGATAAATTCTATTAAGTGCCACCCAGGCACCCCTCTTTGATTGCTTTTCTTATTTAATTTTTGACAAAAAATGGAATAATCCTATATGTGCTTTGCATCTTCTTGTTATTGTTGTTGTCTGTCTCTGCAGTATCTCATGGGCACATTTCCATGCCATTCTGAGCGTTCATCCTAACCCTTTCTGTGGCAAGAATTAGAGACCAGTTCAAACCAAATTCCTACATGACACCAGTGAAAATTGGTGTGATGTACTGACTCTATTCTGAAGGACTTAAATTACTGAAAAAAACGTCTCATAAATCCCTTTAATTTCATGATGAAAAAGAGTAGATATGGGACATTGAGATGGCTCAGTGGGTTAAGCGTCTGACTCAAGATTTTGGCTCAGGTCATAAATAAACTTAAAAAATGGTATATATGAAAATAATAACTGTTTAAAGTATATTATTTCTTTTTGGTAGTTGCTATCTTACTTCGTATATTTCAAACACATATTAACGGTGACCATTAGTCTGGATATAGTTTAAAAATACAGAGCAGCTTACTGCAAAATAAATTAGCAATGGTATTGAAAAAAAGAAAAAACAAACAAGAGAAAACCTAGAGGCTGCTAGGTGTTTATCCAACAATGAATTGTTCTGGATAAACAGGAGGACAAGAGTTCAAAGAATTGAAACTCACGTCCCGACAAGCTAAGAGCTATTAAAAGAGCCTGAGTAATAGCCTTTTGCCCCTACTCCAACACCTCTTAACACAAATTCATGACACAGAATGATGTTTGAAACAATGGGTGTTTTGTTCTAGAATTTCAAGTCCAAGGTGTTAATTCTTACTACTGGCGTTTGGAATGCCCAGATGGTTGGGCTCAATAACTGAGTCAACATACCTGAGTCTTGTTGGGACACAACCTAAGGTTAACGCAGGTGGTCAAAGCATACAGTTTTAAAACACACTGTTGTTATGATGATTGTGAGGAAGTTAATGAAAGCTAAATGCAAAAGTAGAGTGGACAGACAGGTGAGAAATAAGATTGGATTGAAAGGACTTGAAGTAGAAAGTTTCCATAAATGTTAAAAACAGCGGACACTGGTAGGCTCAAGCTTTCCCATTTGTAGAACTCCGCTTATGTCCATTGTATAGTCATTACTCCCTTTCAGAAAAGCCTCTCTTTCAGCCTTTTTTCCTCCCCAAGTCCTTTCCCAAAGCTGCTGCCAAAATCAACTTCCTCTGCTGCCCTTCTGACAATGTCACTCCCTTCCTAAAATTCCCTTTAATGGCCTTTGCTGGTCTCTGTGCGAACAGCAGACTTCTTGCCCTGAATTTAGGACAAACACATTATTCCTGCCCAGATTTATTTAAGGCTCCTATTTTTTTTTTTTTTTTAACAAATCCACATGCCACTTTCCTTTCTCTGTAGACTGTCTTTCAGCTTCTCAGCTTTTTAATGTTTATTAATGTTTAGATTGTAAACATTAGATTCAGTTTTGGTTAATGAGAGTTCCTCATTTTATCTTAGCCTCCACCCAAACACAAATACAAATACACTAAAATTCTCTAGTGCTATTTGCCTTGTTCAAATTTCTTTTGAAATTTGATTATTTTTGAAAGAACTACACAAATAGTCATCTGCACTGAGCAGTTTTGTCCAATAAAAACCAAACAACATAAAAACCAAAATACTTCTAAAACTTGAAAATAATATTGTGGAATTTCCCTAAGGAATAAACAGATTTTTCAGAATGAGTCACAGGAAAAAATATCTAATATTATTATCCTGGGCAACTTCTAGGAAAAGGATCTGAAACAACACCAACGCTATGTTCTTTTTTCTTCTTTATTATTATTTTTTTTAACCTAGAAGACCTAAATTCAAGTCCCAGCTTGGTTATTTCAAATTCCATTATTTTTGTCATCTAATCTTTTTGAGTATCACCTTCTTGTTTGTAAAGTGAAAATAACAGTATCTATATGAAATTTTCTGACAATTCGATAGCATTTGTAAATAGGCATTGTAAAGTAAACAAGCTACACAAATAGATATATTATTATTACTTTATTCAAATTGTCCCTCTTGACTGAGAACTTACCAGGATTTCCCCCTTTCCCACACATTTTTATCTGGAGACAAATCTGGCACTGTAGATATAAACCTACCTTCTAAATGGGAAACTGCACTAAATCTTCCAGAGACACTGAATGTTGTTGCTGATAATTTCCTCTATCATTATTATATTTTATAGGAAACTAAATATGAATTTTCATTACTGTAATGTTTAAGACATAGAAAGTATATACAGGAAAATAAAATTTATCAGTAAGCTCATATCCAAAAAAAGCAACTATTAAGTTTTGGTGGGGCACCTTCGTGGCTCAATTGTTTTGGCTCAGGGTTCATCATCTCATGGTTCATGAGTTCAAGCCTTGCATCGGGTGGGCTCTGTGCTGACAATACAGAGCTGGCTTGGGTTCTCTCTCCCTCCCTCTCTCTCTGCCCCTCCCTCTCTCTTTCTCAAAATAAATAAATTTAAAAAGTTAAAAATAGGATACCTGGGTGTCTCAGTTGGTTAAGTGCCTGACTATGACTCAGGTCATGATCTTGCAGTTTGTGGGGTGGAGCCTGGTGTCAACCTCTCTGTTGAGAGCTTGGAGCCTGGAGCCTGCTTCGTGTTCTGTTTCTCCCTTTTTCTCTGCTCCTTCCCTGCTCATGATCTATCTCTCTCTCTCTCAAAAATGAATAAACACTTTAAAAATTAAAGATAAATTAAAAAATAAAAATAAATACAATTTTGATGTATTTTCTCATTTGTGTTTCTAATGCATACATATAACCTGTTTTTTAAATTTTTAAATGTTTATTTATTTATTTTTGAGGGAGAGAGAGAGAGAGTACTTGTGGGGGAAAGGCAGAAAGAGAGGGAGACAGGATCCAAAGCAGATGCTGTGCTGACAGCAGAGAGCCCAATGTGGGGCTTGAACGCACAAGCTGTGAGATCATGACCTGAGCTGAAGTCAGCCACTTAACCAACTGAGCCACCCAGGCGCTCCTGCATACATATAACCTTTATGTGAATATTTGCTGTGTGGCAGATGCTTTACATTAATTGTCTAAATGATTCTTCATAACCACCTTGTGAGAATCTTTTCATTTCACATTTGAGATGACATTTCATAGATGAGAACTCATTTCAGAGAGATAATCTTGCTGAAGGTCATATAACTTATCATGAAGCACTCAATCATTCTCTCTGCAATACTATGATTCTACTGTGTCATTTGTGTGACACTTTCTTTATTCACCGTAAAACAGTGACCATCATCCTATGTTATTACATCATCATTAAAAACATGATTTTTAATACACTTTTGTTATTTGGATAAGTCATTTATTTAATTACACACCCCCCATTGTGGGATACTTATGTTATTTCCAATTTTTCACTATCATATTAATTTTTAGCAATAAATAGTATGCCCAGTATCCAAAATTTTGTTACATTAGGAGATTTATCATTGAGAAGGTAAAGATCCCCTGTATGTCATTCTCCAAGTGAAATTCCACTTCTCCTTTTTGTTTGCTTTTTGAGATCATCACTTCTAACAGTTTTGTATGTATTCTTCCAGGATTGTTTTCTTCCTGTCTTTGTTTTTCTTTTTCTTTTATTTTAATGTTTATTATTTTTGAGAGAGAGAGGCAGACAGAGCATGAGTGGGGGAGGGGCAGAGAGAGAGGGAGACACAGAATCAGAAGCAGGTTCCAGGCTCTGAGCTGTCAGCACAGAGCCCGACACGGGGTTCGAACTCACGAACCCTAAGATCACGACCTGAGCTGAAGTCAGACGCTTAACTGACTGAGCCACCCAGGTGCCCCTCTTTGATTGCTTTTCTTATTTTATTTAATTTTTGACAAAAAATGGAATAATCCTATATGTGCTTTGTATCTTGTTGTTGTTGTCTGTCTCTGCAGTATCTCATGGGCACATTTCCATGCCAGTCTGAGCGTTCATCCTAACTCTGTGGCAAGAATTAGAGACCAGTTCAAACCAAATTATGTTAAAAAGGGATTTCTTTTTTGCTCATGTAACTGCAAAGTCCACAGGTAGATCTGTCCCTCGTGTGCAGCTGGGTTCAAATAGGAGGCTAGAGATAGCCTTGAGTCTCCTTCTCTTGCTCTTCCATTCTGTTCTCTGCCTTCCTCTGCAGTGCCTCCCTTCTCAGGCAGGCGAGGGCGGCGTAGCAACCCAGGTGGAGGGGTGAGCCTCTTCCCCAGTATGTTCCGCCACAATTCCAAGAGTAGCCAATCATCAGCCCAGCTTGTGCTGTGGGCCCAGAGCTAGAGCTGAGGGGTACCAGCCTCAGCCTCACCACACTAACTGACAGTGAGCAACACTTGCTTGGTTTCACAAAGGAAAATCAGGGCACTGCCTATTTTCAAAAGAAGGAAGGTTAGGCCATCAGGTGCAACAATAGATGTTCGCTATGATGGGCAGATCTGTCTCACAATGTGTGATGGTTTATTTTCTTTTTCTTTTTTTAATGTTTTTATTTATTTTTGAGAGAGAGAGAGAGAGAGAGAGAGAGAGCATGAGCAGGCAAAGGTCAGAGAGAGAGGGAGACACAGAATCTGAAGACAGTCTCCAGGCTCTGAGCTGTCAGCACAAAGTCAGACATGGGGCTCGAACCCACGAACCGTGAGATCACGACCTGAGCCGAAGTAGGATATTTAACCGACTGAGCCACCCAGGAGCCCCTGATAGTTTATTTTCTAACTTGGTGATTGGATCATAATTTGTTTAACCTAATAATAAGCAGTTCTATTCTTTTTTTTTAAGTTTATTTATTTATTTTGAGAGAGAGAGAGCAAGCATGCAAGAGCACGAGCAGGGGAGAGGCAGAGACAGAGGGTAGAGAGAGAATCCCAAGTAGTCTCTGCACAGCCAATGTGGAGCCTAACATGGGGCTCAAACTCATGAATCGTGAGATCATGGCCTAAGTTGAAATCAAGAGCTAGACACTTAGCCAACTGAGCAACCCACACGCCCCGAGCAGTTCTTCTTATCAAACAGACTAATATATTTTCTACTTACACTAATTTTCACATTTTAAGCACCTTTAGTACTCAGCTGACTTCATATTTGGCACAGAATGTATCACTGCTCTCTCCTGACTTCAAGCAGTACTTCACATGGAAATGAATGTAACATGTGTTATGACCTGATTTGCACCTCCCCCCAAAATATGTGCAAGTCCCAACCACCAGTACCTCAGAAAGTAGCTTTATTTGGATCACCACCTTACAGTGGTGATCAAGATCAAAAGAGGTCATTAGGGTGGACTCTAATTCAGTCCGGTGTCCTCAGGGAAAGGGGAAATTTGGACACAGACAGACACACAGGGGGAGGCCATGTAGAGATACAGGGACAAGACAGCCACGTGACTGTAGTGAGGCATCTACAAGCCAAGAAACAGAAGCTGGTGGGGACCCTGCTGACACCTTGATCTCACACTTGTAGCCTCCAGGACTGTGAGACAATAAATTTCTGGTTTTAAACCACCTGATTTTTGGTGCTCCTTTATGGCATCCTTAGGAAACGAACATATCGATGTTTACCTTTCTTGGAGGACTCTGCTTAAAAATGTCAGTGAAATGTAAATGGAAACAGCAAAAAGATCATTAGTTCATATCCAAAAGATTGACAAAAACTAGAAAGCTTGGGGGTGCCTGGGTGGCTCAGTTGGTTAAGCATCCAACTTCGACTCAGGTCATGATCTTGCAGTCTGTGAGTTTGAGACCCGCATAGGGCTCTGTTCTGACAGCTTAGAGCCTGGAACTGCTTCAGATTCTGTGTCTCCCTCTCTCTCTGTCCCTCCACCACTTAAATTAAATTAGAAACCTGAGTAGCCAAGAGTTGGTGGGGATGTGGGAATAGACACAGGAAGCCCCATAGGCCACGGCGGAAGCGCGGCTGGAACAGCGCTCCAGGGGGCCATCTGGCAGCGCTCAGTCCAATAAAGAATAGGCATATCCCTTCTGCTAGGTATAGAAGTTCCAAAAGTTTTCACAAAGCTCCACAAAGGTGTTCACAGAGGTTTGTTGTGTCACTACTTGTGGGGGTGAGAAATTTGAAGTAGTCTGTGTGTCCATCCCCGGGTGAGTGGACGCAAAGGTGAAGTGTGGTGGATATACACCGTGGGCTACCGTGCAGCTGTTGGAAACAACAGGTTATATATACACAAGCAACATGGATGGGTTTGGGAAATGTAGTCCTGGATTTGGAAAAACAACAACAACCAGAATTTATGTCAATATGAGATACAAACACCTACGTGTAGGCAGGGTTGAGAACCCGCTGGACATGGACCCCACAACAGAATACGAGAAAATGTATCTTTTCAACATAAATAGCAACAGAGAGTCAGGGCAAACAATTTGAATCCTTGTATGGCTGACAGTATGACTTATTTGGGATAGATTTGAAAAGCAACATGTATAAGATTAATCAGAAACCTCCCTCGTTTCTTCTATCCAAGTTTATCTGTATATCCATGTATGTTTCATTTGCAGTTATTTAGAAGAAAATTACATCATTTAAACTGAAGTAGTAAGAAATTTTAGTTTTTTTATTACATGGGTATGTGGATTATGCTGGGTTTATAGACTACTGATCTCTAGGAAGACTATAATCCTTGTTTTCTAAAATTAGAACCACCCACATTTTATTCATTCACAGTTTAATCTTTGGCTTTGGCATTCGTCATTTAAATTTGGAAAAATATTTGGAAAAAAGTAATCAATTTTATTGCTTTAATTAGAACATTGTCAACTTTGAACTTTACATTTGGCTGGTTTTCATTCTTTCCTTAAATTACTTGTATTTATTTATTTATTTATTAAATCCTTACTCTTTTTTTTTAATGTTTTATTAATTTTTGATACAGAGGGAGACCGAGCATGAGAGGGGGAGAGGTAGAGAGAGAAGGAGACACAGAACCGGAAGCAGGCTCCAGGCTCTGAGCTAGCTGTCAGCCTAGAGCCTGACGTGGGGCTCGAACCCATGAACCATGAGATCTGACCTGAGCCGAAGTCGGAGGCTTAGCCGACTGAGCCACCCAGGTGCCCCACTTTTATTTATTTTGAGAGACCAGGCTGCCTCCTCACCCCACATGAGACAGAGGGAGCGAGAGAATCTCAAGCAGGCTCTGCGCTGTCAGCATAGAGGCCAATGCGGGGCCACCCAGGTGCCCCAATCAGACTCTTCTTCTAAAAACAAATCCCTAGGTGATTCTTATGCACTTTAAAGTCCGAGAGGCACTAAAGCATGGGTTAGATTCAAATCCTAGCTCTGTCACCTATTAGCCATGTGACCTTGAATAAATTACTCAACTTCTCTGTGCCTCAACTTCCTCATTTGGAATAATGAATGCAGAATAATAACAGTAAAGTGAGGATAATAATAGTACCTACCATCTATAGAGTTGTGAGGATTTCCTATGATACTGCATTAAAATATTCAGAACAGTGCCTGTCTCATAGTAAGTGCACAACAAATGTTAGGGATTATTAATCACCTTTTCTTTTTAAGTAATACTTCTTGATCTCCTTTATCCATCATTTTAATTAATGGTTCTCAGTTGCCTCTCTGGCGTGCTGTAGGCTAGTCCCAGCAGAATCAACTGGAAGATTTAAGAAGTGTTATGACCCCCTTAGTTTCATTTCTGAAGATTCTGATTCAGTAGGTTTAGTAAGGGGCTCCACAGAATCTATATTTTTAAAGCCTCCTGAGGTGATCTAATGCTCAAAATCTTTGGGTTCGAAATCACTGCTTTAAATATTGGTGCATTTAAATGTGTACATCCTACTAATATACTGCTATGACATAATGAACTGATGACTCTAGCCCAGATTGTTTGCCAAGCTTCACACCAATGTATCTGGCCACGCACCCCTACAAGTGTATCCTATAGACAGTGTCAAATCTCCATGTCCAAAATTCAACCCTCCATCAAATGTTCCCCCTCCACCATTTTCTCTGTCAATCAGTGGTTCCACCATCCATACTGTTACCAAGCCCAGAAACCCAGAGGTCATTCTTGTCCTCCTCCTCTTTAATGTTCCTACTTAATTTATAATGCCTAACTAGGGGGTGCCTACCTGGCTTAGTTGGTAAAGCATGTGACTCTTGATTTTGGGGTTGTGAGTTCGAGCCCCACATTGGATGTAGAGGTTACTAAAAAATTTAAAAAAAATAATGTCTCATTAATGAAATAAATAATGTAATAAAAATATTTAAAAAATGTGTTTGTTTATTCATTTTGAGAGAGAGAAAGAGTGTGAGCAGGGGACGGGTAGAGAGAGTTGGAGTGGGAAAAATCCCAAGCAGGCTCCGCGCTGTCAGTGCAGAGCTTGATGTGGGGCTCTATCTCGCCAACCCTGAGATCATGATCTGAGCCCAAATCAATAGTCAGATGCTTCATTGACTAAGCCATCCAGATGCCCCTAAACACACTTTTTTATTATTTCAGAAATCCTTTCTCCTGTCTTTGTCACCACTTCAACCATCCTAGGTCAAGCCTTCATCTTTTCTTCCTTAAACTATCAAAATAGCTTCAATTAATGTAGCAGCTTTCCTTGCCTATAATTTAATCTGTAACCTACACAGCTGATAGTGGTTTCTCTGAAATTCAAATCTTATCTTATTTCCAGTCCCCTGTTTAAAATCCATCTATGCCTTTCCTATTGCCTTCAAGATAAAAATGTAAAATTCTTACCATGACATATAAGGCCTTTCATGGTGTGGCCGGTGTATACCACTCATATGCCTTTCTGTCTACCACTTTCTTCCTCTAATTAACAACATGTTTGGGATGCCCAAAGCAACCACTCTCTCACCTGGTGGTGCAATATACTGTACTTTCTGCCTTAAGCATTTTTCCTTCCACTAACTCATTGTCACTCAAAATCCCCTTTTCTAGAAACCCTGCCTTGCTATGTTTTCCTATAATGCCCTATATTTCCCTCAATTATAGTAGTGATTTTCTTATATTATAAATTGCACACTTACTTAGTTAAGCATATGGGTTCCAGAGTCAGACTGTATAGATCTGAACCCTAGTATCAACCATTACTGGCTCCATGACATTGAGTGTGCTACTTAATTTCCATGCTTGTGTCTCCTCTTTTGTAAAAAGATTATTTTTGTAAAGTTCACTTCTTATTTTGTTTTGAGAATTAAAAGCTCTGACAGCTAAAATTCTAGAATAGTGCCTGGCACAAAGTGAAGTGCTTGACAAACATTAGATACGATTGTTATCTCTGCTGATGAACTTGGCTTTTTAGCAGTGGGGGCTGTGTTTGTGTTTTGTTGTTTAACCTCTGTGCTTTTTTAATCCAGTCTGGCATATGGTACTCATGGATGACTATAATTTTTTACTCATTAAGTCTTTTAACAAATTTTAGTTGCGTAACTGTCAGGCACTTTTCTAGGCATTAGGATACATCAATGAGAGATATCAAATCTTATCCTCATAGTTCTTACCTAGAGACAAAAAAGGAATAAGTAAAACAATAGGTAAGCAGTAAGTAACATGGAAAGTGAAAAACTGGCAGGGGATTAGAGGAAGGATAGGAAATATTGGTGAAGGTCAGGGGTAGATAATAAGAGAAAAGGCAGAGAGGAGTTGCAATTTTTTAAAAAATTTTAAACATTTTTATCTATTATTGAGAGACAGAGAGAGACAGAGCATGGGTATTGCAGGGGCAGAAAGAGGGAGAGACAGAATCTGAAGCAGGCTCCAGGCTCTGAGCTGTCAGCACAGAGCTCAATGCGGGGCTCAAACTCACAAACTGCGAGATCATGACCTGAGCCAAAGTCAGACATTTAACTGGCTGAGCCACCCAGGTGCCCTGAGAAGTTTAAGTTTTTAAATTAAAAAAAAATTTAAGTATATTTATCTATGAGAGATAGAGACAGCATGAATGGGGGAGGGACAGAGAGAGAGGGAGACATAGAATCCAAAGCAGGCTCCAGGCTCAGAGCTGTCAGCATAAAGCCCAATGTGGGGCTCAAACCCAGGAACTGTGAGATCATGACCTGAGCCAAAGTCAGATGCTTAACCGACTGAGCCACCCAGGTGGCTCTTTAAACAGATAATCAAGAAAAACTCATGAAAAAGATGACATTTCACCAAAGATCGGAAGTAGATGAGAGACTGAATTATGCAGATATGCCAGGGCACTCAGGCATCTCACCCAGAAGAGGGGACACTTACCGACTCTCAGATGGGCTCCTCCTGGCATGTTTGAGAGAATGCAAGAGCAGTGGCTAGTAAGGGAAATAGAAGAATATGACATCTGGAAGCGAGGTAGAGAAAGATCACAGGGTCTTGTATGCCATTGTAAGGATCTTGTCTTTTGTTGGAGAGCAATGAGAAGCCACTAGAGGGTTCTGAGGAGTAAATACCTGAATTGAATTTTAACAAGATCACTATGGCTGCTCTGTTAAGACTAAAATGAAGCAAGGTAGGGAGATCAGTTAGAAGACTCACGTAATAATTTAGGAAAGAGATGATGGGTGGTGTGGACGAGGTTAGTAGTGGTGGATCTGTGGAGAAGGGATCAGATTATAAATATGCTCTGAAGATAGAATGGATAGGATGTTACAGACTATGCATAGAGTGTTAGATGAAAAAGAGCCAAAATGCCTCCAAAGAGTTTAGCCTAATAAACTGGAAAGAGAGCCTGCCTTCAAGTGAGATGGAGAAGATTGAAAATAAGAGGTTCTTTTTTTCCTGCTGTAGAGTTGGAGGCCAGGATTTGGTTTGGTGAATGTAAAGCCTGAGATGCCAATTAGATATAGATACACATATATAGGAGTCCAGGGTGTTAGAGGAAGAGGACTGTACTAGAAATCTAAAGTTGGATGTTACCAGAGTAGAGATAGTATTTATAACCTAGAAACCAGATGAGATTACCAAGGAAGTGACCATTGAGATGTCCAAGATCTGAATCCAAAGGCACCCCAAAATTTAGAAGCCACAGAGATGAGGAAGAACCAATAAAAGAGACGGAGAAAAAGATGTAAAAGTGAGATATTTTGGAACTGAGAAGAAAACGTTTAAATAAGAAGTGATCAACTGTGTCAAATGTTTTAGGTCAACTAATGCAAGGACTGAGAGATGAAAAATCAGTTTAGTTAACATGGAGGTCATGGCGGGTTTATAAAACCATTCGCCATGGAAAGGTAAGGGGAAAAGCATGCTTGAAGTAGGTCCGAAAGAGCTTAGGAAAACAGGAATTGGAGACAGAAGTATAGACAATTCTTTCAAGGGGTTTTGCCATAAATGAGTCAATAAATGGGGATGAAGGGATCAAGCGAAGTTTTGAAAATCTGTTGTTAAAGGTATGAGAATTACAGGTCATTTACAAATGGATGGGAAGTTTCTCAACAGTGAAGGCAAACCAAGGATGTGGGAGAGAGTGGGTAGAACTGTTGAGGGGATGTCCTTGAGTAAATGAGAGATCACAGGAGCTACTTGACAAGTGTAGGGCTTGTCCTCGACGGGAACCCAGTTAGGAGATCTGGAGTAACAGGAGGAAAGACAGAATATATGGGCACCAATGCAGGTGAGCAGGCTGATGTTTTAATAAGCCTGCAGTTTCTAATTGCGTCTCTTAAAGGCCCTTCCAAGGAATATTGGAACACTTTTCTATTACATACACAAATTGCTTTAACTAACTAAGCATTTTTTTAAAAGCCTAGTATACATGACACTGTTGAAGTAAACCTGGGGGGTCCCTTTTGTTGCTGAGGGTGTCACTTTTCTTGAAGGAATAATATGTGGTGAAACAGGTAAATAATGGTGGTGGGGTGTTATTAAAAAGGCATATGAAAATGTTGCAGGAGTGAATACTGAGAAAAACAGTGAACAGAATTTTCAGAGTATACAAACATGCAGCCAGGACTAATTTCCTAAGGTTTCATATTCTGGGTCAGCAAGCTTTTTAAATTCTATGATATAACATTATAAGAACATGAAAATTCTCATTTTGTGCATAGACAGATAGATGAATGCTGTGTTTGTCTTTTGGTCAATTTTAAGTTGATATAGGGAAACTGGCCTGAAGGTGATAGTACTTTAGATTTCCAGCCTGCAAACTTCTAGCATCTAGATACCAAACCTGCTTCTATCTCAGAAAGTACTTGGCTCTTGAAGCAACTTTCCTCTTCCCTCCCTACCCCTTCCTCCCTTTCTTTCTTTCTCCCTCTTCTTCCTCCCACCCTTAATTCTCTCTCTTTGGGTTTTTGCTATTTTTTTTATGGCAAAGATTCCACCCTGTTATCCTCTCCAGTCAGAAGTTCTTTGAAATGATGCCATTGGCCTTGGCTGGTGGGGGGGGGGGGGGGGGGGGGGGGGGGGGGGGGGGGGGGGGGGGGGGGGGGATTCCATCATCGGACTCACCCATCCTGCGAATGGCCCCACAGAGAGCACAGGTTTTAAGCTGGCGGTTGAACCTGCCTGTTACCTTGTTGAACTTGGCCATGTTCCTCTGGATGGACGTGTGGTCCTCAGCGCTGCCGGTGCTATTGCTGCGGGAGCACTTCCGTGCCATGTGCAGGCCCCCAACTGGCTGGCTTCATTCTGCATGTCCTGGGCACGTCTGCTGCCACTGCCACCAGCACGAGCACAGAAAATATTTTTTTCCCAGTGATACTTTTTCTAAAGAGGAACTCATAAATAATTACATATTTACAGTTGGCTTAAGTTTTGAACATTGGGTGGGAGTTCTAAAAAGATACATTAAAAATATTTTTAAAAAAAGATATTTTAAACTTTCTGAGAACAAAATTTTAAGGCCCTAGGAGTCAAGTCATTATTATAAAACAAATTGTTCTCTGTTTTTTCCAATCTCATAAAAAATAACTTTCAAAACTGAGAGTGGCATGGAGGACCCAGCTGCAAAAATTAAAAAAAAAAAAATCAAAATCAGCTACATGCAGCTGCATTCTGGTTCCTCTCATTCTAACAGCTTTTAGTGGGTTCTATCAGTGACGTTCGAGAAGGCACAGCAGATGTGCAAGATGGCTCCTGCGATCTAAAGTGGGGCAGATGGTCCTCTGACTGACTGGCAGCCCGAGGAGCAACAGCAGCAAGGATCCGTCTCCTGTGCAGGGTTTCCCCTCCTCCTTCCTGCTTCTGCCTGCAAGTGAAAGTTTCATACCAGAAAGAAAAGCAGGGGATGGCCAGGGAGACAGTCTTTCTCTTCAAATATACATCGCAGTGAAAAGATTCTCAGCAACGGAGTCACTTAGATGTGGAAAAAATTCTTCTCTAACCTCTGACAAAGAGTTGTTTGTTGGTGTAGTTATAACAAAGGAGACAAGTTTGTGTTTGAATGCAGTACTCTGGATACTGGAGATAGGGCTCAGACTAATGAAAGAACAAAGAACTAATGTAATTGGGATTTATTAGCGCCCCCCAAACAGCACTGATGAGAACTGTGGTATTTCATCATTGGAAGCCCCATAGTGCCCTTCAAAATAAAGTGCTTGTTTTAAATTTTACTTAGAAAGCTGGGCAAAGTGTTTGAGGTGGTTAACCAGGAATAAATAGCCGAGGCTACATCACCTGTATGCTTACTCCTCTCTTTTCAAATTCCTTTCTAGTAGCACAAATCCTTAAAAAAGTAAAAAAAACCAAGTCATATTAATTACATGTAAACTAAATGCCGGACCCTGTGCTAGGTGTTTCTTATAGCTTAATATGATTTACGATCTCAGAGATATTAGTGGACTTTTCTTAGATTTATATCAGCATACAAACATACACCCCTAATTTTCTTGATGTTTGTCTTTATCTCTTCTGCTGAAGAAGGGAGAAAGCAAGTACAAAATGTGCCCCAGAAAAATATGTCCAAGCATAATTTCAGAAACATGCCAGGACCCCAAGGTTTCTGACATTCCTTCAAACCAGCTCTAGAAGAAATTTGCAAGATGTCTCTGTAGACGAGACTCAGGAATGGTAATGTGTTTGCAAGAAAGACCTGGAGGTAAATGGTCTTGAAACTTTTGCTGAAAACTATGCTTATTTGGAGTCACCTGCCAAATCTGCCAGTGACTGCACATTGGCTGGGAAGCCTGCCTTTCCGAGGGCCTTCAAGAAGTGCTTTACTGTGATAAAAATCTGAAAACTCTAGTGGACCTTACACATGAATAAACCTAGACTTTACTCCTGAGGCTTGTGAACTAAACTGGGTTCTGACACTCTTACATGTTGTTTCTTCTGTTCTTTGTAAAACTCTTAGATTCCTACTCCAGTGGCTAGGAGGAATCAGACTGTGGAACTAGCCTGTAGCTCCGAACCCACAGCAACACCAAACTCTGTTACCTTTCCTTTCATTTCCCATAACCTCCAGTTTCATGATGACAAAGTCTTTGGTGGTAGTGGTGTAAAGCCAGCAAATATGAAATATTTACATTGCACTGTCTGGTCAATGCCATAGTCTTGCTGCTTTACCACACAGATAACTTTACGTGCAACTGTGCTTTCACAAAGTGGTGACTGCCGGGTCTTTGGGAACCCTAACTTTGTACCTGACTGTCTTCACTATTTTCCTACTTCGATTCCATTGTCTAGACATTCCATTTCAGACATTCTCTTGCCAATGTCCTCAACTTCCTTGTCTTTCCATCACAAATATATAAACAGGTATATTGCACCTTTTATTACTTTCTTCCTCCTTGTTTCAAAGGATGGATCACTACTTCTCCCTTTTATACTTATCCAGCAACCTATTCACCATCCCTTTTCTCCTCAGAAGTTCTATACACATCCCAACATCTTTTACATCATGGAAAACATAGAAAAATGACCATATTTATGCTATTCACTAGAATAAACTGAAGGGGATTGAGGCATCTATACAGGAGAAAGATATATATCTTACGTTGTTTCATTAACAAACATAACATAGCAATGTCCTGTGATAATCCAAGTGAATTTTGAGTCCAAATGAAGTTTTATATTTTAAGTATATCACAATAAGGATGAGCTCTAATTTGCACTGTTTGAGCTCTCTACCTGCAGCCCACTGGGACATCAGAAACAGGATGGATCAATTACAAAAGACCAGACACATGGGGGCACCTGAGTGGCTCAGTCATTGAAGCGTCCAACTTCAGCTCAGGTTATGATTTCACGGTTCATGAGTTCGAGCCCTGCATTGGGCTCTATGCTGACAGCTCCAAACCTGGAGCCTGTTTCCGATTCTGTCTCTCTCTCTCTCTCTCTCTGCCCTTCCCCTGCTCATGCTCGGTCTCTCAAAAATGAATATTAACATTTAAAAAAATTAAAAAATAGGGGTGCCTGGGTGGCTCAGTCGGTTAAGCGTCTGGCTTCGGCTCAGGTCATGATCTCACGGTTCGCAGGTTTGAGCCCCGCATTGGGCTCTGCGCTGATAGCTAGGAGCCTGGAGCCTGCTTCAGATTCTGTGTCTCCCTCTCTCTCTCACCCTCCCCTGCTTGCACTGTCTCTGTCTCTCAAAAATAAATAAAAAGCATAAAAAAATAAAAAAGTAAAAAGACCACCAATTTGAAACCTGAGATTTGCGGCTGCTCCCTGAGGCTATTCCTTGGGGCTACACCCACCAGGAGCCCCTGTCCTATCTCCTTGGATCTCTCCCCTGCTAGCTGCACCTTAGGATGCCTGCCATGCTCTCTGGGCATCTAAAACACAAGTATCTCTGGAAGTTTCTAGGGCCCCTGCCCACAATGTGCAGCAATGTGCCCTTCGACTAAATTTTCTGCCATATCTGGTGAAGAGCTGAAAGATGCCCACCACTCTCATCATCTGGGAAGTACACAGGCATCCCGTTAGACTTATTCTGTACCAGTTATCCTCACTCAGGCTGCAAGCAACTGGCCTGTGGGCTCTGCCCACGGCTAGTCCCAAAGGCTGAATGGTTCACAGCCTGAGACATACCTGCAGCACATCCACAGAACACCGGTTGGGAAACCTGCCTTAGGCTATTAATTATCCCTCTTCACTCCCGTTTTCTCTTTCAACTCTTCTTTATTGGGTCTTCCCCTTTAACAATTACACTTAAGTCTCTATGGAATTAAAAAACACACACACACATAAACTTTCATCCATTCTTTATTTTCCCTGTAGCTACCACTCTAGAACTTCCTTCCATTGAACAACTAAGCTTTGGGAAAGAACAGTCACTTTTTTCCATGTTATCCCCACTTTTTTCTAAACCCACTGTTATCTAGTATGAAACTGCTTTTTGCAAAAGTTATAAATAACTTTGTTGCTGTACTTAATGGATAGTTCTCAGTCTTTATCAGCCTTTGACATGAATGACTATTCCTTCCTTCTTGGAACATTCTCTTCCCTTGGCTTCTATAACATTACATTTTGAGCAATAAATAGGTGTTTATTTTTAATGGTGAACAAATAAGATACAATCTCTACCCTCATGGAGCAAAAATAGAAATATGTTGAATAGTAATCATGATTATGGAATTTCTAGAGTTCATCTGAGAAGACAAACTTTTTCTTGACACTGAAATTAAGGAGGAATTTATTACATGGGTTTCATTTAAAAAATTTTTTATTTTAGAGACAGAGCACGTGCACACAAGTGGGGGAAGGGGCAGAGGGGAGAGGGAGGGAGAGAGAGAGAGAGAAAGAGAGAGAGTATATTAAGCAGGCTCCATGCTCAGTGCAACGTCTGATGCAGGGCTTGATCCCACGATGCTGGGATCATAACCTGAGCCAAAATAAAGAGTTGGATGCTCAACTGACTGAGCCACCCAGACACCCCCATGGGTTTCATTTTTATGAACTAATGACTGTGCTCAACAATTCCTTTATATTTATTTTTTTAATGTTTATTTGAGAGAGAGCGAGCATGCATGCGTGAGCGGGGGAGAGGGAGAGGGAGAAGGAGAGGGAGACACAGAATCTGAAGCAGGCTCCAGGCTCTGAGCTGTCAGCAGAGAGCCCAACATGGGGCTTGAACTCACAAACTGCGAGATCATGACCTGAGCCGAAGTCAGACGCTTTACCGACTGAGCCACCCAGGTGCCCCTTAATTTTTTAAAGTTATGTCTAACAAGCAAACGTTCTTATGGTGACATTTCATTAGATCTTACCTTGGTGCAGGTATTCTGAAGTGACTTAATTTAATCCAAACAAATTGATTTTTGGTGATTTCACAGTTCAAAATTAAAGCACCAAAGTTCTGAATTTGCTAATAAATTCTGTAGCCTCTATCAATTGTGAATCAGCTTCTAGTAAGACTTTGGATTTTACCCAATTTACATTTGAATTCTTTGGTTGTTGCATCACCCAAGTTCCAAGTAGATCTAATAACTTCTAAATGCCAGCATAGGAAATGACAGTTTAGTTTGAATACTTAAAATCTTTTTGTTCCCACAGAAAGAGCGCCATACTAGAATCCAATTTATCAGTTGATTTGATTGCTGAGAAATATGTGAGGAATAGGACATATACTTATCAAGATACCATGTGCCATGCATTAGGCTTGGCTCAGTAAATATAAAGAAAAGGTTATAACTGGATTCTGGGATCTTACAATCTAGTCAGAGAGCAAAGATCAGATTTTGCTTTAGCATAAAGCTCACTCAGTATGTCTTCTAATTTTTTAAATTTTTTATGTCATTTATTTATTTTTGAGAGACAGAGAGAGACAGTGCGAGCAGAGGAGGGTCAGAGAAAGAGGGAGACACGGAATCTGAAGCAGGCACCAGGTTCTGAGCTGTCTGTCAGCACAGAGCCTGAAGTGGGGCTCAAACCCACGAACCGTGAGATCATGACCTGAGCCGAAGCCGGGCGCTTAACTGATTGAGCCACCTAGGTGCCCCTAAATTTGTTTCTTTTCTTATAAAAATGTGCTCAACAAATTCACTGAGGAAATGTTTATTGATTTCATACTATGTGCCAATCATTTTGATGCCAGACAGGCTCTTACTCTCAGAGATCTTTCAGTAAGTGGAGAGAGAAAAGCAACAAAAAAAAACAAATAATTGTTTTAGATGGCAGGTGCTATGAAAATAAATATGGTAACAAGGAGTGACTGGGGTTCTATTTTGATTGGATGACCAAAGAAAGCCTCTTTGATGTGGTGACATCAGCTGCAATCTAAGAAGCTGTGTGAACACCTGGGAGAAGTGTTCTAGAAGAGAGAACAGCAAGTCCAAGTGCTCCGGGCCTACTCTCTTCTTAGCATTGGGTATTATTAATATTACTATTATTACTAATGTATTTAATATTATTTAATTAATAATATATTATATGTAACATAACATAACATAGTTATATCAACTATAACAAAATTATATTTAATATAATTACTATTATGCTTAATAATATTATTAATATTAATAATGGGTATTATTTATTAATGTTGATTATCTTAGGGATATTTGGGGAGTGTAAAGATTTATCAGCCCGGGTCTCTGTCCTTAAAGAGTTCTGTAAAGAGACAGACACAAGCAAAAAGATCACAATACACTGCAGAGAGAGCTACATTGAAATGATAGAAGTATGTACAAAGAAAAGAGGTGCTAAGGAGGAGGAGTGATTAATTCCTTGGGGTGTGTTTCAGGGAAGGCTTTATAAAGAAAGTTATGTAAACTTTGGAGTTTGAAATACCAACAGATCGGGCCAGGCAAGGGGAGAAGGTTAAGCTACGGGGAACAGCATACAGGGACTGTGAGTGCAAAGGGCTACAGGCTGTGTTTCTTTCTTTTCTTTTTAATGCTTATTTATTTATTTGAGAAAGAGAGAGACAGCATGAGCGGGAGAGGGGCAGAGAGAGAGGGAGACACAGAATCTGAAGCAGGCTCCAGGCTTTGAGATGGCAGCACAGAGCTCAACACGGGGCTCAAACTCAGGAACCATTAGATTATGACCTGAGCCAAAGTCGGTTGCTTACCGGGACGGAGCCAACTAGGCGCTGCAGGCTGTGCTTATTGAACACTGCAACAGAAGAAAGTGAGGCTCAAGAGAACAGAGGCCCAGTCATGAAGGGCCTTAGGCGCTGTGCATGATGGGAGCTATCAAAAGGTTCTAAAGAAGGAAACATAGGGTTGTGTTTTAGATGGATCACAGTAGGCTGTCTCAAATATTCCTGCGGGAGAATAAATATAGGGCAGCTCTACAGGCAGCGGAAAAGGGTGAAATGAGGACAGTGGCTGAGGGTTTCAGTAAGAGGTAAGAAACCAAAGAAGTTTTTCGGAGCTGATGAAACAAGAGCAAGTAGCGCTAATTGTTCTCTGTCGAGTCACCGGTAACTTTCAGTGTCTGACTCATAGTAGGCACTCAAATATTTGTTAAAATGAGTACATGCATGAAGGGCGGCTGTCTGATGAACATATATCACGAGCCCCACAATCAAACACAGTCTCTTCCATTAATAAGAGTATCACTGGGTGCTTGTCTCTTTTCAGGCGTGTTGCTTTAATCCTAACAACCTTAAGAGACAGGTGTAATTTCCATTTTTCAGATGAGAAAAACTTGAGGCTCTAAGAGGTAATGCCCCAGGCCCCATGTTCTAGAACTAGTCAGCAGCTGAACTCAAAACACCGAGACGCATAGCCAAGTGTGTATTCTTAATAATTACTTTCTACTACTTTGAAAGAATGAAATAGTATAAAGTCCCAAACCAAAGAAATCCAAGAAAAATCGGTTATCTCAACAAAGGGATATGAAGAGATTCCTGAACTCTCCTGTCAGCTGGTCACCCAAAGATCACAGGTCCGTCACTGGAGCTGAGGTCAAAGACCCTCGGCGTCAGGAAGGGGGCGGGGAAGGACTCAAGACCCGAAGAGGTGGCGCGCGCAGCCGCAGTGCAGCTCCCGAGCGCCGCGGCCTGGGCGTGAAAGGAGGAGGGACAAAAAGAAGGGGGCGGGGCATACAGACGCCTGCGCCGGAGGCCGCTAGCCTTTGGGTTCGGCAGGGAGGTCTTGACGTCATTTCCTTCTGTAAGTCTCCAGTGCTTCCGGGTTGCGGTCATTTTGATCCCGTATTTGGGTGACTTCTTGGAGGCCAAGTTGCTGTCTGCTCCCCACCCCCAACTCCGCTGCGGTGCCGCTCGGCACGCTTTTCCTTGTCTTGGCCTTTCGAGGCCTTCTGCCCGCGATCGCCCGAACTCGCTGCGCCGTCGCTCGCTGCTGTTGTCAGGAGGTGGGTGTGGTGACGCAAAGAGCCCCCCATTCCACCCCCAGGCCGCCCACTCACCACCTCCGCGCGGCCCCCTGCTATCATGTACCTTCCGCCATTTTCCCGCCTGCGAGGCCTGGCTGATCGCGCGTTCGCTTCGGAGTATCGGGACCCTGGGGAGGCGAGGGAGTGATTCGTGGTGACAGACGTGTGTCCTGCGGGGTTGCAGGTGCGAGAGGTCGATCTGGTGGTAGGGGATGGAGTGCGGGAACCGAGGGTAGGCCGACGAGGGTCCAGTTCAAGTTTTTTGGGTTTTTGTGTGTGTGTGGGATTAAGAGGTTAAAATTGTGTTGTCTGTAAGGGGCCTTGTCCCCCGTGTCTTTAGGGTTTTTAGGTAATATGCGGTTACGGGAAATAAGGTTTCATTTTAAACTTAATTTTTAGGTTGGAAGTAGTCTGTTTAGCAAACTCCATCGATCCTTTTTTTTCCCTAGCCAAGGGATCGACATGTAGGTTTATCGAGTGAATGAAATATGGAAGGGCCTCACTTGTATCCTAATTGTAATGTAATGTAATGTTTATGTAAATGGTTTTTCAGACGGGAATAATCATGATCCTGTGTGAATACTCTATAAAATACGCAGTTATCTAATCTGTTCGTCCTTTAAGTCTCGACGGATGGGTTAAACAAAATAGTAATTAAAAATATATATATATTCCTGAATTGTTTGCATTTTTAAATCCCATATATTCTAAGTCTCCAGGGAGCGAGAAAAGTTTGGAGAATACAGAATTTGCTGGTAGCTTTAACCCTGCGGAGAAGGGTGTGACGTCTTTGTTATTCAGTTTTTGTGGAGTAGTGCCTTGTGGGAGACGTTCTGTGTTTCCTGATGATTATTTCGATTTTTAAAAGTGGAATCCCAGAAATGACTTTTGAGATTTTTCTCTTCTGTTTTGGGAAATCATGGTAATCATTGTGCATATATTTCTGGAACAATTAAAACATAGGCTAATGTGAAGTAACCAGCTTCAGGAGGAAAAATGTGTCTGTTTTGTCGACATCCTGTTATATCTTAATTTGATGTAATCTATTGATAAGTACTTATGAAGGACCTATTGTTCTTTTTACAATTAAGGGACCTAAGATGAAAAATCAGTTCCAAATTAGTTAATAGGTTTGTGACTTTTTTACTTAGGTGACTTTTTATTATATCAAGTACTTCAGATGTAGTGTTCAGTAAATATTTGTTGCTTGATTACCATGTAGACTAGTGATTTTACTATATCTTAATTTATTTTGGTATATCTAACCATTTCTAATACTTAACAAATGTTTTTGATGCAGGAAAGATGAATGGGAGGGCTGATTTTCGAGAGCCGAATGCAGAAGTTCCAAGACCAATTCCCCGTAATTATCAATATTAAGTATTTGTACATAGAAGCACTTTCCATGTAGAAAAACTCTCTGCCTTGAATAATATAGCAACTGGACTGGCTTCTTGAGTATGTGACCAATGCAGTCACACACATTTGGGTTTTTTTTTTTTAATTTAATTTTTTAAATGTTTATTTTTGAGAGAGAGAGAGAGCATGAGCAGGGGAGGGGCAGAGAGAGAGAGGGAGACACAGAATCAGAAGCAGGCTCCAGGCTCTGAGCCATCAGCACAGAGCCCAGTGCCAGGCTTAAACGCTTGAGCCTTTGAGCTGTGTGAGATCATGACCTGAGTGGAAGTAACTGACTGAGCCACCCAGGTGCCCACACACTTGGTTTAATGATCTGTTGCCATTTGAAGTTCTTAATAATTTGAACAGTGGTTCCAAATTTTTATTTTGCATTGGGCCACCACATTGTGTAACTAGTCCTGACTAGTAGATAGTAGCACTAATTTCTGTTTGAAGCCAAAGTTTGTTAAAAATTTACAAGCCAGTTTTTCATTACTTCATTTAAAAAAAATTGGGAGTGTTTTGTTAATGTTCAGTCTAAATTAAATTTTTAGTTTTAGCTTTTCCATGGGTGTTTTAACGTTTGCCAATTTTCCTTGGTAAAAAGACATAGGGGCTGATTACATTCCGACAGAGGAAGAAAGAAGAGTCTTCGCAGAGTGCAATGATGAAAGCTTCTGGTTCAGATGTAAGTTAAATTTTCTAATCAAAATTTGACCTTTAAAAAAAAAAACTTTATTTTTGAGAGAGAGAGAGAGAGCGCGCGCGCGCACATGAGGGAAGAACAGAGAGGGAGACACAGGATCAGAGCAGGCTCCAGGCTCCAGGCTCTGAGCTGTCAGCACAGAGCCCAATGGTGGGACTTGCTCGAACTGATGAACCGTGAGATCATGACCTGAGCTGAAGCTGGATGCTTAACTGACTGAGCCACCCAGGCGCCCCATGACCTTTTTTTTTTTAATGTTTATTTCTTTTGAGAAAGAGTGCATGTGCACACACAGGAGTGGTAGAGGGCAGAGAGGGAGGGAGGGAGGGAGGGAGGGAGAGGGTTTCAACTGCCTCTGTGCTGCCAGTGCACAGCCAAGCGCCAGCCTCAGTCTCCTGAACCAGGAGCTGAAATCAGGAGTTGGACTCAACGAATTGAGCTACCAGGGCAACCTCAGAATTTGACATTTAGTACCTGAAATGATTGTGACTTCATATAGAAACAGTTGGCATGTTTTTGGTGTAGTGTGGTTATTGCTTAAAAAGGTTGATTAAGGAAAACTAGTTGTATACATTTAAAGTAATAATGTTGAGAACTTTATTCAAAACTGTGAGTTAATACTGTTGGTGATAGTAATAGCTAGCATTTACTGAATGTACATGGATTATCTAAAAACAACCCAATAATACTGATAACTATTACCCTCATCTTACAGATAAAGAAATTAAGAGTTAGAGGTGTTAAATGAATTACCCAGTGTTACACAGCTGGTAAGTTATGTCTGGACTTGAAGCCAGCTCTGTCTGAAACAGAAGTTTGGGATTTTAACTCTTAGGTCTTATAACTTACATGATAAAACCTAGTTAATTTCCACTTTATCATTCTGCAGTAGTTACACTGCTAGCGGATTTGTGACTAGAGACCTTATACATGAAGATTTTGTTTTTTAAATACAGGGATTATGTTGAAAGCAATATAAAACAATCTTACCTTGGAACAGAATCCTGGAATTGCTTCAGGAACTGGCAGTTCTTTCAGATGAAGTAATTCTACTAAAAAAGCAGAGTGGAATTTAAGGGAGATGACTTAAGTGATTAAAGATATATATTTTCATCATTTGGCCTGGCATTTATGCTTAACAGTATTTGGAAAATAAATTTTATGAGACCAAGTCTTTGTTCTAAAGTGGTTTTTTTGTTGTAATTGAGACAATGATAACACATGAAACAGAGAAAGATAAAGTGCATAACGATAGTAGGAATTTTTTAAAGGGATAAGTTAATTGGAGTTGATTTACCTAAAAAAGGCCTTAATAAATGAATCTCAACAACTAGTAGGACTTGAAGTAAATGTAGAAGAATGTTGGAGAAACATTTAGATGAAAGAAATAGTGAGCAAAGGCAGAGTCTATAATAACTTGGTCTCTACTGGATCCTTGAGGCTGAACTGATTGGAATAGGGGTCTTTTGCTGGGAGAAGAAAATAAACATAATACCAAGACATTAAAATTTTGATTCATTATATTCTTTAGGTTCTAGGGCTAAGGGGTTGTTTTATAAATTTTTAAAAGGAAAATTAGGTAGCAGGGTTGCAGGATGGGTTAGGATAGCTTCTACTTTGTGAAATCTGTTAGGAGCTTTTGACTGTGAGACATACGATTAGTGAGGAGGTATCATTAATTGTAGTGTTATTTGGACTAGGGCAGGTGGGATTGCATTGGAAGATTTTTGTTTATTTATTTTGAGAGAGAGAGAGAATCCCAAGGAGTCTCTGCACTGTCAGCATGGAGCCTGATGTCGGGCTCTAACTCCTGAACTGGGAGATCATGATGAGTTGAAATCAAGAGTCAATGACCAAGCCACCCAGGTGTGCCACCTGGAAGATTTTCTTTTATAAAGGATACATAAGATGATTGTTAAATAGGCTGACCATATGGGTGTATTAACTTCAAGATGTCCAGCTTAGACCAACTAATGATGACATACTGATTAAAAGGCAGTTTGAGAGTTCTTGTTCCATGGAGGAAACAAATTTAGTTACAATTTGATTTCCTGGTGTAACATTTGCTTGTGGAAGATCTGTAAGCAACTAGAGAGAAGCAAAAGAGCATTGAGGTGTGTTGTATTGGTGAATTCAAGGAATTAAGTATAATAATAAGAGCATAAAACGGATAATAGTATCTGTCATGTAGGTAATACGTAGGAATGGTAGAATACATGATAAATTTGGGTATAGTATCCGTGGTTAAGGAAACAAGTGGTGGTAAAAGAAACAACAGACCAAGAAGATAATAGTAGCTCTCCTATAATCTTGTGCCTTTTATCTTCAGTCTAATATTCAGAGACTTACAGAGCTTTCAAGCTAGAAAGAACCTGAGTAAGAATTAGATGATGATGCATCTGCAGATGAGAAGAATTGTTTTAGATCCATTGTCATCATGGACCAAAGACTCGTGAAAAGTTTTCATGGCTCATAGTTTGGGAATAATTTCTCTGGGAACATAATCGTACTCTGGCAACATATATTTCATCTTGGTAGGTTGCATAGAGTCAATACAGTGATCTATTTTCAAGTCTTGTTGACAGAATTAAGGACAAGACCAGTCTGGTACATGGGGATTTGAGATCATTGTCATGTTAGGCTCATAGCCATATAGCTACTACGGTGTCTAGATTGGTTTCTGGATGGTGAATTTATGCTACTGTACAAGCAAGGTTCACAGTCTAAATAGCTCTTAACAGCATTATGCTGAAAGTATTGAGAAGCTATGATCAGTAGGCAGAGTACTCATGTATGCGTGACCGTTAAAAGTAGCACATTCGTGTACTAACAGTAGAAGCCTCAGTAAGTAATTCTTTGTATTAAAACAGGTTAATCACAAGGTGCCTGGCCAGCTCTGGTGGTAGAGCATGTGACTCTTGATATTGGGGTTGTGAGTTTGAGCCCCATGTTTACTTAAAAATAAAATCTTAAAAAAAAAAAAAACAATCACAAATTAGAAAGCATGTAATTAAAGAAGAGGCTGAAACCCAGCTCATTAGTTGTATACTGTATCTGAATTACTGGGAAATTACTAATTTATATTATTACCTTAATAATGATTACTTTTAAAACCGATAGGCTAGATGTTGCATATTGCAGTAACATCGAATACAGAAAACAGAACCTTGACTGTAACCACAGATGCAAGTGTGCAAGTATCAGGAGAACGAATAGTCACACCTTAGGAATTGTACGTTAACATTTGCATTTTCATATAAGGATGTACATGTTTGATGTATGTTACATATGCAGTATATGATAACATATAAATGAATAATGGAATCCATGTTACTTTGGGGAGGATCATCTTTTGTGCAGTGATTTAAAAGCGTGATGAAAGTAGGAATGGGTAGAAAAAGTCCTTACTAAGGTAACATTTACATAATTTTTAGATCTATTAAATATATTCATCTTGGTTTAAATTAGATTTGATCTAGGGGTCATTTTCTTTAAGGTAACTTTTTAAAATCTACTTTAGCCTACTTTTTAAACTTACAGTATAATTATGAAGGGATCCTATTTCTAGCTGCCTGACACTGAGGCCCTGGGCACTAACATAACACAGCTATGTCTGTGCCCAAACACACAGGTAATGAAAGAATCCACAGAAGAGGGTCAGTGTAATGTGTATTGCATGTTACAGTAGTTCTTGACCTCTGGAATTATCGAAAAGATACATGAATTCAGACTGGTTTTAAGCATCACTTACAGATTTTGTGGATCACATACTGTGTTCTACTGGTTTCTAAATGAAACAGGATAGTGTATGATGAGTTTAGACTTTGGTGCCTATCTGGATCCAGAACACAGCCCCATCACTTATTTATTATTTCTTAGCTTTGAGATTTTGGGCAAGCACCTGAAACCTGTATGCCTCAGTTTCCTTATCTATAAAATGGGGATAACAACTCATTTCATGGGGACTAATTCAATTTATTTTGTAAGTGTTAAGTTGTCTATATTAAATGGTTAGTGCTACTGTGATTAACGAAGTAAGAGTTCCAGTTGAATACTATAGGAATTTAATGTGGCATTTTGCTATTGTAAGAGGAGGAGAGTTTAAGGAATTTTAAGAGTTCTTGGATTGGATATGGTTTGGACTGTGGTCATAAGGTGTAAAATTGCTTTCAGTCAGCAGCAGTATTCATTTGCCAAAAGAAACAGATTATTATTATTATTTCTA
Source organism: Suricata suricatta (assembly GCF_006229205.1). Lineage (NCBI taxonomy): Eukaryota > Metazoa > Chordata > Mammalia > Carnivora > Herpestidae > Suricata > Suricata suricatta. Next base: position 154,937,881 of record NC_043700.1, on the reverse strand, counting down.
ATGTTTAATTTTGAGAGAGAGCATGCGTACAAGGGAGGATCAGACAGAGAGGGGGACAGAGGAGCCGAAGCCAGCTCTGTGCTGCTGGCAGTTGACAGCAGTGAGCCTGATATGTGGTTCACAAGGTTTGTGAGATCATGACCTGAGTCAAAGTCAACACTTGGAACCCACTGAGCCACCGTGGTGTCCCTTGAAATAGGGTTGAGCAGATAGACCATAGTTGAGCAAACCATAGCCTGAGGGCCAAATCTAGAGATCGGAGTCATGTACTGCAGTGGAATAAGGCCATGGACCGGGGAGCCAGGAGAAACTCAATTTTAGTTTCAGCTCTACCACAAACTATCTGTGTTTCTTTGGGCACATGACTTATTCTGAGTATCCCTTTACTCTGGTTAGAATAAAGACTAGAAATTTCTGAAGTCTGTTTCAGTTTTACCATTTTCCTTTTTTTTTTTTTTTTAATGTTTTACCTATTTTTGAGACAGAGCATGAACAGGGAGGGGAAGAGAGAGGGAGACACAGAATCAGAAGCAGGCTCCAGTCTCTGAGCTGTCAGCACAGAGCCCGACATGGGGCTCGAACCCACAAACGTGAGCTCATGACCTGAGCTGAAGACAGAGGCTTAACCGACTGAGCCACCCAGGCGCCCCCCCATTGTTTTTGATTGTGACAGAATACATGAGTTAGACCTTAAATCTTTTTTTTTTAATTTTTAAAATTATTTTTGAAAGAGACCAAGTGTGAGCAGGGGAGGGGCAGAGTGAGGGGGACACAGCATCCAAAGCAGGCTTGAGGCTCCAAGCTGTCCACACAGCCCAGTGTGGGGCTTGAACTCTTAACCACAAGATCATGACCTAAGCCGAAGTCAGATGCTCATCTGACTGAGCTATTCAGGTGCCCCTCTTTTTTTTTTTTTTTAAGTTTATTTATTTTGAGAGAGAGAGTGTGTGAGTTTATACTAACAGAGGAGGGACAGAGAGAGAGGGAGAGAGAGAATCCCAAGCAGGCTCCAAGCTGCCAGCGCAGAGCCCAATATGGGGCTCCATCTCACCAGTGTTGCGAGATCATGACCTGAGCCGAAATGAAGAGGCGGACTCTTAATCCACTGAACCACCCAGGCACCCCAGAGAGACCTTAGTTCTAAACCATTATCCTTTATAACATGAAAAGAAGTTAAGAGATTTATGCAAAGACATAGTGGTGAATGGCAGTACTAGAATCTTCTTAACCAAACTGTTATTCTTGCATTATGTATCTTGGCCTAAGGACAGAGGGAAATAGGAACAGCATTGTCCATTGTAGAGATGGCCACCTGACTCAACACTTTATTCCTGTATAATTCTTAAATTCTCCATTTTGGAATTCTTGAATCAAGCTGAAGGAAAAGAATGATTACAAATGTACTGATGCTATGATTAAAACAGACTTACCTTCAAAAAACTTTAAATGATAATACCTAACAGTATTTTAGTGGATCTTAAAGCATTTTTCTAACAAAGGTAAAATCCATTTGTAAGTAGTAGAGCAGGGATTTAAACCTTAGGGATTCTGCCATTTGTTTCTAATGGCAAAGCTAATGCCCTGTTCCAAAATTAGGGATTTTAGTCATGTAATCTCTAACAATCTGAACATCTTAATTACCTTAGTTCTTAAATTGCTCATATAGTCTAGACCAGAGTTGAGCAAACCATAGTCTGAGAGCCAAATCTGTTTTTGTATGGCTGTGGGCTAGATTAATTTTTACATGTTTATTTTTAAATAGTTGGAAAAAACCTAAAGAAGAATATTCTGTTAGATGTGAAAATTACATGAAATTTGTATTTTTGCATCCACTAATAAAGTTTTAGTGGAATATACTCTGTTCATTGTTTACTATTGTCTTGGTGCTTTTGTTTTAAAAGTTGAGTAGATGGTGGGGCTCCTGGGTGGCTCAGTCATTTAATCGTCTGACTTCATCTCAGGTCATGATCTTGTGGTTCATGGGCTCGAGCCCCACACTGGACTCTGTGCTGACAGCTAGCTCTGAGCCTGGAGCCTGTCTTTGGATTCTGTGTCTCCCTCTCTCTCTGCTTCTCCCCTGCTCGCGCTCTGTCTCTTTCTCTCTCAAAAATAAATAGACATTAAAAATTAAAAAAAAAAGTGGATGGGACAGAGAAACCTAGGGCCCACAAAACCTAAAATATTTACCATCTAGCTCTTTAGAGAATGTTTTCCAATCCCTGGTCTGGAACTGTGCTGTCCAAGGTAGCAGCTGCATGTAGTTATTTCAATTTAAAATAAAAGCAGGAAATACAAAGCAAAATCAACAAAATGAAAGGAGTGTGGGGTATAGTCCAGAGGAGACCAGGCAGAGGCTTCAAGGCTCCTCTCCTAAGAGAGTCATACCCAAAAGGGCACGGAACTTTCTCCAGCTAGCAGTTGGGGTAACACAAGTGAAGTGTTCCCTGCCAAGGAATCTCAATAGAGACTCAGTGCCTGGGGTTTTTACTGGGAGCTGGTCACATACGCACCCGCAGTCTAGCAGGTACCAAATTCCAGACTCCCAGAAGGAGAGCAGGTGTATTTGCATTAGCAGTTTAGGCACAGTGAGCCACTTATCATTCAGGGGAAGTTTTATATGACTTATAGGAAACTGTTTACCAGTCAGATTCCCACATATCAGCCAACAACCTTGGAAGGAGGTCTTCTTGAGGTTATCAGTCTCAGGGCGCCTGGGTGGCTCAGTTGGTTAAGTGTCCATCTTCGGCTCAGGTCATGATCTCAAGGTTCATGAGTTGGAGCCCCACATCTGGCTCTGTGCTGACAGCTTGGAGCCTGTAGCCTGCTTCAGATCCTGTGTCTCCCTCTCTCCGCCCCTCCCCAGCTCACACTGTCTTTCAAAAACCAATAAAACATTAAAAACAATATTTTTAATTAAAAAAAAAAAAGGGGTCTCAAGTCTCCTATTTTAAACCTTTTCTGCACACTGCCTAACTGGAAAACATGGCTACAGGCTACTCCCATCATCACAGAAAATTCTATTGGACAGTACTGGTATAGGAAAGTGATTTTTAAATTATGAGCTCCTTTGAGATTATGATGGAGAGCTTTGGATTCTTTCTTCACTCTGGATTAGTATGTATATGTAGATACTTTTTTTTAATGTAGTTGACACTAATATTTTGTAATACTATGTAATATTTCACTTAGTTTTAAGGAATTCACTGGTTTAGAAGAAAAAAAACATTAGTATTTAAAATCTATGCTTGTTCTTGCCCCAGTCATGGTATAATTGTAGACAAATACATTTTGTGTTTGGTTCACACAACATACTGTAGAACTTGAAAGCTTGAGATCTGGTATGAGAGACAGACTATTAGAATCTGAAACCTTCCATTGAAGTAGCTGTATGGCCTTGAGCAAATTACTTAACATCTCTAAGCTTCAGTTTCCTTATCTATTAAAGGTGGTAATAAAAAATACCGTACATTGCAGAGATATAGTAAAAAGTGAGAAAAGGTACATAAGGCACTTAGCATGGTCCATGGAATTGAGTAATTATTCAGTAGTGGGTCTTACTGTTTGTAATAATGCTGCTTGCCTCATTAATGTATTTCTCCTTTATCTAATACAGAACTTTTTGTCACTAGTATGTTGTCTTAGATGATATTAAAGAATGGTTCTTTTATAGCCAAATCTAGATGGTTCTTGAATTATATTGTTTAATATTTTATAACATTTTAAGCTTAAAATGTTTTTATATTTTTATTGACTATAATAAAGCTTTTAAAAATGTTAAATACTTTTTTAAAGATCTTAATTGTGCAGCATACTTCCTAGAGGTTTTACTGATACACATTTATCCTAATGAACTCAGACAAAATCTATTCTTTGGTTGATGTTGACAAGTTCTTTTTTTCTCCTATAGCTGTGCCTTTGGCTGCAACAAGTATGTTGATTACTCAAGGATTGATTAGTAAAGGTAAATATTTAAACTTATATATTTATATATTTAGCATTTTAGATATCATTGTTTTTTAATATGTTATTTTTTTCAGTTTTCAATAAAGTGTAATGTATCATACTGAACATGGTCATTGATACACTTGTACAACATCAGGAGAGTTAGGTCTCTACGGACCCACTGACTCAGATATCTTGATTTGAAAATTTGATGTCCAAGAACAAAAAGTAACTAAAAACCTGCAGAAGGTTTGCAAACAGGTAGACAGAGCTGGTCTAGGAAGGCCATCAACATCACTACCATCTAGAGTCTTGTTAGAAATGCAGATTCATGGGCCCTGTGCCAGACCTCCTTCATCAGAATCTCAAGGTAGGCTTCAGGAATCCGTGTTTTAACAAACTCCAGGTGATTCTTAAACATTTTTTTAAAGATCTGTGCTCCTCAGCTCCTTGAACCAGAGCTTTGTCTTCTAGTAAGGGGAGATGGGGACACTTTTGGTCCCAGATTATCTTGGCATGAATATTATGCTGCATTCATGTGTTGATATTGAGTGTAATTTTTAAGTCTTTCAGTCTCCACATGTCAAAATTAAATGCTTATTGCATTTATTTTGTCAGTTATATACCCTTGAAGTGAGGTATTCCGGGAACAGGGTAGAAACTTCTGGAGCTTTGGGTTTAGGTAAAGTAGGAGACTGGAGAGCTTGAAGGTTCAGGCAGCTGAGGTAGTGGTTAGAAGATCGGGTTGTGTCTCCTCATTTAGACACAACACAATCTCACCTCTGCTGTTTTGTTTTTTTGTTTTTGTTCGTTTTTCCTGCTTGGTTGGTGTATGTGCTGCCGAAGCCGGCATCTGCTTGGCTTGGAAATGCCTTGCTCCTACACGTAACTAATGACACAGCTAACTGAGGCAGAAATGCCCTTTTTTAATTGCTGCTGTTTCATGACAGAACTATTACTGGATAGGGTGAATCTCACTGACAGTGTTAGAGCCTGTAACTTAGGAGGCAAATTTTTCTTACAACTAAAATCTTCCTGGATTCTTAGTCACCATTTGGCGATTAATTATTTGGCTTCTCATCAGTGGCACTTTATGCCTCTGGTTTCATTTGCAAAAAGCGTACCATAATTGACAATATTGTTCCAGAATCTGCCTCTGTAATTGTCCTTCGTGTCTGAGCTTGGAGCCTTACAGTAGAATTCCATTATCCATTTTTTAAAAAGATTAAATTGCTGAAAAGAATTTAACCTAGTTTATGGAATAATGTTTATTATATAATATGTATAATAACTGTCAGTTTGTTGTTACTGTTAGGGTTTTTATAATTTGGAATAAAAAATGCAAAAAACACATTGAATGATACATTAATCAGAAATTTTTCCCAGGACTAAGAGGTTTTATTATTGCTGTACTAAAGATTTGTTTTGAGTGCAGTATTCTAATAAAACAGTCAGTCTCAAAAAAAAGAAATTGGGGGTACCTGGGTGGCTCAGTCAGTTGAGTGTCCAACTTCATTCTGGTCGTGATCTTACAGTTCATGAGTTTGAGCCCCATGTTGGGGTCTCTGGTGTCAGCACAGAACCTGCTTCAGATCCTCATCTCCTGTCTCTCTGCACCTCCCATGCTTGTACTCGCTCTTTCAGAAATCAATAAACATTAATAAATTAATTATTTTTAAAAAAGAAATCGGAAAAGACTTTAGAAAAGGAAGCCAAAATCCACCAAGACCTTTTGCATTTAATCAGAATGCCTAATGTTTTATATACGCCTTCAGTCACAGTGTTCTACTCAACATAGTCTTAGCTGCTCCATCACTACTTGTTCTTTTTCTGTCAAAACATTTAAACATGTGCAGGTCGATTTTAAGGTGAGAACACAAAAAAGAAAACCCTTCCTTCCTATCCTTTTCCAGTTCTCTGCACTTGAAGCCGGACTTCATGAATGAGCACTTCACTTTTAACTTCTTTTAACCCATGCAGTGTGTGTCAAAAAATTCTGCATATGTTCCAACATTTACCAAAACTTTTAAGTTTATTTGTTTTGAAAGAGAGAGAGAATCCCAAGCAGCCTCCATGCTATCAGCACAGAGCCTGACATGGGGCTCAATCCCATGAACCGTGCGATCGTGACCTAAGCCAAAATCAAGAGTTGGACTCTTAACCGATTGAGCCATCCAGGTGCCCCAAACATTTACCAAAACTTTGAATGGTTACCAGCAAACCTCCTTATTTAAATTTCTTGGGCAGTTTCTGTTCTTGTTGGTTATATGACTTTACCAGCCTTTAAAACATTCTTTTCTCTTGGCTTCTGTGACAGCATATTCTGATTTTACTCCTGCCTGTAGCACCTCCCCTATTTTTTCATGTTTTTTGAGGGTCTGATATGTACCATATACTGTTTTTAGTAGCTAGCACTAAAAGACAAAAATCTAGAACCTCTTGGTACTTAATATTCTGAGGTGGGTTTTCATCCTCCACTTGTGTTCCTCAGAGTTAATCTTTGACTTTCAGTCTTCAGTCTTTGTATACACTGGTACCCAGTAGTGATGTGGGCTTCAGTGACCACAGTTTGCTCCAGATCTCTATGATTATCCCTAACCTAGCCACCTGGTCCAGAACCAGATTCTGCATATCTTTACATGGATGACCCTCCTTACAGGCTCCTCAGACTGACATATATCATCCCATACTGAGGTCATTTCCCCCAAACCAGTTTCTCTATTTTCCCCATGTCTGAATGGTACCACTCTTCCAGGACTCTGAGACATTATCCTTATCAGTGCTGCTATAATCGATGCAGCCATCTGTCATCAAGAGTATTGAATTAACCTTCAACAAGCCTATTTGCCTCTATTCTTGCTACTTCCCTTCAGGAAACAGGCTGTGTCTGGCATTGACCAGAGAGCACACTGCATGTAGTAGATACTCAAAATATTTGAGTGGATAACTAAGACCACACTGTATTGTTTGTCTTCATTTCCTCTCTAGACTGTAAAAACTCAGTGAGGTGGTAAAGAGGGCATCTTATTCATTGTTTTATTCCTACTTCCTGGTATGTAGCGTCTGCTGTAAGCGGTGTGTAACTATTTGGTGATAGAATGAAGAAACAGCTCTTTTGTATGAAAGTAGTTATTGTTACCATCTTCCTTTTTCTCGTGTTACTTGTGTAACTGAGGCTAATAGCATAATTTAGTTCTGTTTTTATACTTTGTATACATGGCATCATACAAGTTAAGTATTGTTTTGTATACCTTCTTTCAATGTTATGAGATTCAGTGGTATGTGGGAACTGGCTTGTACCACCTCCAGAAAGTTGGTGGTCAAATTTTCAAGAACTTGGCAAGCCAGTTTTAATCCATCAATAGCTTGACATCGGTCATGGTGTAAGTATTTATTCCACAGCAGTCGATCATTACAAATCAGGACTATTTATTTGGAGAGTTGTTTTTCTAGCACATCACTACGTTTACCCACATTGTTGCATGTAATTATAGGTTATATATCCTCATTGCCATGTAGTTTTCTGCTGTGTAAATCTACCACAGCAGCTAATCCAGCCTGTTGTACAGTGGCAGTTACAATTCTGACTATTACAAATAGTTCTGATTTGAATAAAGACACATCTTTTGGTGGACATTTTGCTTGGTTGTAGATTATGTATATATTTAGCTTTGGTAGATACTGCCAAACTTTCTAGATTGTTTAGACCTATTTGTATTCTCACACCAATTTGTTGGTGGAGTTTTATTTGTGTCCCATTATCACCAACACTTGCTGTCTTCATGTCTTTTGAATTTTAGCCATTGTGGTGAGTGAATAGTGATACTGATTGCATTGTGATTTTAATTTGCATCTCTGATGATGAATGAAGTTGACCTTTTGTTTTTGGCTCACTTGAATATATTCTTTTTTTGTGCAGTTGTCTGTTCAAGTCTATTGTCGATTTTTCCATTGAATTTTGTTTTCCAGTTTTGTGAGAGTTCTCCGTATGTTCTAGAAGTGAGTCTTGTCAGACTATGTATTGTGATTATTTTTTCCAACTGGTTAACTGGTTCTCAATGTCTAATTTATCATATTTTTTATGATGAGGGTTTATTTGTGCTCTAAGATCTTTGTGTATTAAAAGGACATGAATCTCTTACGCCTTTTTCTATAGGCTTTATTTTTTCTTTGCTACTTAATTTTTCACGTATCTGGAATTGTTTTTGAATACAGGAATATCCTGTTTTATTGTGCTTTGCTTTATTGCAAATCACAGATACTGCACTCTTTACACACCTAAGGTGTGTGGCAACCCTCCTCCAAACTGGTCTTATTGGCACCATTTTTCCATAGTATTTGCTCACTTTGCATCGCTGACATTTTGGCAATTCTCACAATATTTCAAATGTTCTTATTATATTTGTTACAGTGATCAGTGATTATAACTCTCTAAAAGCTGAGATATTTCGCATTTCTTAGCAATAAAATATTTTATTTTTTAGACATAAAAATTGTACACTTCATATTGTGCACTTATGTCGTGCGCTTAAGATTACGGGGGGTGCCTGAGCGACTTGATTGGTTGAGTGTTTGACTTCAGCCCAGGTCATGATGTCTCGGTTTTCAAGTTCAAGCCCCATGTTGGCCTCTGTGGTGACAGCTGAGAGCCTGGAGCCTGTTTCAGATTCTGCGTCTTCCTCTCTGTCTGCCCCTCCCCCACTCATGCTCTCTATCTCTCTCTCAAAAATACATAAAATGTTTTTAAAAAATTACAATATAGCGTAAACATTTTTCCATGCACTGGAAAACAAAACAAAAAAGTCATTTGACTTTTTTGTGATAACTCACTTTATCATGGTGCTCTTGGACCAGACCTGCAGTATTTTGAGGTACGCCTGTGTTGTATGAGGTAAGGTCAAGGTACATTTTACCTTACCCCCTTTTGTATGTGAAAGTGACTCAGCACCGTATTTTGAAAGGACTGTCTGTTCACTGCATGCATTGTTGCCTTTTTCATAAGTGACTGTGTGTGCATCTGTTTCTGGACTCTTCTTCTGGTGACGGTCAGTGTATCCTTGCGCTTAGGACAGTTTTAATTACTGTAGCTTTATCATAGATCTCGATATTTGTTGGTAGTCAGTTTTCCAATTTTTTTGTTTGTTTGTTTTTCAATATTGGCTTGTTCTTATATTTTCCACATGATTTTTAGAATAAGTTTTTCATTTCTGGGAACACAGTCTTTGATTTTTAATCAGGATTGCATTAAATTTATGGAGAATTGCCATATTTACAATATTTAGTCTTTCATTTCATGGACATGGTGTATTCCTCCATTTAGCTTTCATTTCTGTCAGTAAGTTTTGTAGTTTGCAGGGTACAAATCTTTGAAATTTTCATTAGATTGCTCCTGGATCTTTGATGGTTTTTTTCTCTTTCAAAAAAGTTTGGTTGGTTTTTCTGCCTTTGGTATATAGAAATAATACAAATGTTTTTTGTGTATTGACTTTGTCTCAAGTGATCTTGCTAATAAATTCACCTATGCTAATAGATTGTAGAGTCTCTGGGTTTCATTTTTCTGTTGATGTTGGGTTTATTTGGTTCTCTCTTTTAAAAAAACGCCTTGTGTATTTTTGAGAGCGAGAACTAGTCGGGAGGGCGGAGGGGCAGAGTGAGAAGGAGGCAGAATCTGACAGTGCAGAGCCGGATGCATGGCTCGAACTCACAAACTGTGAGATCCTGACCTGAGCCAGAACTAAGAGTCCAGTGCTTAACTGAGCAAGCGCCCAGGCACCCTTAGTTCTCCATTTTAAATAGTTAACAGCTTTAGACTTCTCTGGATTATGGAGAGAGCTAATGTTGTCAGGTAGTGTTTAAACGTAGTCCGTACTGATTTTTCCTTTTATCTTTGTGGTTGCCCAAAGCTGCTGAGAAATAGATATACTTTATGATGCAGTTCCAAATTTATTACTTTTGTTTCATATTAGAAGAGACCAGATTATGATTCACAGAAATAGTTTTCTTGTATCATTTTCTTATATACTTTTAGCGTAAACTTGGCATAATTATGCCTATTTTATTTTAATAAAAGACAATACTAAGTGTGTCTATCTCTAACAGTGTTACTGACAAATATCTACTCTTTTATCTTTAGGAATCCTTTCAAGTCATCCCAAATATGGTTCCATCCCTAAACTTATATGTAAGTATTAATAACCCTAGTTGGTTTTTTTTTTTTTTTTTTTTTTTTGACATTTATCTTTGAGAGACAGAATATGGGAGGGGGTTGCAGAGAGAGAAGGAGACATAGAACCTGAAGCAGGCTCCAGGTTCTGAGTGTCAGCACAGAAACTGACACAGGGCTCAGACTCATGGACCCTGAGATAATGACCTGAGCTGAAGTCAGGCACTTAACTGACTGAGCCACCCAGGTGCCCCATTAAGTCACATTTTTTGTTTGTTTTTACAAATAAGTTGCTTGTATCATGGGATATTTTGCTGGAAAGCTTTCTTACGTGAAAACTTGTCAAGAGAAGTTCAAGAATCTTGAGAATTCCCCTCTTGGAGAAGCTTTACGCTCAGGACAGGCACGGCGATCTTCACCATCTGGGTAGGCCAACCTGATTTTTATTAAAGGTTTTTAATTTTAGCTAAAAAATCATAATTGGATATTACCATCATTGAGAGCATGAAACATCACCTAACGTGAAAGCCCATTGGAAACTTGCCATTTTTAGGAAGCTCCAACTTTCTGTTTTAATTAAAGTGTGTCTACTTTTGTTTTTATTTTTTTAAATTTTATTTATTTGAGTAAACTACCCTCAATGTGGGGCTTGAACTTAGAACCCCAAGATCAAGAGTCTCAGTGCTCTACCAACTGAGGTGCCAGTGATGCAGATACCTTTGTTTTAAATATAGAGCTGCATCCTGCTGGGAATACTTACCCCAGAATAAAGGATTTTAATTTGGCAAACACTTGATTACTGTATTTCAGATTTTTCTTTTGAACTCCCGAGTTTCATCAGTCCATCTCTTAATCCTTCTGTCGTTATGTATGTATATTCTCTAAATTTTTGTTTTAATTATGTTAGTATAAATAACTGAACCTGTCCATCTGGATAGGTAGATAAATAATAATGTAATGAAGTAGATTTAATAGATAAATTTTTACAAATGATAAACTCCATGAATGCTAGTAATCCTTACGTAACTGCCTTAGCTGTGGAAGTAATTTCCCAATGAATGTGGGAGCTGGACACGCTTTCTGACATGAAGTACTTTTTTCTAAGGACTTTAAACACATTAAAATGATCTCTGAAGCTTCGGAATTAGAAATTTGGATATATACTTTTCCTCTATATTAATAGTGACAGTTTTTAAATTGTATAAATGGATCAGAACATATTTTTAAGGTTTTAGTGGGGGAGAGAAACCAGCTTCGTTCTGCTGTTATAAATGACCCTGTTAAAATTATGTGGTTCCTTTAGAAAATAAGATGACTAGTTTTTATATCTTAACACACTTTTTAAGTTTTTAAGGTGTGTTTCTTACACAATTTGAATTACAGGCACTATTCTCAGAAGTCAAAATATGACTCACATGCGAGTGGTCACTCATCATTTGTGACGTCTCCGGCCGCAGACAACATAGAAACAGAGATGCTTCCTCATTATGAGCCAGTTCCATTCAGTGCTTCTATGAATGAGTCTGCTCCCACTGGTATTACTGATCATATTGCCCAAGGTAGAAACTTCTCTTGAAATGAATTTCAACATTTTATGGTCCAACGTATGTATAAACTTTATTTGATGACCTTTTCTGCTGGATCTCACCTGTATGTCCCACCATCAGCCTAAACTCTGCATGTTTGTTCATTTGTTTCTTCATTCAGTCTACATTTTCCAACGTCCAGTAGGTGTCATAGCAGTCAGCTAGGTATGGAAGAATATAGATGAAGAAGACCTGGTTCTTGTCCCTAAGAGAGTCTCTTAGACTGTTAGAAGGTATAGAAATATAAGGAACAATTACTAATATGTCCCATTAATGGAAAGTATGAACAAAGTTTAGTGATCTAGCAGAGAAGAAGTGGTAAATTGGGCCTCAGGGAGGCTTCAAAGAGGTTACACTTGTTAGGCTGGTCTTAAAGGCTTTTAGCTTTTTTGCCTATAATGTGAGAAAAATAATAGTTACCTGCCTTACAGAACTGTTGTCAAGTGAGAAAACCCATGTGAAAATGCTTTGTGAAGTTTGTGTAAGTACTAGCTTTGAAGATCGCAGAATGTAAGTGAAACACCATCACCTTTGGATTAAGGCCTGGATTTGAGTGATTGACACTGGCTAGCTATGTGACTTTAGGCAAGTAACTAATTTGTGATTCCTTCGGTTTCTTGACCTCCCAAAAGAAGATAATAGTGCCTCTCTTAAAGAACTTTTGGAACCGGATGAAATAATCAGAGGTAATGCCTGGCAAGTCATGGGCTCTCAACAGACATTCATTTTCCTTCCTTCGTTCTTTGAATCTAGTGTGCGGTGGAAAGTGAAGGATTAGAAAGTACAGGCTTGCAATTCCTTATCTAAAATCCTAAAATCTAAAAAGCTCTGACAACCACAAAGCTTTGTTTTTAAAAAAACTTTTGTTATTTATTTATTTATTTTTCTAACATGGGGCATGAACTCTCGACCCTGAGATCAAGAGTAGTGTGCTCTATGAACTGAGCCAGCCGGGGGCCCCACGAAGCTTTTTTAATAATTAAGCTGATGAAAAAATCTGACTTAATTCATTTCAGACCCTGACCTACACTGATAGAAGTCTATTTGTATTCTTTATCTTAAATACGATTTTTCTGCATTTTGTTGTAGAAATATTAATGTTTGCTTATGCATTGCTGCTTCAGATCGCTAAATGGATGGATATTAAGTAATATAAAAGGCATGTACTATGACATTTTTCTAAAGTCTGAGGAACTGAATTTTGAAACGTTTCTGACTATAAAGTTTTGGATAAGGGATTGCAGGTAGAATGTTCTTTGGAAGCAATTCCTTTGATGCAGATACCGTAAACCAGTAACTGTGAGGAGCAAACAAGGTTAAAGGAACATTGGAGTTGTTTCTGGGAGAGATTTGGATCTGTGTGTTAAGGGAAAGGGAGGGAGGGGAAACAGTTGGAAGGAAGAAGTTGATCATAAGTCACGTCAGGTTCCAGAGGTGGTAGATGGGGTTCTGGGTAGGGCAGAATGTAATATAAAGTAGCCACTAAATACATAGAGCTATTTAAATTAATTAAAACTAGATCAAAATGAAAATTCAGTTCCTCAGTTGCTTTGTAAGCATTTCAGTTGTCCAGTAGCCACACGTGCTAGTGGCTACCCTGTTGGAATGTGCAGATACACAACATTCTGATCATTACAGAGAATTACACTGGCCAGCATTGCTTTAGAGCAGGGTGGCGTGGGGTGGTGAGTATTAGTTAACCTTTCGGAAGAGGAGAGAATGGGAGTTAAAGTAATTAAAGACATTTTTAAGTGGCCGAAAGTTGTTGAGAGCCTTGACTTTTTCCCTCCTTGACCGGTTGGAAACAAAGACCTCCCAGTTAGACAGGGAAGGAGGCGGGCACATTAGGAGCGTGTGGGTAGTTGTTGTTTTATCTTCAGGGGCAGCTGTTCTTGGTGCTTACTGCAGCTCTCATTTTGCCAGTCTTTCAAGTCCAAATCCGTTCTGCTTGGATTCTGGCCACGCATCACCTCTTCCTTCGTAATGATCTTCATCTTTCCTTCCATTTGCATTAGAAAATTCCATTCCATGTTACCTAATTCCTTTTCCAAATAAACGCAAACAGACAAAATGCCCTTTGGTATCTGCCTGCGGATTATAGCAAAGGCCGTATTTCAGTGTATTTTCTGTCCTCCGGAGCAGCCATCTACCCGTCCACTGCTCTGCTCTCTCAGCCCCTTCTCTAAGTCAAGGCTGCCCCTCTCGGACTTCTGTCCACACGGGCCCCTCTGCTGTGCCCCAGGGACTGTCCTCCCTCTACCGGGACACTCTCCCCTTCTGTTTCAGTCCTGCCTGCCTATTTAGTTCTGCTTGCTTTTACCAGAAGTTGAGAGTAATTAATCTTTCGAAGTAGAAAGCACTCCTTCGTAGCTGTTAGGAGACTTATGGATGGTTTATTCCAGTAGATTTAAATCAATGCTGTTCTAGAATTTATTCCTTCCAGCTCTTTGTAACCTTCGCAAAGTCATAAATCATGCTCCCTGCACAATGCAGAATATTTTCATTGGCTTTTTGTAAGTGGAAAAAATTCTCCCTAATCTTCTGATTTATGTTTCCATTATTTGTCACAATTTCAGAACAAAGAACTATTTTCTTTTTGGTGAGAAAAAGTATTAGACCTGGAAGGAACTTGAGAGAGAGCTAGATCATCTACTCAAACCAGGATTCAGAGAAGCTTAGTGATTTGCCCAAGGACCTGCAGTGATTGTCGGCTAAGTGGGAATGAGAATTTTGGGTTCCTAACTAATAATCTAGTACACATGGTCTCCTTCACAATTTAAAAAATACCATTTATGGTGAAGGGAAATGAATTTAATAACTACTCATTACTAATGAAAAGTAAGTGCTTTTTAAACCCAATATAAGTTTATGGTATTTCTCTTTGCATTCTTTTTTAGCAAAAACTTAGTTTTCAAGAATGGTATATAGTAGTCAGACTAATTAGTAGAAATTTAAAGGCTTTTTGCTTTGTATCAATGCAGTATACTTTGTAGCAAAATAAAATGTTATGGTTGAAAACATTTAATGTATAGTTCTGTTGATTTGAAGATTCTGATTATTTACTGGGATCTTCATGTAGAGTTCTGAAATCCCACTTATAAAACAACTGTGTTTTAAAAATTATTTTGATTAATATTGTTAATAAAATGATATGCCCAATTTCTATGTAAAATTTTGGTGGTGCTGTGTAAGATTTTGTTAGTTAAGTAGTAGTTGACTGAATGTTACGTTAGCATTGGTTAATTTGTTTTGAACTGTTTATATGGCTTTTCTTGCTGGTTTATACAGTTTATAAACTGTGTTTAATATTTGTTCCTGTCATCTAATATTAAGAGTAATCACTTCCTGAGTTTTACATCAGTACGTGACTCTTTAATGATATGTATTCCTACCTTAACTCTTCCTTGGGAGAGAGAAAGAATAAATGCTAGTTCTCCGGCCAGAATTATCATTGCTGCTTTTTTCTGCCTTCAAACTGCCTCCATTAGATCTGAGTGAAAATGATACTTGCTGTCATTAAAGGCTATATTTTATACTTTTCAGTAGGTATTTTCAAATGTTTTTAAGTCGAAAGATGGTCAACCCTTTAAAATAGTTACAGTCTTTGCATATAGACTCTGGCTAAAGGAACATTTATTTTTTTTTTAATTAAAAAAATTTTTTTTATGTCTTTTATTTATTTTTGAGAGACAGAGGGAGACAGCACGAGCAGGGGAGGTTCAGAGAGAGAGAGGGAGACACAGAATCTGAAGCAGGCTCCAGGCTCTGAGCTAGCTGTCAGCACAGAGCCCGTTGTGGGTCTTGAACCCACGAACCGTGAGATCATGACCGGAGCCGAAGCCGGCCGCTCAAATGACTGAGCCACCCAGGCGCCCCTAGGACCATTATACCAGTAACATACATGCTATGTCAAGTTTTGCTCATTTTTGTCACTGGTAGGCTATATTTGTTTTTAATTATATAAAAAATGTGAATAATTCTCCAGTTTAAAAACTAGCGTTGTACTGAGTATAAATTTTGCTGGTATACACTACGATGTCCATTCTTCTGGCCCTGGGTTCTTTTTAATTTTTTTATGTTGATTTTAAATTTTAGAATAAAAGCTAAATAAAAGTGTAAGAGAAAGTCAATTTTAGTTTTGTAATTATCTTGGGGGGAATGGAGTACCTTTGGAATCTTGGTAAACTTTGATCCTTTATTTTATTTTAATTCTGTTTTTATTGTAGGTAAGAAGCATTTATAACATTTAGTTGCTTTGGATTCATTCAAATCCTTTTATCACCATTTATTAACTGTTTGTTGTTTTAGGACCTGATCCCCACCCTGAAGAAAGTCCTAAAAGAAAAAGTATTACATATGAGGAATTAAGGAATAAGAACAGAGAGTCATATGAAGTAACTTTAACACATAAGACTGACCCCTCAGTAAGGCCTATGCAGGAAAGAATGCCAAAAAAAGAAGGTATGCTAGTTTAGTCTGAATCACTTTACTCTTTAGGACTGGAAACTGCAGCATTAGTTTAAAATATTAATTATACTAATCTGTGTTTTAATTCCTCAAGCAATTAACAAAATAACATGTAAAATACACCTTAGAGGTATTCCAGAGACCATTTGTGTTAGGAAATAAGTGCAGATGGTAGCAGGACTGAAGATGATGAGACTAGTTTTAACACGTTGTAGAAATTATAAATCCATTTGAATGTTTTCTCTTAGCAGAAGTCACCTCGGGGCTTGGTAATGTTTTCTAAATGGTGCATCTGTTGCATAAAACCATACCTGGTGACCTGAAGTTGGTCATGGGTGCTACTTGCCAGTTTTAGCCGAACTGGAGAATATGACTGAGCCGGGAAAGGATTTTTCACATGCTTTGTGAAATTGGAATAAGAGTTATGTGCCTTACAAACCAACTGTTAGGGCACTTCCAAATGAGAAGTTTGACTTTTTTTTTCCAATGGTGCTTTTATTCTATAATTATAAATTTAAATATCATGGTTTCTTTTAATTCCTTTTGGAACTGCTATACATTACACAAAGTAAGTTTTCTGACAGAGAAGTTTTACTCCTAATGGAACAAGGCATTTTGAATCAAGGTTTGTACCTATTTCAGTATAGAGTTTTAGGATGTCTTTTTTGAGGAATTTTAGAGGGTATGTCATTGTTTCAAGGTTTCCTGTTTACTACTTTTTAAAAGAAGGAAGTCCTGGTACCTTTTTGAGAGTCATATGCCATGAAGAATGCAAAAATCCATAAAAATCTTTAGTATTTTTTATTATGATGGTTCTTTTAGAATCAATTTCTTTAAATTGTTGATTAATTTTGAGAAAGAGGTGGAACACGAGCAGGGGAGGGACAGAGAGAGAGGGAGACACAGAATCTGAAGCAGGCTCCAGGCTCTGAGCTGTCAGCACAGAGCCTGATGGGCGGCTCGAACTCATGAGCCGTAAGATCATGACCTGTACCGAAGTTGGATGTTTAACAGACTGAGCCACCCGAGTGCCCCTTAGAACTAATTTTATCCCTAATTAGTAGTGGTTGCTTCACTTAGAATTCTGTTTTTCTAACAATGTCAGATAATACTGCTGTCATATTATTAGTGTAAAACAAATGCAGGTTTCAAATATATTTGTAATAAAAAGTAATTATTGATGTTTATCATTAAAGAAGCTTTAGTGAAAATAAATAAATAAGCTTTAGTGTAAGCATTATGGATTCAAGTGGCCATTGCTTTGTAATTTGTAAAGACTTAACTGGTACTTCGTTCCACTAATAATTTGTGGATTTAGACTGTAAGCTCCATGAGGGCAGGCAGTACCATTTCTCTCGTTTCTGTAATCTTTTTCTGCACAACGGAGCACCATGCCCTGTGTATCAGACGAGGAGTGTGTGGTGGGCCTTCGGAATAAGGGTTAACAGAAGGAAATACGGTAGATCTTTGGCATTTGCTGTTGTGACGTTTGTGGTTCTGACTGAATGGTCATGAAGTCCTGTTTCATGACACAGTAATATGAAATACTTTTCTTCTTTGTAAAAAGAAAGCTGGGTGTGTTTGTATGCTTTATGTAATTTAAAAGTTATGAAATAGTTTGGATGCTTTTTTTGAATATTCTGTTTTAGAATCTAAACAGAAAATTTGACATTGACCAAGACCTCTCTGATCGGAAAATGTCATTTCAAAGGTTTTTAGTTCTAGTTTGTGTGGATTGTGTTTGTTGACATTTACCTAAATCAGAAATTAAGACTGAGAAGCATGTCACCAGCAGCTGTCAGGGCAGTGATACCACCACATTATCATATAGTTTCTAGAAGACTACCTTATATTCATGGGGATGTGACAGGAGAAAAGGCAAAATATGAAGGGGGGGAAACATGTAATGTCTTAGTATAATAATGAAATAGATTTAAACAGACCCCCTAAAAGAAGCTTGGGGAAAGGGTCCCTCGTCTGTAGTTTGATAGTGGCTCCCTTACATTGTTATGAATACTTGAAGAGCTGTAATCATGGATGAAAGCTATGTAGAAGAAAGGCCAAAAGTAAGAGAGAGAAGACAGGAGCGTGTTTCACAATGTAATTTCATGTAAAATGTAGGGCTGTGGAAACCTTTCCTTGTGTAGTGTTACTGCTCATGGGAGAAAAGAAAAGAATGAATTAAGCTCAACGTGAAGACTTGATCATTTCTGTTACTATATTTTTTGTGCAAAACAAAATTTAAATATTTGTTACTATTTTTTATTTCCTGGTAACTTTTTGGCATGTGGTATAATACATACCACACTTAGTATGGCAAACTCATAAAGAAAGGCACCCATGCTTTGGACCCGAACAGACCTGTGTTCTGATTTCAGTTTTGTTTGCTTTGTTAGGCTCGTACCTTGGGCAAGTTACTAATCTGTTTTCTCACCCTTAAAATGGGGATTGTGTTTACTTTCTAAGGTCGTTATGAGACTCCGATATTTATGTCGAGTTCTTGATCGAGTGCACCATTATTTCTGTCCGAACTTCAGTTTGCAAAAGTCTGGCTAGCCCCTTTCTCTCATGTGCATTTATTCAAAATGAGAAACAACCTTTATTATAATAGCAAACTTAAAATAATATCTTGTACTTATTACCATGTGGAATCATCAGTTATTTGTGATTTTTTTCCTAGTCAAAGTAAACAAATATGGAGATACTTGGGATGAGTGAAAAATTGCCTCATTGGACCTGAAGGCGTTTCAATGTCCAGCTGCATCCAGGTGGTCATGAATACCGGCATGCCTCGTGCTCAGCAGCAGTCTTCATAAACACATTTTAAACTAGAACCTGGGTTCTTGTGGTTTGGCTTATTAAATGATGTTTAAAAACAGATTTTAATGTGAATGTTGTATGAATATATTCACCTTGAGGAACTGTATGAATGATGGTATTAAACCATGATCACAGGCAGTTTGTGAAATTGTTTTAAGTGGCAGGGGAAGGATACTCTTATAAAACTATAAAGAGTCTGTAATGCTCTAGGATCAACATCTATGAAAATAAATGATAGCTGCATGTTGATTGGGGTGGGTGGGGGGAGCAAGCCTAATTTTAAGTGTTAAGCTTTACATCCAAAAAATCATTAAAAAGCCTTTCTCCAGTGTTTGCTGTATTCACTTATGAATGTTTATGGTAAATAAAATATAAAAGAACATTCATCTTCATCGATTTCATGGTTTCATTGTAATCTCTTTATAAGTAAGTGGTGTTTCATAGGGATAGGAAATAAAGTCATCTGTTTCTGAATAATGATACAGTGAATGTGACTCATGTAAATTAATGGACATGTAAATAGTGCAGCGCCTCAAAGCAGTAGTCATGTTTGAAATATTTGCAAACTCCACAGGAATAAAAATTGGTATACTTCATTACTGACTTTATGTTTGTTTCTGGTTCAGGTGAATGGAAAATGAAACTATGGTCTCTTCTACATTTTGCTTTCTCTTATCAGAGTGCAGTTCTACCAGAAACATCACTCAATTAGCTATTTTAAGTCCCCTTACTCAGTGGCTTTAAAAAGTGGTCACTTATTATCTCCGCTGTCTCTGTGGATCCGGAATTCATCCAGATGCTGGATGCCACTGCCAGCAGGGGCTGCCCAGGGCATCTCTCCCTTGGGGCTCAGGACCTAGCCATGTCCTGCGGGTGGGTTTGTGGGCTTCTCACAACATGGTGTGCTCAGGACAGACTGTATGTGACCCCTTGATGGAGCTCTAACATGAACGGTACAAGAGTGTCCAAAGCCGCATTGATTTTTATATCTGGCTCAGCTGCAGC
Organism: Suricata suricatta; assembly: GCF_006229205.1. Lineage (NCBI taxonomy): Eukaryota > Metazoa > Chordata > Mammalia > Carnivora > Herpestidae > Suricata > Suricata suricatta. The sequence continues at coordinate 154,917,898 of NC_043700.1, read as the reverse complement.
CCTTTGTGTAGCATTTCTTCACAAGCCTTCCTATTGAAGGGCAAGAACGTAAGACTCCCACTTAGTCACTGTTTTAAAAGAACAGTGGGATGGAAGGTGTTGGAACTCTTCACCCTTTGGCCACAGTAGTTTACATCCCTCTCGTGCAAAATAAACTACTTTCCCCGGACCTCCAATTCTCATCCATTACAACAGCTCAGAAGGTCCAGTTGCAGAAGCACTTAGGTGAGTCTTTGAAGTACCCTTTCTCAGTCTTCCGACCTGTGAGCTGAAGAGAGGCCACCCACCTTGTTCATCCCAAATAGCTGTTGGCCGTGACCTCACCACTCCCGTTCAGAAGGGGGAAAGTGTGAGGTGTATGCCGGTCCCTTAATCCTTAGCAATTCTGACATGACCAGTAGGCTCATGTGAGGGCTTAGATGTACCCCACCCCCATGTCCCAGGGGTTCGCCAGAGCTCTTAGTCCGCCTTTCACATGAACATAATTCAAGTTGGCAGCAGAATAATTCCCAGCCTTTGCCCTCTAGAAATCCAGCATCCAAGACCTCTTTTTTACTATTCCTGTCCAAACTGGTAACAGTTTTTTAAACCTTGGGAGTTCTGAAGTATCTGTTTATAATCTGTTCCATTACACAAAAGCCATAAGTCTGTTGGGGATCATCCTGTTCTACACTGGGCGGCTCCCTGCAAAGCTGATGAACAACAGTCCAGAGATTCTTAGAAACCTTGCATGGGGCCTACAAGGTTATGCCTATGAGACTTCTAGAGGGCCATTTGTGTATCTGAAATGTCCTAGGAAGCACTGTGCTCTTGGGCAGAAAACCTTTTGTCCCACTCTGGATTTGATCTTCGCCTGGAAGCCATTTCTCAGCATGAGAAACTTTCGTTGGATTCAGAGATCTTATGAGCCTTTATATTTCCTACAAATCACATTTGGAAGAGGAATATATTCCTTTTTTTTTTTTTTTAATGTATGTTTATTTTGGAAAGAGAGCGTGAGCAGGGGAGGGGCGAGAGAGAGGGAGACCCAGAATACAAAGCAGGCTTCAGGCTCTGATCTGTCAGTACAGAGCCCGACGTGGGGCATGAACCATGAGATCAGGACCTGAGCCACCAGGCGCCCCTGGAATAAATAGTCGTTTTTATTAATTACAGCTCTTCTCTCCTTTTAGACAGCTGGGAAAAGCCAGGTGTCACCCTCAACATTGCCCAGAAGTCCAGCTAGATCAAGTTTTAGGTACATTTTCAATTTTCCATGTCGCCACAGGGAACAGTTTTGTTAAACTCTCTATGACTCATACTCCAAATCTCTAACAGCTTCCAATAACGTTTCCCTCTCTCTTCTGTGATCCTTCCTTGCCAACCTCCTTGGAAGCCGTTTAGGCTTCTGTTAGCATCCCCATCCAGGCTTTTTAGGTTTCACTAACCATCTTCCCAAAGTCCTGCCAGTATCTTATCCGCCTCATTCCCCAGACCGATGCTGCGGTTTAGGGGTGTGTCATGGCGGCACCCCACGGACAGCTCCCAAGTCTCTGTAGTTGAGTTTGTCTAATTGCTCTGAATGATACAGAGTCAGGGGTTTATTACAACGATTGGATCTTTGGCAAGTGTGGACCCGGAGTATCAGTGTGCAGCCTTGTGCCTCTGCGTCTAGTGTCGGGCCTGTCCGTATAGTCAAGACAGAGACACAAGTAGAAACACACAGGGCTTGCGAGGCTTAAGTCTTCACGGGCACACCTTCATTTCTGCCCCACATTCTGCCTAAAGCACGTGGACCAACCTAAGGTCAAGAACGAGGTAGTGTGCCCCACAGTGGGAAGGAAATGCAAAATCACATCCAAAGGCACAGATATAAGGAGAGGGAAAGAATGAGGCCGGTAATAAAATCTAAAGGGCAGCAATGGTAACTATTGCTGCCCTGAGTTCTATACAAATGAATGTGCATCTGTCTCACATGGACATTGCACCACACTGTATTATAGCTGTTTATTTGCATATCTTTTCTCTGCTTCTGTGAGTCTCGGGACATTTTGTGTCTGAAAATACCCCTCTTTCTCCTGGCACATGGTCTTGCATATGGTAGGTACTGAAAAATTTTTGTCGAATTCATGAAGGAAGCCATTTCTGGGTTTCCAAATCATTAGGTCTATGGTAACAGCCCTGGTTTTAAAAACCAGAGAATGGGGTGCTTGCTCGGGTCATGATCTCGCAGTTCATGGGTTCGAGCCCCCGGTCGGGCTCTGTGCTGACAGCTAGCTCAGAGCCTGGAGTCTGTCTTTGGATTCTGTGTCTCCCCCTCTCCTTGACCCTCCCCTGTTCATGCTCTCTCTTTCTCTTAATAATAATAATAATAATAATAATAATAATAATAATAATAAAAACATTAAAAATTTAAAAACAAAAAACAAAAACAAGACAAAACCAGGGAAGTATTAAGAGAGGTTCCTTTTTGATATTTGTTTCTCCACTATTATTAATTCCTCCCTCCCACCCTTCTCCTTTTGTCACCATCTCTTCCTAGCCTCATTCCTGCCCCATCCATACCTAGGGATGAGAGAATCTCTCTAATAGACCAAACTAGTTTTCTTTTTTTCTTTTTTTTTAATAGTTTATTGTCAAATTGGTTTCCATACAACACCCAGTGCTCTTCCTCACAAGTGCCCTCCTCCATCACCACCACCTCTTTTCCCCCCTCCCCCTTCCCCTTCAACCCTCAGTTCATTTTCAGTATTCAGTAGTCTCTCAAGTTTTGCGTCCCCTTCTCTCCCCAACTCTCTTTCCCTCTTCCCCTCCCCCTGGTCCTCCATTAGGTTTCTCCTGTTCTCCTGTTAGACCTATGAGTGCAAACATATGGTATCTGTCCTTCTCTGCCTGACTTATTTCGCTTAGCATGACACCCTCAAGGTCCATCCACTTTCCTACAAATGGCCAGATTTCATTCTTTCTCACTGCCATGTAATACTCCATTGTATATATACATACCACATCTTCCACTCATCAGGTGATGGACATTTAGGTCTTTCCATGTTTTGGCTATTCTTGACAGTGCTGCTATGAACATTGGGGTACATGTGCTCCTTTGCATCAGCACTTCTGTATCCCTTGGGTAAATCCCTAGCAGTGCTATTGCTGAGTCATAAGGGAGTTCTATGGATAGTTTTCTGAGGAATCTCCACACTGTTTTCCAGAGCAGCTGCACCAGTTTACTTTCCCACCAACAGTGTAGGAGGGTGCCCGTCTCTCCACACCCTCGCCAGCATCCATAGTCTCTTGATTTGTTCATTTTAGCCACTCTGACTGGTGTGAGGTGGTATCTCAGTGTGGTTTTGATTTGTGTTTCCCTGATGCTGAGTGATGTTGAGCATCGTTTCATGTGCCTATAGGCCATCTGGATGCCCTCTTTGGAGAAGTGTCTGTTTATGTCTTCTGCCCATTTCTTCACTGGGTTATTTGTTTTTTGGGTGTGGAGTTTTAGACCAAACTAGTTTTCAAGGGTTGTATTTTATAATATATTCTTCAAGACAATCATTCAGTCCACAAAGGTTGTTTGAGCACTTACCACAAACACCAGACATTAAGAAACTAAAAGGGGTAGCTGAATATATTCCAGGGCAGCTGACACAAGATTTACCTGTTGAATTACAAATTTTAAATTGAAAAGGACAGAGAATAGCATCATGAAATCAAAGAGAACTAAGAATGTCGTGCGTTACACTGAAGCTCAGAATGACCAGCTGCATGAGCATAAAATGGGGAGACTTGACATAAAGGTAGGTCATGTGAAAAAGCTTAGCACAGGCCAAAAAAGTGTGACACGTACTTTTGGACTCCATTAAATGTAGTAGTAGTAGTAGTAGTAGTAGTAGTAGTAGTAGTAGTAGTAATAGCTAACATCCATTGGGTGGTTACTCGGAGCCATGCACTACTGTAAGCATTTAAGTAGTAGCTCATTGAAGGGGCATGGGCTGGCTCGGTGGGTAGAGGATTCAACTCTTGATCTTGGGGTCATGAGCTTGAGTCCCACGTTGGGCAGAGAGACTAGTTCAAAAAAAATGATAAGTATTAGCTCATCTAATCCTCATGAACAACCTGTCAGGATAGTCTAAAATGTTTCCATTTTACAGATGAGAAAGTAGAGGCACAGAGCAGGTACCTAGCTGACTCAATGTCAGTGAGGGCAGAGCCTGGATAGGAACACAGAGAGCCATGCAGACCCACTCTTGTTATCAGTCCAAGTGCCTGAAATGAAAAGCACCGTGATGACATTTTTTTAAATGTTTATTTATTATTTTTGAGAGAGAGACAGAGTGTGAGTGGGGGGAGGGGCAGAGAGAGGGTGACACAGAATCTGAAGCAGGCTCCAGACTCCGATCTGTCAGCACAGAGCCCAACGTGGGGCTTGAACCCACAGACCACGTGATCATGACCTGAGCCGAAGCCAGACACTTAACCAACTGAACCACCCAGGTGCCCCGATCACATTCTTTTCTGAACTGATCAATCCATGTCTGGGGTCTTGGTGTAAGAGAGAATAGCACAAACCAAAGGGTGTCCCAAAACCAGGATGTGACAGGGCTGGAAACCTACCCCAATGGATGAAGAAACTGAGAAGAACATGTGTTCCAATATTTAAAAGCCACTCCGTGAAAGAACAATAAGAATCCTATATTGTAGCCACAGAGAAATTACGGGTTTAGGTTGACAAACATTTAACAGGGTCCCTATATCTGACCAAGAAGGCTGGTTGGGGCTGGAGACTCAGACATCAGTAAAAGAAGACATACTTCCTGTCCTGGAAGAGCTTCTAGTCTAGGGGGGAGGGAGGGGAACCTGGGCTCCCATAAGACCTTTCTGAGCACTTTTACAGCTGGGCCATAGATCAGCAGGTGTCCTTCCCCAGGGGGTACATACAGGCATCCTGGAATCTCACCTCCCCAGAGAGCGGAGGGCATTCCCACAGTGCTGAGTGGTTGGACTGGATTTCAGGCCACAAACTAGTGATAAAAATATAAATTCACGGGACGGCTGGGTGGCTCCGTGGGTTAAACGTCTGACTTCAGCTCAGGTCATGAACTGGTGTTTTGTGAGTTCGAGCCCCCAGCACAGAGCCTAGAGCCTGCTTCCAATTCTGTGTCTCCCTCTCTTTCTGCTCCTCCCCTCTTCACATTCTCTCTTTCTCAAAAATAAAGATTTAAAAAAATGTTTCTAAAGCATACAAACTCCAGGAAGATGTAGAATTTTGTCAGCTGTGTTCACTGTTGCATTTCCAGGATCGAGGACCATGCGTAGGCACAGACGGGGTGCTCAGTAATTGAATATATGAAAGAATGAACATATAAAAACAAGGATTCTCATATTAAAACCTGTGTTATTTGTGGACCCACATATTTGTGTGTGTCGTGGAGGTGAAGACTCTTTAACATGCCTCACTCAATTATATCACCTGTCTGGTCCTGGATTTTGCCGCCTCTGGGTTTATCACTGAAATATCTGCAAACATTTTTTTTATTTGAGAGAGAGACAGAGAGCGTGAATGTGTGTGTGAGAGAGAGCAGGGAAGTGGTAGAGGGGGAGGGACGGGGGATCTTGAGGTGGGGCTCGATCTCATGACCATGAGATCATGACCTGAGCCAAAATCAAGTGTCAGACACTCAACCAACCGAGCCAGGCAGGTGCCCCCATGCAAACTTTAAATGTCTATGAAATCAAATTCTATAGTTGAGCTCTAAAGTGGAAAAGATTTGTCTATTACCAGATTACATTAGTCGAATATCAAGAAAATTATCTGTATGAGATTTTCAAGTTATTTTTGCTTAATCAAGTCACTCAAGATAAATTTTATTACTTTCATGATGTTAGCAGACAATAGATAAGTCATCTATTCTGACAGCAAGGGAAGAAAATGTCTTTGCTTAAGTGAGAAATATTTTTAAATGCTTATTTTTGAGAGAGAGAGAGAGAGAGAGCACATGTGTGCGCACATGCACACATAAGCCACATAAGTGGGTGAGGGGCAGATGGAGGGAGGGGGAGGGAGAGAGAGAGAGAGAGAGGATCCAAAGTGGGCTCAACACTGGAGCCCAACATAGAGAGCTGGATGTGGGGCTCAAACTCACGAACCGTGATATCATTGTCTGAGCCAGTCAGATGCTTAATCGACTGAGCCACCAGGTGCCCCTTAAGTGAGAATTTAAAAAATATATAAGCATTACATACAGTACATCTTTTTGTCTATTTTTATCATGAAGGCAATGCTTTCATAAGCTTATGACCAGCTTGGTGAGGAGCATTGGTAATTTCTAAATGCCGAAAGACAAATGCCATTCTTTTCACACATCTTCCTGCAAGAAACAAACATTCTCATTCCAGATATGCACTTCCTAATATATGCAATAGATAAAGCAGCAAAATATTTGAGACCTCTTGGGTGACCTTTCAGTTTTTTCTTTATTGATTTCCTTTCACCTCATGAAAGGAAAGACACTGTGATGAACTGTTTCAATGAATAACTTACCTGCTTAGAAAAAGCAGAGAGCCCAAACCATAAGTCCAATTTAATTTGGGAGAAATATGAAGACGTCAGCTGTAGAAACAATGGGCCTTTTCAACAATAATAGATTCATTTTTTCCCAGGACCCAAGACTAATTTCAACACTGACTTGCTGTGCTTAGCCATCTGAAAATGTTCTGATCCCTAGGAAATAATTTTATGGCTTCCAGGAAAAAAATGTGCCTAATTCTGAATTTTTGCCAATCCCTGAGAGAAGAATCCCCGATGGCTAGTTGTCAGAGTCAGGGGTTCAACTGCATCCATGAAGCTAGGATTGTTGGCTTTGTGTTCTGATTGACAGAAATAGAACTTTATCAGTTTAAAGACCAGGATATGTAATATAAAGGAGATGAAGTCAAAACCACTCTGTTTCAGGTGCGTCTGGGTGGCTCAGTCAGTTAAGCATCCAATTGTTAATTTCAGCTCAGGTCATGATCTCACGGTTTGTGGGCTCAAACCCCACATCAGGCTCTGTGCTGACAGTGTGGAGCCTGATTGGGGTGCTCTGTCTCGCTCTCTCTCTGCCTCTCCTACACTTGTACTCTCTCTCTCTCTCAAAAATAATGAAAAAACTTCAAGAAAAACCCTCCATGTCATATTCATTCATTTTACGTGAACTTAATATTCACATAAAAAATAAAATCTCCCAAATATTTTTGATACTTACAATTAGATATTTCAGATCTATTGTTAACTTATGATGAGCTTTTCCTTTTTCTGTGGTTCCCAGATGTATTAAGTTAAATATAAACACACACACACACACACACACACACACACACACACACACACGAGCATGCAAACATTCACACAAACCAGTATTTAAATGGTGACACACACACAAAGCATTTTCCTGAGAAAACACAACGATGCAAATTAAATGTTCATGAAGGTCTCAGACAACTCGCCATAAAATGCAAGGTCTCCAGGGAAAGAGGTTGGACGGCTGGTTGGTTGGTTGTTTTCTCCATGCGGAAAACCTGGCGGGAGAATAGGAATCCAACTCTTGGGGTTGGAGTCACTGCTTCTGAGCTCCTTATGGCCCTAAAAGTTTATCGTTCTGTGAATTACTTCTTCCAGTGATTGTTCCCATAAACAAACTGTTCCTTGGGAGAAAGAGGGGCAGTTTGGAAAGGCATGTTTATTCTTTTTTTTTTTAACGTTTTATTTATTTTTGAGAGACAGAGATAGCATGAGCAGGGGAGGGTCAGAGAGAGAGAGGGAAACACAGAAGCAGGCTCCAGGCTCTGAGCTGTCAGCATAGAGCCTGATGCGGGGCTCGAACCCACGAACCACAAGATCATGACCTGAGCCGAAGCCAGACGCTCAACCAACTGAGCCACCCAGGTGCCCCAAGGCATGTCCACTCTTTCAAGCTACTAGCAGTATATAAAAGAACCCAGTTCTTTAGTGCTGACCATGAGCATGCACCCATTAGCTAAACAGTACCCTAAAGGTGATGGGCTCTTCCAAACCTCACCACAGCGATGAGGCACAAAGCCATCTATGTCACTGAAAGGACAGTGGATCCAAATTCTGACTCTTTCAAGGGAAATATTTTTTATTAGCTTAAAAATCTTGGTTCCCACATTTTAAAAAGCACTTCTCAAACCTATATAAGAGGATCTTCCTTGCCCTGTGTCTGCACCTCTATACACACTGGTTTTCTTTGAGGCCCGGCTTCCCACATTCCTGAATATGCTTTCCCATCCTGTATCAGCCATCTTAAAACCCTGAACAGAAGCAGAAAGAATGGATGCGGCCGAATCAGAGAAGACTCAAAGTTCTTTACTTAGCTGTAAGCAAGTTAAGGGGTGCAATGTAATTTCTTTTTTGGTGTGTGAACGCCCCCGACAAGTTCTCAAATAGCAGACAAACATACACTGCTCACTTCAGTTGAGAATCTTCCACAGAAAGCGTGTCAAAGAGTGTGAGAAGCACAATGTTTCTGGTCCATGATACGTAGATTATTTTAAAGTACACTTGACATTATAAATGTGTACAAATTCAGAGAGAGGTTCCAGAAACTTCAGAAGCCACAGATAAAGGTTTAAGAAGCTGAAGGCTGCGAACTCCCTTTCTCATTTAATCCATGCTTAATTTTGCATTCCTCACAGGTGAGCAGGCAGTGCCTAGAACGGAAGCAAAACTGGAAGTTTGTGTTTTGTCCCTGGTTGGGCTACTCTTAACACAATGTCACAGAGAGGCATCTTCTATGTGGAAGTTCACAAGCCTAATTAAAACAAATTTTTTTAATGTCTTTATTTTATTTTGAGAGAGGGAGAGACAAAGAGTAGCAGGGGAGGGGGCAGAGAGAGAGGGAGACACAGAATCTGAAGCAGGCTCCAGGCTCTGAGCTGTCAGCAAAGAGCCTGACACGGGGCTCGAACCCACGGACTGTGAGAGCATGACCTGAGTTGAAGTCAGATGCTTAACCGACTGAGCCACCCAGGTGCCCCAAAGCCTAATTTTTAAAAAAAATTTTTTATTTATTTTGAGAGAGAGAGAGAAAGAGAAAGAGAGAGAGAGAGAGCAAGCACAAGCAGGGCAGAGAGAGAGAATCTTAACAGGCTCCGTGCTCAGCTCCATAAGATGGAGACATGGGGCTCCATCTTATGACCCTGGGATCATGACCTGAGCCAAAATCAAGAGTTGGACAATTAACTGACTGAGCCACCCAGGCGCCCCTCACAAGCCCAATTTTTAAAGGAAAAACAGAGCTGTTTCTTGGTTTGAGACCCCTCAGAATCCCATCCCCCACAAAAGGTCAATAATAATCTTCATATCCGATGTTGTTCTCACAGGTTTCATGCTGTCTCTCAAACAGAACCCACTGTGACCAGCGAAGGTCTTCAGAGAAATGTGTTCCCAACACCCAACCTATCAGTATTATCATAGGTACTATTTGCTGAGCACTCGCTCTCACAAATAGCCATTTCTATTCCTTATAACATGCATGCAAACAATTCTGATCACCATTTTCTACAGAGGAGGAAACTGAAAATCAGAGTGTTAGACACTTGTCCAAGGTTCCACAGCCTCGTAAGTGGTAGACCTGGTTTTCACCCGGGTACTCTCACCACCGGGGTAACATCCCTGACTCGAGTCCTGTGGCGGACACCTCTGAATGAGAATCTGGATCTGCAACAACCTAGAGGGTTCTGAGAAGTCCCTCAGTAAAGAAACCTGTTCAAATTCTACATGACCTCGTGACGGTAGAAGCCACGTCTGCTCATGAAGGTATTCCTTAGAGACCTGCACGACGTCTTGAACAAACGAAATAGGTACTTATTGAAGCTGAATAGCAACAGCTCAGAAATTGAGAGTTAAAGAGGTTTTCTTTTTCAGCATATGGATATGTAAAAAATTGTTTGATAAGTGGTGAAAAGGCCTTATTTAACTTTTTATAATTCTTTTCATTACAATCCCTCAGTCAAAGGGGTTCCTGGGTGGCTCAGTCAGTTGGGCATCTGACTCTTGATTTTGGCTCAGGTCATGATCCCACAATAGTGGGATCGAGCCCCGCATTGGGCTCCATGCTAAGCATGAAGCCTGCTTGAAATTCTCTCTCTCTCTTGCCCTCTGCCCTCTCCCCTGCTTGCATGCTCTCACTCTCTCTTCAATAAAATTAATAAATAAGTAACTAAGTAACTATAAATAACAATAATCCCTCAGTCAAAAAGATTACAAACCTGTCGCAATGACATGGATGGTGCTAGAGGGTATTATGCTAAGTGAACTAAATCAGAGAAAGACAAATACAATATGATCTCACTCATATGTGGAATTTTAGAGACAAAACAAGTGAGCAAAGGGGAACAAAGGGAGAGAGAGGTTAACCAGGGGGAGCTGGGTGGGGGAGAGGGGTGAAACAGGAGAAGGTGATTAAGAGTCCACTTAACATGATGAGCTCCCAGTAATTATGGACCTGTTGAATCACTATATTGTACCTCTGAAACTAACATAGCACTGTATGTTAATTACTCTGGAATTAAAATTTAAGAACTTAATAAAATTTTTTTAAAAGGTTACAAACCTGTTATGCCCTGGACCAAAACCAGCCCCACGTAGCTGATCTTCCACAGAATGGAATTTACTCTGGCATACTCGTATGTATGATGCCTTTCCAAGGGCGAATCCCAAGATACCTGCAACTGTAAAAGGAGGTGAGGAGAGATGATTTAAAAGCTCAGTATCGCCTCTATTAGTTATCTTCTAGAACTTTCTACTTTAACAGTAGTAATTCTCATATGAAAAGTTCCGTGATAAATCAACGAACAAAACCTCTGGGAATGAACCTCCCTATGAGAGAGAGGGATCAGGAAATGGAGGCTTTCTGATCTCCTCAGTTTTGAGCTGGTGGTAGAAGGGCCAGGACAGAGCCAGCGAAGGCGCTGCCTCAGGCAGGCAGCCAGTGGGAGGCCCAGATGGCAAACAGGTTTCTGAGGTGCCCGGGGTGGGAAGAGATGGGCTCTGTTGTGTCCATAGGTGACTTCCAAATCACTGGGCAGGAAAGACCTTTCATTCTCTGTATGGGTTACTGCAATCCATCTTGCCCGCAGGGAAGAGAGCTCATGAGGCAGAGGGAATCTATGGGAGAAATATCCAACCTCTCTTCCTGCCGGGCATGAGATTTCAGACTGTAACCTGGAATGCATCCTCTTTGTACATGACGGGTCTATGCATGAGTGGAAGATGAAACCCAAGTCTGTGGCAAATGTATTATTAGAAAGTCTGATTTTTAAACATTATTCATTTGGTAGGTCCATGATAGAAAATATCTTGGGGGTATGTGTGTGGGTGGCTCAGTCATGATCTCACAGTTCATGAGTTCAAGCCCTGCATCAGGCTCTGCGCTGATGGCTCAGAGCCTGGAGCCTGCTTCGGATTCTGTGTCTCCCTCTCTCTCTCTGCCCCTCCCCTGCTTGCTCTCTGATTCTCTCTCTCAAAAATAAATTAACATTAAAAAATTAAAAAAAAAAAAGAAAAGAAAATATTTTGAAAAAACTAGCCAAAAGAAGAAAACTATAGGCTCTAATGGCTCTGTCATTCAGAGGTTCTGCTTGGTCTCCTCTTGTATGCCCTGCTGATGTATCTTAGTCCAGGCTTTAAAGAGGCCTGTCTATGGGCGCCTGGGTAGCTCAGTCAGTTAAGCATCTGGCTTCGGTTCAGGTCATGATCTCACGGTTTGTGGGTTTGAGCCCCACATCGGGCTCTGTGCTGACAGCTTAGAGCCTGGAGCCTGCTTCAAATTCTGTATCTCCCTCTCTCTCTGACCCTCACCTGCTCATGCTCTCTCAAAAAATAAAATAAAATAAAATAAAATAGGCCTGTCTAAGGTGGAGTCCCTACTGCTCAGCCTTATATCAAAAAGTGTGAATGAACTAAGAACTTCACACTGACAAAAAAACAGAGACTGACATTCACATCTACAGTTGCCATAAGCATCTTCTTTTAAAAAAATGAATCTTTTTAGGGTTTGTTTGTTTTTAACTTCTATAACTTACGTGCAACTTTGGGCAATGATCCAAATCTTGGGTTAGATGCTAAATAACCTAAGAAGTAATATATAAATACATTATTATTACATTTTATAACTTATTTAAATTTATAAAATATAAATAAAATTTTAAAGTAAATCTTGATATACATGGATTCTTAAAGAGATGATTTTTAAAGAGTTATAAGTCAATTCTTAATTGAACTTAACTCTCAAATAACCATTTTTAGCAAGTAGCAAGTATTAGTAGCTTTAGTGTACAGGAAAAGAACATGAAACAGACCATTTAAGACCAATTTAAATATATCAAGGCAGGGGCAGGAGGGCACCTGGCCGGCACAGTCCATAGAGAATGTGACTCTAGATCTTGAGGTTCTAAGTTCAATCCCCAAATTGGCTGTAGAGATTACTTAAAAAAATAAAATCTTAAAAAAAGACACCAACTCAACGAGGGGACTAACAACCTAGTTCCAAGCAATAAGCATCGTCCCCTCTCCTTTTCTAAGTAACTCAACATGAAGTCTCAGTTTAGAGAGTCACAGTGTATATATAGCAAAATTTAAAATGAAAACATTAAAATCTGTGGTAGGCAGAGTAATGGTCTCCTAAAGATGTCCACATCCCAATTCTTGGAAACTATGAAGAAAATGGAATTAAGGTTGCTAATCAGATAATTTTAAAATAGGAAGACTATCCTGAATTATCTGAGTGGACTCAATGTAATCAAGATGTAATCATCTTGAGGGGCACCTGGATGGCTCACTCAGTTAAGTGCTGACTTCGGCTCAGGTCATGATCTCGTGGTTTGTGAGTTTGAGCCCTGCGTCGGGCTCTGAGCTGTCAGATTCTCTGTGTGTGTGTGTCTCTCTCTCTGCCCCTCCCCCACTCATGCTCTCTCTCTTTCTCAAAAATTAAACATTAAAATAAAAAATTTTAAAGATGTAATCATCCTGAATATGGAAGAGGGATTCAGAGACAGAACCGCAGCAGTATGAGAAGATCTTATGTCAGTGTTGCTGGCTTCGCGGACAGACGAGGGGGCCGTGAGCCAGGGAGTGCGGGTGGTCTCCAGAAGCTGGGAAGGGAAAGGAAGCCCCATACCCACCCTCACCCACAGCCCGGAAAGAATGCAGCATTGCCAACACTTTGATTTCAGCCCGGGAGACCCATTTTGGACTTCTGACCTCCAAAACTGTGAGATAACCAATTTGTATTGTCTTAAGCCCCCATGTTTGTGGTAATTTATGATAGCAGCCATGGAAAACTAATACGCAAACCTGGAAAGGTATATTTCTACACATGCAGACAACTTCAGGTTTTAAGTAGTTTAATATTTATAAAACATAACCCCTATAGACGTCATGATCATATTTTTTTGCTGTCAGAGTGGTCTGATGGAGACTTGTAATTGATGAATATATTTCTTTTTTTTTTTTAATTTTCTAATGTTTATTCGTTTTTGAGAAAGACTGAGCAGGGGAGAGGCAGAGAGAGGGAGACACAGAATCTGAAGTAGGCTCCAGGTTCTGAGAGGTTAGCACAGACCTGGACACGGGGCTCAAACTGAAACTGTGAGGTCATGACCTGAGCTGAAGTCAGAGGCTTAACCGACTGAATGACCTAGGCGCCCCTGATTGATGAATATATTTCTATAAAAAGCCTATCTTGAAGTTATAAAAATGATTTTGAAGTTATATTTAATAAATCACCTTTAAAGAGAAGAATATTATGTGAAATGGGATTCTCCTAGATACACGACATATGTGGTCTGAACCCCAAAAGGAACTAGAATATTTTCCCTCATAAACATGAGTACATGTTTATATACTGGGTACAAGTATTCTTTTTAAAATCCTGGTAATTGGGGCGCCTGGGTGGCTCAGTCGGTTAAGCGTCCAACTTGATCTCAGCTCAAGTCTTGATCTTGATCTCAAACTTATGAGTTCAAGCCCCGTATTGGGTTCTACGCTGGCATAGAAAAATCCTGGTCATCGGCAGTGTTTAGTATAGTGGGCTTCCACAAGGTCAGGTGTCTTCTTGTTATCTGGGGACCAAGCAAGGTCTACAGAGGCTCTGGTGAGATGGACAGAAGAAGAAAGAGAGGCAGAAAGGCAAAGTGGAAAACTCTAAGAGGCAGGAAGAGGTTATGTGGGAAGGTGCTGGGCGGCTGCTAGTTCTCTTGATCTGTTGCTCGGATTAGACAGGGTCCCTTCCGTAGGCAGATGTAGCCTCTTGTATCAGCCTCTTGCCCCAGGAAATGGCAAGCATTCAGGGGGATTTCGGCGTGACTTATCTCCTTGGAGCACCGTGGTGCTAGAAACCACCAATCTAACCCTACACGGAGCCCCTGGGAGACACAGGGACTCTGGCACAGAGAAAGGCACTGTGTTTGTGTCCTGTGGTGGCTGTGACTACTCACTACAAACTTGGTGGTTTGAAGCAACACAAATCTGTTACCTTGCAGTTCTGGAGCTCAGAGGCTCAAAATGGGTCTCCCTGGGTGACTTAAACCACTTGGGCGGCTACACCAAAATGGCAGACTGGGTGACTTATCAACAACAGAAATAATTTATTTCTCACAGTTCTGGAGGCTGAAGTCCAAGGGCAGGTGCCAGCATGGTTGGGTGAGGGCTCTCTTTGGGGCTGCAGACTTCCTGTTGCATCATTATGTGATGGAAGAGGCTGGGGAGCTCTCTGGGACCTCTAAGGGCACCAATCCCTTCACGATGGCTCCACCCCCCTCCAAAGGCCCCATCTCCTAATACCATCACATTGGGCTTTAGGAGGTCAACATGTGAATTTGGGGAGACACAAATATTCAGACCATAGCATGGGCTAAAATCAAGATATTAGTGGAGCCACATTCCTTTCTGGAAGCTCTAGAGTTTTTGTGTTTCCAGCTTCCAGGGGCCAGCCACTTCCCTAGACTCCTGGGCCTCTCCCCCATCTCCACAGCCAGCAATGTTGAACTGAGCCTTTCTGTCTTCGGATCTACTCTTGCATTTTTAATGACCCCTTGATTACATTGGGCCCATCTAGATAATAATAGAATAATCTATTTTAAGGGCAGCTGATGAACAACCTTAATTCGTCTGCAACTTTAATTTCCCTTTGCCACATAACTTAATGTAGCCACTCCTTCTGGAGATTAGGATTTGGGCGGCGGGGGGGGGGGGGGAACTTAGGCTGCAAATAAGCAAAAACCTGCATAAATAAGTCCTCCACCAAAACACAAAGGCTAAGTGCCAAAAAGCTGCCAGGAGGGCCACTGAAAACGGGGCTCTCAAGTTGAACAATAAACAGATCCTGAATCTTACCGTGGTGGACTAGTCCTTGGGTGGCGAGCATGCTCACAAGAGAAAAAGGCAGAGCTGCAAAAGAAAGATGCCCTTCAATATCGCTCTTTTAAAACTTGGCACCTCACCCAGAAGTCAGGGGAAGTTAGTCTGTGTTTTCTTCTCTTATCTACCTTGGCAACAGGGTGTTAGTCATTTGTTATTTTACTTATTCAACAAATATTTATTAAGCACCGCATGAAGAATTTTCTTGAAATCTGCCCCAGTCACTCAACCTGATGCACAGCATTAACGTGACAAAACTGAGCCCCGAGCTCCTCCATCTCTGACATCCGCTTTTACAGAAAGCCCACCACGTGCCAGATTCTGCGCATTAAATACAACAAAGGCATCTGAGTGCAAGTGCACACTTGGCCGTTGAATCTGGGCGTTGCCTCAAGCTGTCTTTTGAAAACTCCAACCCTATAACAAAGTTGAAAAACAATACAATAAACTCCTGCATACCTGACCTAGGACCGTTCCTAGCTTTTGTCTCGAATGCTATTTTACTGCACAATCTGGATATGTCTGTTATCTGAAGACGATGAGATTAGCACATTCATATTAAACATGGGTGGTGTTGAGCTATGATTTTTAAAACTGGCAAGTTTGTCTGGAAAAGGCAGTTTCTAGTTCTATCAAAATGCAGAGCAGAGAGCGCTGATTGACATCTAGCTCTTCCTAGCAACCAAGAAAAATTGAATGGCAACCAATTTTTCCACTCATATCTACCTGATGGTAGACAAACGGGTCATACTGAAATGTTAGTCTACTAGTGCTAGTGCTTACTTAAATTACTTATCCATAGGTTGTAAGACAAAACAAAACAAAACAAAACAAAACTCGTGACTTTCTAGGAGCACAATCAATCATTATAATGTATAAAAAACATCAAGTTGTAAAGTGTTGCTTCCAAAACTATTGATATTGAACTTGAATGATTTGAGAAATGAAAAACATGTATTTCAAAGTATAAATTGCCCCAATACTGCAAATCATTGGGACTACATTTTTGGGCTCTATAATGACATTTTCAAATGACAAATCATGAATTTTTTAAGTTGGAAGAGGCTTTAAAGCGCAGCATGAATTCACACCCTCATCTTATATAAGACAGACCCAGCAAGAGGAAGTGAATCAGCAGAAGAGGTCACTCCAGAGACGTTGTAAGAACTATTATTAATGGAACAATGCCACTTTTTACTCGTATCACAAAAATTTAAATGTTTATTTATTCATTTTTTAGAGAGTCATTCCACAAATATTCAATAGGCAAGTTCTATATGGAAAGCACTGTGCTAGGCTCTGGGATGAAGCAATGAATCTGACGTTATTTCTGAACTCAATGAAAGTTAGGGTCTAGTGAAATTTACGAAGGTCAAATCTTTCAAGAAATTCTAAATAACACTCTTGGTACATGTCTTTGGTCACACGGAGGAAAGTGTGTATCACTTCCTGCTGAGAGAAGGAAGGTAATCCTACATCAGATAGGACCTCTGCACTTAAAAGGGCCTAGATATGGATTTAGACTCAAAACACCCCATGACATTTAAAGTTCTTCAGGGAATTATGCAGTCTCTGCTCAAAAGTGAATCATTACCATAATTCTCCTGTGATATGTGGGCAGTTTATTGCAGCAAATACAGGGTTAACGAAGATTAAGGGGAGTTCAATTACCTCTCTTCCAGAAGCTTTCTTCTTGACATTCTCGGATAATCTTTAAAATCTCCCCTCTGTGGATGTGCAGTTTTGATTTTGGACAATATAATAGACTCTGCAAGGAAAGTTATGTGATGAGTTGACTGCAATCATTAGAAAAGCATCTGTTGGTTGTTTTCTCTAGACCAGGACAGGGGAGTCTCTTCACTCCAGTCACACAGCGTAATGGCCTCAAAGCCAGTGCCTGCCAACTGGGAACATTGGGTGGACTTAGGCAAGGAAAGAACCCCAGCTGGAGAAGCCGAGTGGCTCATGGACTCTCGAGCATGGGGCAGACACGTGGTCCCAACAAATCACTGCTGAGGCCGCACTTCCTCTCTGACCCCCAGCTTCTGTCCATGCGGCTCACTGGCCCAGCAATGCTCTTCACTCCCTTTGCCTGCCTGGTGTCCTTAAGACCCAGTTGAGTGTTGTCTCCTGGGAGAAGATGATACTTTCCCTAAAGCACAGTGTTCACATCTCTGGGATCCCATTCAGAGCTGTGCATTGCAAGTTAGCAATATATAGATCTGTATTCCGATTCATCTATTTCTACTTAGGTATGCATTTTTAGGCTAAGAACTCACCAACAGACCGCTTTTTATTTGTCAACATACCCTACTTTCTATCTTAATAGGTTTTTTTTACACATTTATTAAGTGGTCTGCACATAATTTCTGATGTGACTGCCAACATAGTTGAAATGATTATTTTTATTAGATCTATAGTATTCTTTTTATCATGTTGAAACATTATAATCTAGGCTAACTCCCATCATATATGGCCCTTCCCCTTTTGTGGGTATGTATTATTCACTCACTCTTACTTCTCTATTCTCATATTCTCCTCTGCCTATCACTGCCATTCTGGGGGGTTAATGCAGATCATTTGTTGTTAGGCATTGCTGCAAATGTTCATTGTTACGAGTGCATACATCTTTTGTAAGCAAATAGATTGTTTTATATATTTAATTTTACTTTTTTTTAAGGGGAAACACCCCTTTTAACATTTATTTATTTTTGAAAGACAGAGACAGAGCATGAATTGGGGGGGCAGAGAGAGCGGGAGACACAGAATCTGAAGCAGGCTCCAGGTCAGCACAGAGCCCGATGCGGGGCTCGAACTTGTGAACCACAAGATCATGACCTGAGCCAAAGTCCAACGCTTAATGGACAAAGCCACCCAAGTGCCCCTATTTAATTTTACTTTAAAATGTTAAAAGGATTTTTTTTCATGTTTATTATTTATTTTTGAGGCAGAGCATGCGTGGGGGAGGGGCACAGAGAGAGGGAGACACAGAATCTGAAGCAGGCTCCAGGCTCTGAGCTGTCAGCACAGAGCCCGATGCAGGATCAAACTGACGAACCATGAGATCATCACCTGAGCCAAAGTTGGAAGCTTAACTAACTGAGCCACCCAGGTGCCCCTTAAAATGTTGTCAACTCATCTCTATGCTTTTAAGCTCCATCCATGTTGTTTACACACCTAGTTCACTGTACTAACTGCTGGCTAATTCTCCAGGAGGTTTCCGAATTCTCACCACTGCATGTCTCCTTATAGTCCCCAGTGAGAATATTTTTCAGATACATCCCTAAAAGTAAAATATAGGGCATGTGCATTCCTGGTTTGACAAAGTCTCGCTAGACTCCTCTCCCCAATGGCTGCATCGTATCCACTCACACCAGGAGCCCCTCAACATCCCTCTGTCTACAGAACCTGCCTAGGAGCCAGTTAAGCCGGATTCTCAGCACATTGAAGAATGGAGCTTGGAACATTTGGCATTACTCAGTGTTCTAAATGTTGACAGTCTAATAGGTATAAATGTAATATTTTACTCTTATCTGCATTTCTCTGATAACGTGTTTGAGGATCTACCTATTCTTCAGCCAGAATGCCCTACTCCTCCAGTGCTGGGGCAATCGCTCAACCGAATCCGGCTTGTGCTCTTTTGTTAAGCAGTGGCTCAATGCTTTTTGATTGTGGTAACTTACCCATGACATCATACTTCCCATTTCAGCCATTTTACAGTATACAATCCATGGCACTAAGTACACCCACAAGGTTGGGCAGCCACGACCACCATCTAGTGCCAGAACTTTTCATCACCCCAAAAGGAAATTCCATACTATTAATGAGCCTCTCCTCACTTCCTGCTCCCCCAACCCTTAGCTCCCTGGCAATCACTAATCTGCTTCAGCTGTACGGATCTGCCTATTTCGGGTATTTTATGTAAGTGGTATCATACAATATGTTTCTCTTTCTGGCTCTCTTCTCTCCCTCGGCATGATGTTTTCAAGCTTCACCAGTGTTGCAACATGTGTCAGTCAGTCATTCATTTTTGTGGCTCAACAACATTCCATTGTATGAATATGCCACATTTTGTTTATCCAGTCATCTACTGATGGATATTTGGGTCATTTCTACCTTTCAGCTATTGTCAGTAGAACTGCTATGAATATGGATGTACAAGTTTTTGTTTGAACACCTGTTTTCAGTTCTTCTAAGCCATATGGCTAAGTTCATGTTCAGCTTATTGAGAAACTGCCAAACTGTTGTCCACAGCACCTGCACCATTTACAGTCCCACCAACAAAGTGTGAGCGTCCCATCCTTCCACATCCTGGTCAATGTTTCTCATTTTCTTGTTTCTGTTCTTTTCAAATTAGCACATTAAAATTCTCAATATAAATTATTTCATTAATTTAAGCTAAATAAACTAAATTGTTTCTGTTTTTAATTATGGTCATGTTAGTGGTTTTGATTTGTATTTCTCTAATGACCAATGACATTGCTCATCTAGTCATTTGCTTGTTGGTCATTCATATATATATATATTCCTTGGAGAAGTACCTGTTTAAATCCTTTGCTTATTTTTTTCCAAATTGGGCCATTTTTCTCTTTGTTGTTGCGCTGTAAAAGCTCTTTGTATATTGTGGATAACAGACCCTTACCACTATGTGTTTGAAAATGATTTTTCCATCCTCTGGGTGGCTCATTCATTTTTTAAAAAAATTTTTAATGTTTGTTTTTGAGAGAGAGAGAGAGAGAGAGAGAAACAGAGCGTCAGCGGGGTAAGGGCAGAAAGAGAGAGAGAGAGACACAGAACCTGAAGCAGGCTCTAGGCTCTGAGCTGTCAGCACAGATTCCAA
The DNA here is from genome assembly GCF_006229205.1 of Suricata suricatta. Taxonomy (NCBI): domain Eukaryota; kingdom Metazoa; phylum Chordata; class Mammalia; order Carnivora; family Herpestidae; genus Suricata; species Suricata suricatta. The sequence goes on along the minus strand of NC_043700.1, from coordinate 154,897,667 downwards.
CGCAGGGCTCAAACTCACGAACTGTGATATTGGACCTGAGCCGAAGTCAGATGCCTAGCTGACTGAGCCACCCAGGGGCCCTTCACTCATTTTTTAAAAACAAATTTTATTTAACTTGTTCCTTACTGTATTAGTCACATTTGTATTTTCTTGTTTGTGAATTATTTATGTAGGACCTCTGCCATTTACCTCTTGACTCTTTCATGTTTTTCTTAAGGTGCTGCTCTTTCACTTTGGAGTTTTGCCTTCCTGATTTTGCCAAAACTCTTTTTTAGACTCTTTGTAGTAGATGACAGTGTGGATGAGGGCCACCATTTCTTGAGTACTTTTCCATGGGCCAGGCACTGAGCCAAGCACTTTACATGTGTGATGGCAAGGTGGAAAGACCCCGTCGCCCCTCTGCCTTCAGAGTTCTAGAAACAACTCAAGCAGGCACCCTCTGTCTTCCTTCTCCACAAGTCCCCAGAGCACAGCGGCTTGACCGTGGTCAGGTGGTCAGGGTGAGTGAGTCACAAGGCGAGAGAGGGAGCTCTTCTTCCGCTGCACTTACCTTAGTCCCTCAGCAAGCACTCCTTATCACAGTGCAAATACCTCCTCTTGCTTCTGCCTATGGCTGCCACGGAGGTGGGGTGCACCTCCCTCCCTCCTTTGCCCCAAACACACACACACACACACACACACACACACACATGTATCCATGCATCTGGGCTCGGGGACCCTGACTACCACACTTGCTGTGAGTCTGCAGTCAGGACGGGTCGCTCCTGCACAGTCTCCACAGAGGAGCTCTGGTGATCCTTCCCTGTAGAGTCATAAATGTTTCATGGCTCTCGATTTCACAGAGGCAACTCGGGTACCTAAATTCTTCTCCTTCTGACTGGATGTCACTTGTCTGTTAACTTCTCCTAAACTTGGCTCCTTAAACACCACCCCCTTCATAAACTAATTTTAGCTGGGAAAGACGCTAGAGAGTAGGAACTCCATTTTCCCATCACAATATGTTTTCTTTGCTTCATTTACCTGTCCCCGAAACACATACTGTTCCTTCTTAACAGTCTGATCTACTGTGCCCGTTGTTAATACTAGCATTCTCAATCTGATCGCTAATTTAGTGGTTAAGGAACACCTGTCAGAAGCACATATGATTAGCCTTGAGTAACAAAACTGTAAACACAGGCAGGATGTATCATTCTGTTAGATTCAATTCAGAGTTTCGCTGCTAAAGGAAACCCCTTCAGTCCTTGACCGCCTATGTAAGAGTCAGACTAGATGCTAAATAGGGAAGAGTAAGGAAAGGATTTTTATAAGTAGAATTTTAAAGGGCTCCCTTTCAAGGAAGCTAGAAAAATAGTTTCCTTCCCCACTCCACTGTCTCTGTACCCATTCAACAAAGTGGCAGACTGAAAAAAAAAGTAAGATGACTGGTCAAGGATGAGGTCTAAGGAAAGTTCTGTATGACATTTCTCACCATTTGGCTGATGTCCACATTAAAAATATACCTGCTTGCGGTGCCTGGGTGGCTCAGTTGGTTGAATGTCCGACTTCAACTCAGGTCATGATTTCATGGTTCGTGAGTTCGAGCCCTGCGTCAGGCTCTGTGTTGACAGCTCAGAGCCTGGAGCCTGCTTCGGATTCTGTGTCTCCCTCGCTCTCTGCCCCTCCCCCACTCACTCTCTGTCTCTGTCTCTCAAAATAAAATAAAGACATAAAATTTTAAAATTAAAAAAAATAATAAAATAAAAATACACCTGCTTGCTTGGTGGTGGCAAATGGGGGCCTTTGTCCTGGTGTCCGTGAGTAGACACTGAGGCCATGGTGACTTTGTCTCTGCGTCTCTTCCAGTTGAGTGTACTCAGCTTCTTCGTTGGCTCGGGGTCTAAGGAAAGTAGAAGGGGGTCACCAGGCCATGGCTGAATGTTTAAGTCCACCTTAAGAGCACCCTTAGTATCAACTCACCAATCTGGAAAACTTATTTTCATTCTGTCATTAGTCTTCATCTCCAAGCACCTGCGACTCACACTCTAATACTTCTTCCACAGCAATACACACAAATTAACTTGCTGTAGTGACAGATTAGATTGAGCGTGTAGTGAAATGACACTATGCACAGCACTACTACTTAAAAATTGTGTCCTAAAAAAAGTTTCAATTCATTACAAGGTCACTAGGCATGACAAATATTTAGGGAGTGTCTATTATGTGTCAGGCCAGGGAATACACAGCTAGATAAGACAAGTCAGTGCTGAAGGAGCTCCTGGTCTAAAGGGGAAGAAAGACAGGTCAGCAATTATGCAATAGGCAGAGGGCTCCCTTCCAGGGATGTACAGGGTACTAAGGAAGGAGCAAGAAAGGTCTAATCTCTCCGGTCAGTTCTGAAGACATCAAAAACTAAGATTTTTGAGCTTTCAAGGGGGTGGATGGACTCCAGGGCAGGAAGACCAGTCTGGAAAGTAATTGTTGTCCAGGCAAGGAACTGAAAAGACCTGAACCAAGACCATGGGGAAGGATAGAGATGATAAGTTTGAGTTTGGAAATGTTGGACTTGGGCACATATATTGGAATTAGCCAGCAGGAATCAGAATATTTGGTAATCTGTGTCTGGAGTTACAGATTAGGGATAGGCTGAAAAGATGAATTCGGGAGTTGCCATCATAATGATAACAGGTAAAGCAAGAAACATGAATAAAATGATCTACAAAGAGTATTGGAAAATGTGAACTTTGAGGTCAAAGGAATATCAATAAGAGAAGAAAAGCATAACAGGCCAAGGAAATGACTGAGAAGGAAGAGTGGATACAGAGGGGTAGGAATTTCTAAATCAGAGAATGAATGATCGGTATGGCTTGGCTCCAAAAAGTGATTTGGCAATGATGGGCAGAGTCCAGGTGGGCCACGCACCCTCCCGACCCACCTGTCACCCCAACAGTGGCCACTATCCTCTGCAGCCCTGGATTCTACGAGTACCATTGATTTCCTTGCAAAGTAAATACCATCCACATTTGTGTTTCCTACTAAACTGCCAGGCGAGCGAGCCAAGGGGACCCTTAGTTGTAACCAGGTTTCACCTCAATTATCTAATGTTATAGAGGTAGCATGATGACGCCCTAGAGTGGAAAGTCCTGAAATCAGAGACCTGAGTTCAGATCCCAACTCTACTCCTCACTAGCCTTGTGCTTTGGGGCAAGTGATTTAATGTGTCTGTGCCTCAGCATTCTCACCTCTGAAGTGGGGGTGATGGACACAGCAAGGGGCTCGAGGGGCTTTGCAAGGATGAGGGATGAAGACTAAGGATGAGTGAGGTCCATGAGGACCCAGGTCAGTACTCTGAGCACAGCGGGCGCATGAGCAGTAAAGGGCTGCTGTCAGAGCGGCCCTGGGCACCCTGTTTCTCGATCTTCAGGAAGTCTTTGCTGACCTAAGGCCAAATTAGATAATCTTTGCTTAGGCATTAGGCCAGCCGCCTCAAATCCGGAAGCAAGGCCACCACGTCTCAGTTTTGGTGCCCAGTGAATCACCAGTCCACATGTGAGCAAATCTCCGGGAGGGTGTTGCCTTCCAGGTGCAACTCCCAGCACCATGCCCGGGGCTGTTTGGGGTCCCTCTGCTTATTCAGTGCTTGGGGCTGCAGGGGTGCTGACAGCTGGGCAGCGGGAGGGAGGCCAGCGGCGGGACGAGGAGCGGGGCTTGCTCAGATGGATAGCGAAGGGGATCGGCGCACTTTCCGGCGGCGGGGGAGGGAAGCGGGGTAACAGCTCGAGGGGGTCGGCCTCCATCTGCACCCTGAGGCCGCCCGCACAACCCCAGGCCTTCTACGTTTGCCGGTTGTCAGTCGGAGCCCGAGCCAGGAGAGGCGGGGCTTTAGAGGGGGCGACTCTAGATGCCCCGCCCCTGAAGACCCCCGCGGTAAAGCGGCAGAGGAACACCCCCTCCCCTCTCCCCCCGCTCCTCGAAGTCCCTCCCACTGTCGCCCGCGGTCACCCGGGGCGGACTCACCTGCGTAGGTAGGGATTCGTCACTAGCCGCGC
>NC_043700.1:154884262-154893542 GCF_006229205.1 Suricata suricatta | reverse complement strand
GAACTGCTCTGAGACTCCCACCCCGTCCCGAGTCCCGACGCCTGGTAGGTTCTCCCTCCCCGACGTTCAGAGAACTTCCATCCCAACGAGAACTGCAACAACCGTCTACTGAACACCCTCTCTGGGCGGGTGTTCACATGCACTTACAGGTGAACCTGCTTGCCTTCTCTCCCTCCCTCCCTCCTTCCTTCCTTTCTTCCCTCCTTCCTTCCTTGCTTCCTTTTTTTTTTTTAGGTATAATTGACATTATATTAATTTCAGATGTATAACTTCATGATTAGATATTTGCATACATTGTGAAATGATCACACTAAGTCTAGTTAACGTGCCTCACTATACTGTAACCAAAACCAATCTTTCCCCCTTGGGATGAAGTCTTTTTTCCCCCCTTCTATTTATTTTTATTTATTAATTATTTTTTTTGTTATTTTTTAAAATACAGTTTATCATCAAGTTGGTTTCCGTGTAACACCCAGTGCGGGACGAAGACTTTTAAAAGATCTACTCTCTAGCAACTTGCAAATAGGCAATGCAGTATTATTAACTATAGTCACCATACTGTACATCACATGCCCATGATTTACTTGTTTTATAACTGAAGTTTGTACTTTTTGACCCCTTTCACTCATTTCACCCAACCACATGGAATCCTTTTTTCAACCTTTAGAGCGAGTACTGTTACCTTCACTTTATAGAGCAGGCAAGTGAGTTATGCAAGGCCTGGGACTTTGGAGTCAAAGCCAGGTCAGCTTGGCTCCTAAGCCTTCTCTTTCTATTACTCTCTGTCCCTGGGCTCTGGCTCCCTGCCACTCCCAAGAGCTGACACTGACAGGGAGGGAAAGCTGCTGGGTGCCTTTGTCATCTTTATTGCTCACCCCAACCCCCTCATCCTTGTATGCTGAGAATCAGCCCCTGGGATGCCCGGCACTGGAGCTCTGGGGCTCCGAGAGTGTGTTGAGCTCAAAGACAGGTTGTAAATCAAGTAGAAGGCCCCATCATTTCTCATGGTTTCCTACCCTCCTGATTGGTCTCTATGCCTTTGGCCTCAGCCCCTCCACAGTGCTCACCTCCTCGCTGGCCTCTCCATGCCCCACCCCTGCATCCTTTCTATTCTTTCTTCTTCAAGTAGACTCAGCTCTGCCCACCTTAAGCCTGGCATGGAGCCTTTCTCTAACTGAAGTCCCTTCCTCATCAGTCCTGTCCTGGCTCGTTCATACTCATCCTTCTCTGACTTTTCCTCAGAAAGCCTGCCTTGACCCCCACTCAGACTAAAGTAGGTCTCCCTTCTCTTTCAGAGCAGATGCCCTGATATTTTCTTCCATAGTGCTTATCATGAACTGTTATTATATAATTTTTTAAAGGTTTATTTATTTATTTTGGGGAGAGAGAGAGAGGATCTCAAGAAGTCTCTGCAATGCCAAGAAAGAACCCACTACGGGGTTTGATCTCATGACCGTGACATCACAGCATGAGCTGAAATCCAGAGTCGGCTGCTTAACCAACCAAGCCACCCAGGCACCCCTGGTTTTATACACTTATTAGTGAGCTTATATTTTAAAAGCCTGTTTGCTCTGCCCCAGGGTAATCTTCATGAGCTATAGAACAAGATGATATCTATTTTGTTCATTGTTGTATACTTAGCATCTCAAATATAGGAGCGGCTCAAAACCAGCTGTCAAATGAATGGGTGAAGAAGCCTGGATTCCAAGGCTGTCTGTCAATATGCTGTTGTTTTGAAGGATCCGTGTTCCCTAGTAGATCCCCCAGACCACATTACTCGTTGCAATTTACCAGTTTCTTTTCACCCCTTTTTCCTTTCCAAATGGAAGGCAATACCATTCTTTTTAAGATTTTATTAAGTAATCTCTACACCCAACGCAGGGCTTGAACCCACAGCCCTGGGATCAAGAGTCACATGCACTACCCACTGAACCAGCCGGGCACCCCAATGGAATATCATTCTATTGTTACTTTTACATTGTGTTACCGGAGGTCAGAAATAACCCTCTGCCATTTTCTGGTCTGAAAGGAACAGTTTTCTAACTGATTTTATTTTATTTTTTTAAATGAACGGCCTCCCATTACATCAAAGTCTTACTTTCAACAAATACTCTAGGGGCCTTTAGCATCTTGCTATAATAATGTCCACGTCCCAACCCTCACTTCTACTCTCCATCAAAATGTTCAGTTAATTGTCTTAAATAATTAGGAATGGCCTGTATATAATGTGCAGGAATTCTAGAAATCTCTCGAAATCCCCTAGTATTTGTTGGACAGATCTGGTGTACCCACGGATTGTTTTAGGCACTTTCAGAGATAAAAGAGGAAAGACATGGATCCTTTCCACAAAGAATTTATCATTTCCCAAAAAATTAGAATAAAATGAGATCGTTTGGGCCCTAGGAGAATATAACATTGAACAGAGTCTTTTTTAAGGCTTTGCTTCAGCATCCTACAGGGTTTCAGGATCATGACCACAAAGACGATTACCATTGGCTAATGCTATGAAAAATGGGGCTGATTTAGAAAGTGCCAAAATGTTCACAGCAGGCTCCAGCTTGAACTCTTTTCATAACCCTGCGCTGCCCTGAGGCAAGATCCAAATTCATTAAGCCTGGCACGTAGGATTCAGCTCCTGCCAGAGCCTCCAGCTCCACAGAGGGACTGATGTTCACCCTTCTCAAGCTTTCGCCTGTGCTGGCACCTCAGGCGTCCTCTGCTTCTCCACCCCTCTCTCACTCATTCTTAAAGACTGGGTCTGGGGGTCACCTCCTCCTGGCAGCCCTGCTGGACTCAGGTTTACTTTCCCACCTTCTGTGCCCTGACTGCACCCTGCAGCGGGTACCTATGATGCATAGGTGTGTGTGCACATACGGATGGATCTATTCTGCATGTATATATGCATATAAACTTATGAGGCATAACTGACATGTGTTAAGCACTATACGCTAGGCACTCTTCCGGTCTCTCTTCATATTTTAACTCCATCCCCACAGCAGGCCTGCGAGAAAGGTGCTAGGAACCTATTCTGTCAAGGAGCCAGGAAGTGAGAGCACCAGAATCTGAACCCAGGCTCTAGAGCCATGTGCTTTCAGAGTGATGCCACCCTGCTGTCCCTCCACTGTTGTCACACATTGTTACAACTACTGACGTCATTCATTGCCAACTCTTGACTGTGGGCTCCTTGAGGGCAGGGACTGATTTTGCTCAGTAACTGGGACATTGTCTAAACTCAGGAATGAATACATGAATTCAATGGGCCATAGAATGAAGAAATGAATAGTACCTGGCCCTTTATATCAAGGGGCCCACATTTCTCCTCTTCCCTTTTGCCTTTCTTCCTTTACAAAATGGTGGCAGGGCCTTCCATTTAAATTAATTAATTTGTTATTTAATAGGAGGAAATAAAATTTGATTACATGCATAATCAAATTCACATAAATGTGAGATTCCTGCAGGGCCTATAAACAACCTGAAAGAGGCTCCTAGATGGCTCAGTGGGTTAAGCGTCCGACTTCAACTCAGGTTATGATCTTGCAGGTCTGTGAGTTCAAGCCCCATGTCGGGATCTGTGCTGACACCTCAGAGCCTGGAGCCTGCTTCAGATTCTGTGTCTCCCTCTCTTTCTGCCCCTCCCCGACTCATGCTCTGTCTGTCTCTCTCTCTCTCTTTCTCTCAAAAATAAATAAACATTAAAAAACACACAACAACTTGGGAAATAAGGATTATCATTTTGACGTCACATGCAAGAAAAACATGGCCAAGGTTACAGCTGGGAATTGGTACATCCAGGATTCAGACGTTAGTGCCTTGGCTCCAGGCTCATGCTCTTAACGTTTGCAATTATGTGTGTTAGCAATAGCCTCACTGGGCAGTAGAGATGCATAACCTGATACAGAACAGGAGATAGGTACAGACAGAAGCTTGGGCAGGAGGTGGGGCCAGGAGATGGACCCACCAAGCAGAGGGAGGGAGGCGGGGGAAAGCACTAAGCCGTGTGGCTTGCCCTCCTGAGGGTGGGAGGGGTGGGGATGTATTAAAAATGCATGCAGGACTCCAGATCAGCCCCATGGGGAGCTCCAGGCTCACTCACAACCACCTCTTCTTCCCTGCTGGGTAAAAGGGGCTGTGGCTGGCTTCCTGGTGGGGAAGTCTCCCTCGGTGTGTGTAGTAGGGGTAAGGGGTGGGGCACATCGGATTGTCGGATACATCAGAGAGACCAGAGCAGCCCTCACCTGCCTGTCATCTTTTTTCTTGTCCCAGCTCTCCACTTGCCATCTGGCTAGTTCTGTGAGAGGCTCTGTGAGTCACAAGATCTTGTGAGTCACTCATTCCCTCCCTGAGGAATAAATAACGTCACGTCTCACCAAAGCCTGGAGCGGTGGGGTTTAAATGAGGTGTCACACAAAGACTGAGCCCGGGGTCTGCTTCCCTTTATGAGCAGATGCCGCTGTCAGGAGAGGCATGTCGCCAAAGTCTCAGCTTGAGGTTTTGGGCCATCAACCCAGAATCTTGGCTGCTTTGGGTTCATCTGGCTTTGACGTTGAGCCTGCCTCAGCAAGAGCAAACGCATCTCCGGAGATCATCATTTCCCCCAACTGAGAAAATCTGAAATACGAACATGAGTGCACATTGATTTGGTTGTGTCTCCAGTCTTCCTTGAGACAGGCTTATCCTTTATTTCCCTCACGAATGCTGATACCAGACATCCTGCAAGTAAATGTGGTGCTTTAATATTCCAGAACTGCTTTCCAGAGCCTATGACATGCCAAGCCTTTTGAGTGCAAAAAGCCAGCGTGCTGCTGGTCGAGCAGAGGCCAGTAATACCTTGTGGCAGATACTGTGATCTCCTTCCAAAGGTGCGTTGACATCTCAGTGTCCTGTGTCTGCCCCAAGCCTCTCTCGAGGGCATCCTCCTCCATGGCTAGAGTCAGGGAGGGAGAAAAGCAATTTGATTTTATGGTGAGAAATATTCACAACAGGGTGTTAATCCAAGCACAGATTATCTCCTTGCAGGGCCTGGTTCTGTTCTAGAAGAGAGGCTTATTAAGCAAAATGTAACTGATAGAAGGTTGGGTAAGACTTACTTTAAAAAATAAGGCTTAAAATTTTTTTTTTAATGTTTATTTTTGAAAGATAGAGCAGGAGCAGTGGAGGGGCAGAGAGAGAAAGACAGACACAGAATCTGAAGAGGCTCCAGGCTCTTAGCTGTCAGCACAGAGCCCAACGCAGGGGCTCAAGCCCACGGACTGTGAGATCATGACCTGAGCCACCCAGGTGCCCCATAATAGGCTTTATCTTTTAGAGCAGTTCTAGATTCATAGTAAAATTGAGGAGAAGGTACAAGATTTTTCCATATCCTCCCTGCCCCGAGTCATGCACAGTTTCCCCATTATCAACACCCCCATCAGAATGGTGCTTTTGTAATGGATGCATCTATATTGATACATCATTATCACATCGAGGTCATAGTTTACATTAAGTCCACTCCTGGTGTTGTACTCTGTGGGTTTGGAAAAATATTTAATGACATGTCTCCACCATCATAGTATAATAGAGAGCAGTTTCACTACCCCCAAATCCTATGTACCCTGCCTACGCGTCCCTCCCTCCCCTTGGCCCATGGCAGCCGCTGCCCTTTTTACTGCCTCTCTAGTTTTACCTTTTCCAGACTGCCATAGAGTTGAAATCATTCAGCATGTAGCCTTTTCAGAATGGCTTCGTTCACTAAATAAGAGGCATTTGTATCCTCCATGCCATTTTCATGACTTAATAGCTCATTTCTTCCTTAGCACTAAATAATATTTCACTGTTTGCATGCACCAGTTTATTTATCCGTTCACCTACCAAAGGACATCTTGGTTGCTTCCAAAGTTTGGCAAGTATGAATGAAGCTGTTAGAAACGTCTGTGTGCAGGTTTTGGTGTAGACAAGTTTTTAACTCGTTTGGGTAAATACTATAGAGCATGACTTCTGGGTTATGCGGTAAGAGTATGTTCAGCGTTATCCCAACTGCCAAAATGTCTCCAAGGTGACTGTACCATTTTGCCTTCCCACCGGCAATGGATGAGTTCCTGTTGCCTTACACCTGGCCAGCATCTGGTGTTGTCAGTGAAGACTTACTTTTGAGAGGAACCTTCTAGAATCTTTTCATTGCCCTCGTCAGCCCTCCTCACCTGATTGACTTTCCTCAGCATTAGGGAAACAAGTGTCAGTGTTCTGAGTGAACTTCTAAATAGTCGCCAGAGGCTTAGTGTTACCTGTTTCAGGTGGTTCAACCCCACCTTCCCTGTTCATGGCATCTCCCAGGGCACCTTCACCCTAGGTCCACCCGACCCCACCCTCAGACACCTACGCTTTGCCATGGTGAGCTTGTACTTACTCTTCGAGTCTCACTGGAAATATCTGTAGAGTCTAGGAATTCACGGTATGGATTTTGGAGCCAGATTGCCTGGGTTCTGATTATAGCCCCACTGTGTATCTGGGTAGGGAGTGTTGTTTAAGTGTTCATGACCACTTTCTTTGGAAACCCTCTGCCCGCCAAGCCTCTGGTGCAGGGATGTGCTAAGTGCTATCTTTCAATGACCTCTTTATTTGCCTCTATTGTATGATGTCAGATCCCTGAAGATGGGGACTATCTCACCTTCACGTCTATGGCTGGACAGCCATCTTGAGATATCAATTTATGTTTTGTACACCTTCAGCAGCCTCAACAAATAATAGGTATTCTCCTTTCCTTGTTCCAAGAAAGTTGCCAAGGATGGGGGTGTCCTTAACTTCAGGATTGTTAATGTCTTTTGCATTACAGAGAGGAAAATAAAGCATGAAGCAGGCATCCAGAATATTGCCAGTATATAGAAATTTATTGTAGACAAAAGTCCCAGCTGAGAGAGGAAGAGGTGGACAGATCTAGAGGGAAGATTTTGAGGTTTCTGAGAGACTGGCAGAGGAGCAGAGGTGTGCAGGTCCTGGAGTCCTGTAGACAGGTTTTTCACCTCCTCTTGGAGCTCTGCTCTGTGGAAAGACCTCATGGCAAGAGAGCTGTAGGATCCCCAGAGACAGGAGGTTTACTATGCATTTAGCTTCCCAATCTGTGGCCCAGACCACTGCTTTCAAGGCATCATGAGGATTTTGACATTGAACATCTTGATGGTGGCCAGAGAGGATCAGAGGGCCTTTAAATGCTCTTGGCTGTGCCTGATCCCCAGATTACCTTCTCCCGACCCCAGGAGAAGAATTACCTCCACATTCTGTACTGACCATTTTCATCAAATTGAATTTCCTGAGTGTGGCTCAGAAGAATGTAGCTTTATTTGAGGCAAAAAGAAACATGGCTTTTTTGGAACCCTGGTGAATATCTGCAATGTGTCATTGGTCTTGGCAAAAGTAGGCGCATGGAATATTTGGTGAGTAGATGAATGCAGGAAGGATCCAGTTTATTTGAATAATACCATAGAAACAGTGTTTGTTTACCTGCCTTGAATAAAGGTTTTTCAGGGCGATCTCCTGAGCATCTAGAGCACATGCAAATGAGTTGTCTTGGAACAAAGATTTAGAAGACTTTCATGACTGCAGGTTAGCAACAAATTGAATTTATGACTTAATTAGCCTCACCTAGTTGGTTACCCAAGCAACTAAGTTTGATTACCTTACACTTTGACTCTGGAAAGATCACCAGTCAGAACTTGTATAACCAAATTGCACCTTATATGATAAAGCTTGTTAAACAAAACTCTCAAATCCTACTGTGCCCATTTCACAAGGTTGCCTTGTGCCTACAATGCCTTGTCCTTGCTCAGAGTGAAAGGTGCCAAGCTGTTCTTTTTTCTATTCTCAATTACTTCTGGTCATTCATCCAGGGATCATGCAAATGAATCAAATCTAGAAAGAATCCAAAATGTTTCTTTAGTCATTTGGCTCTACTCAGTCCTCTCTTTGGTCTTCAGAGACTTCTTTCCAGGCTGCTATATAAAGTCTGATATAGCTTTTTTGCCCTTCCAAGTGTCAGAAGAGTATCTAAAATGCAGCTAACAAATGGAGAAAGCAGGAACAAGCGAACCACTATAACAGAGCCTTCAGGGAAATCTCAAAGGTGAGATATGCCATGGGTCCTCTGTCCTGGGTTCTCAGCAAGTCATGCCCATAAAGACAGAGGCTGCTATAGAGGAAAAGAAATGGAACCACAAAAGACCCTGAATAGCCAAAGTAATATTGAAGAAGAACACCAAAGCAGGAGGCATCACAATTCCAGACTTTAGCCTCTACTACAAAGCTGTCATCATCCAGACAGTATGGTATTGGCACAAAAACAGACACATAGACCAATGGAATAGAATAGAGAACCTAGAACTGGACCCACAGATATATAGCCAATTAATCTTTGACAAAGCAGGAAAGAGTATCCGAGGGAAAAAAAACTGCCTCTTTAGCAGGTGGTGCTGGGAGAGCTGGACAGCAACATGCAGAAGAATGAAACTAGACCACTTTCTTACTCCATACACAAAAATAAACTCAAAATAGATGAGGGACCTGAATGTGAGATAGGAAACCGTCAAAATTCTAAAGGAGAAAGTAGGAAACAACCTCCTTGGCTTCAACTGCAGCAATTTCCTCCTCAACGCATCCCCAATGGCAAGGGAATCAAGAGAAAAAATGAACTATTGGGACCTCATCAAGATAAAAAAGTTTCTGCACTGCAAAGGAAACAATCAAGAAAACTAATAGGCAGCCAATGGAATGGGAAAAGATAGTTGCAAATGACATATCAGATAAAGGGCTAGTATCCAAAATTTACAAGGAACTCAACAAACTCCACACCCAAAAAATGAGTAACCCAGTGAAGAAATGGGCAGAAGACATGAACAGACACTTCTCCAAAGAGGACATGCAGATGGCCTACAGGCACATGAAACAATGCTCACCATCACCCATCATCAGGGAAATACAAATCAAAACCACACTGAGATACCACCTCACACCAGTCAGAGTGGCTAAAACAAACAAATCAGACATTCCCACTGTTGGTGGGAATGTAAACTGGTACAGCCACTTTGAAAAACAGTATGGAGATTCCTCAAAAAACTATCAGTAACACTCCCCTATGACCCAGCAATAGCACTGCTAGGGATTTGCCCAAGGGATACAGAAGTGCTGATGCATAGGAGCACATGTACCCCAGTGTTCATAGCAGCAATGTCAACAATAGCCAAATCATGGAAAGAGCCTAAATGTCCATCAACTGATGAATGGATAAGAAGATGTGGTGTATATATATATATAT